>NC_044979.1:178096125-178396125 GCF_008728515.1 Papio anubis | reverse complement strand
GCAGGAGAATGGAGTGAACCTGGGAGGCGGAGCTTGCAGTGAGCCGAGATCGCGCCACTGCACTCCAGCCTAGGTGACACAGCGAGACTCCGTCTCAAAAAAAAAAAAAAAAAAAAAAAAAAAAAAGATGGTAAATTTTGTTATGTGTATTTTACCATAACAAACATTGGGGAAAAAGGGCCAGGCACAGTGGTTCATGCCTGTAATCCCAGAACTTTGAAAGGCAAAGGTGGGCAGATCATCTGAGGTCAGGAGTTCAAGACCAGCCTGGCCAACATGGTTAAAATTCCATCTCTACTAAAAATACAAAAATTAGCCGGTCGTGGTGGTGGGCACCTGTAATCCCAGCTACTCAGTAGGCTGAGGCAGGAGAATTGCTTGAACCCAGAAGGCAGAGGTTGCAGGGAGCTGAGATTGTGCCACTGTACTCCAGCCTGAGTGACACAGCAAGCCCCTGTTTTGGAGGGAAAAAATAGTACATATGCTCAAATACGTAACAAAAAGTAGAAGAATGTAAAGTTTAGCAATTTAATGCTTATTATACTTTTTTTTTTTCCCCCTGAGATGGAGTTTTGCTCTTGTTGCCCAGGCTGGAGTGCAATGGTGCAATCTCAGCTCACTGTAACCTCCACCTCCCAGGTTCAAGTGCTTCTCCTGCCTCAGCCTCCCAAATAGCTGGGATTACAGGCATGCGCCACCACGCCCAGCTAATTTTTTAAATTTTTAGTAGAGACAGGGTTTCTCCATGCTGTTCAGGCTGTTCTCAAACTCCTGACCTCAGGTGATCCACCCACCTCGGCCTCCCAAAGTGTTGGGATTACAGGCATGAGCCACTACACCCGGCCTTATACTCCTTTTACTTGTCAAGTTAAATTCTTAACATTTTTAATACAAAAAAATGTACAAACCTTCATAAAATGTCTGAGAGAACATGTAACAAAACACATGCTCTCACTCAAGCATTATGTTTTGGAAACTGCGATCATAGTACCTACCAATCCACAGCCCCTTCTGAGTGATCCAACCCCACCGGCAGGCCCTACCCAAAGGGGGCCTTCCTTGTGCAGGTGGTAGAAGCTCACTCCTCCCAAGCACCACTCCCTGGACCAGGCAGCCCCGCAACACCCAAGGCCAGCCCCCAGCCCAAAGGTCAGTGTCTGGGAGGTGGTGTGAAGGGAAAGAGCTCAGGCACTCTCTCTGAGGTGGGTGCTGGGAAAGGGAGAGTACAGGGCAGGTAAGACTGGGTGGGCCTCCGCTGTAGGGGAGTGTACAGATGGAACAGACGATGGAGGGCAACCACCTAATTGAAGCAGAAGGCCAAGAGCCCTGGTGCACAACTGGATCCTGCCAGAGTGCAAACCATGGTTCCATTTGCCCAGAGGCCCCGCAACAATACAGTGATCCCAAGGATCCCACAGATTCCTGTTTTCTTTATGCCTGCATGATCCTGAACCACCTGTTCCACCGCCCACCCAACTTGAAGTCAGCCTGCTCCCTGCCACCCTGAGAATCCGACTAAAACAGCCAATCACTCCAGTGTCAATCACAGACGGCAAACAGTACAATTAGCTGGGTGTGGTGGCACGTGCCTGTAGTCCCAGCTACTTTGGGGGCTGTGGTGGGAAGATCACTTGAGCCCAGAAGCTCCCGGCTGCAGTGAGCAGAGATCGCACCACTGCACTCCAGCCTGGGTGAAAAAGTGAGGCTCTATCTCAAAATAAAATAAAATTAATATTAAATAAAATAAATAATAAAATAAAGTAAGCTGCTCTGTCCCCTTCTCGAGTCCCTGAGAACCTCAGAACCAGAGCCTCTGAGCCTCAGAACCAGAGCTTTAAACAGGAGTTTCATACCACACGCCAGACAACACACTGACTGAATTACCACACTGCCTTCGATGTGAATTTTCCAGAAACAGTAACTAAACTGGCAGGGGCTAACAATCCAAAACAAGGAGCTACCATCTGCCAAGGCCAGGAACAGGCCAGACTCCAGACTTGCACACTCTCATGAGCAGGGCACTGCCAGCAGCGGGCCTGCTGGCTCTTTCCACCAAGGACCGTGCCTCTCAGCCCTTGAGTGCTTCTGCTAACAATTTCCAGACTGACCTTTTTCTATGTGATATGTCCACTCTACATGTCCTCCTGAACAGTGTACACAAGACAGAACCATCAGGTATCCACTCAGTGCTGCACATGGATGCAAGATGCAACTTTCCAGGGCTTGCGGCCACTTCCTTCACCCTCACCCCTAAGGACGCACAATGTTAGGCTTTGGGTTCCCCTCTCTCTGCTGTTTTTATTTCCTTGTCTCTTTTGTCATCAATATAACCATTTGAGGAAGTAAAGAAAGGATACACATATATTCCTACAAATGGATAGGCTGAGAGTAAATCAACTTGGTATTTGTGAACATGAATGATAAAAGGCAAAAACTTCTAGCTGAAATTTAGCACTCCTTCAATTATAAAGGCAGACAATAAGCCCTGGAGTTTTAACAGAAACAGCAACAGGTATTTTCCAAAGCATTAGAGTGTCACAGAAATCTCATCACTACTCCCAAAGGAATTACCAGAGCCACTGCTCAATCCGGTTACTTAACTAATAAATGGGACTATCACCAATTTGGTTCAATACAATATTTTGATAACTGTATTTCAAAATGATTTGTTCTCTTCTTAATCTATTTATTTCCTTTAAAATGCTGTTAAGAGGCCCCCAGAGGCCAAGCAGACATGAAAATTTAAGACACCCCCTCCCCTCACCAGAGTCTACACTTTGCATCACTTTAGCAGTTTCAGGCTGTCCTTCTAAACAGTTTCAGACAGTTTTAACAATTTGCAACAAAAGTGTAAACTGCAAATAGAATGTTACTTCTCATAAGTAGCACCTTTCTATTTCAGCTATTTACAAGTAGTAATTTTTTTTTCTTTTTTCGGACATGGAGTCTTGCTCTGTCGCCCAGCCTGAAGTGCACTGGCGTGATCTCAGCGCACTGTAACCTCCACCTCCTGGGTTCAAGCGATTCTCCTGCCTCAGCCTCCCGAGTAGCTGGGAATAGAGGCACCCGCCATCACACCCAGCTAATTCTGTATTTTTAGTAGAGACAGGGGTTGCACCATGCTGGCCAGGCTGGTCTCGAACTCCTGACTTCAGGCAATCCACCCACCTCAGCCTCCCAAAGTACTAGGATTACAGGTGTGAGCCACCGCACCTGGCCTTACAAGTGGTGCTTTTCTAAAGTTACCACCAGAGAAACGTTAACTACATCTAAACTAGAGTACAGGAATCCTAACAAAATGCGTTGTACTCAGTATCATTACCACAGAACCTGCTGACACTCAGATCATAAGCACAGAATGCTAATCTTTGAAACAAGTCCTACTTCACTGACCATGTTTCATCAATTCTAAGGCACACCTTTAAATGTCTGAAGTGAAAAGCATCCTTCACTGATGGGGTAAGAAAGCACCATGCCAGGAGGCATCGGGAGCATCTTTAGCCGTATAACACACTGCTGTATTTTAGATTCAACAGACTATAAGCACCTCGTTTTACATTTTATTGTGTTTTGCTTTATTGCACTCAGCAGACATTATGTTTTTCACAAGTTGAAGTGTGGCAACCCTGTATGGAGAAAGCAAGCCTATTGGTGCCAATTTTCCAAAAACAGGAGCTCCCTTTGTGTCTGTGTTACATTTTGGTAATTCTTCAGTATTTCAAACTTTGTCATTTTTATGTGTGTTACGGGGATCTGTGATCAGTGATCTTTGATGTTCCCACTGTAATTTTATTGGCGTGTCACGAACCCCTATTAGACAGCGAACTTAATGGATAAATGCTGTGTGTTCTGACTGCTCTGCTGACCGGCTGTTCTGCCCATCTCTCTCCCTCTCCGTGGGCCCCCCATTCTGTCAGACACCACAATATTGAAATTAGGCCAATTAATAACCTTACAATGGCCTCTAAGTGTTCAGGTGAAAGGAAGAGAAACACCATCTCCCACTTAAAATCAAAACCCAGCTTGGTTAGACAGTCATGTCGCCAGGCAGGGTGCAGTGGCTCATGCCTGTAATCCCAGGACTTTGGGAGGTCGAGGCGGGTGGATCACGTAATGTCAGGAGTTCGAGACCAGCCAGGTCAACATGGTGAAACCCTGTCTCTATTAAAAAAAAAATCCAAAAGTTAGCTGGACATGGTGGCACGTGCCTGTAGTCCCAGCTACTCAGGAGGCTGAGGCAGGAGAATCGCTTGAACCTGGGAGGCGAAGGTTGCAGTGAGCCGAGATCATGCAACTCCACTCCAGCCTGGGCGACAGAGTGAGACTCTCACTCCAAAAAAAAAAAAAAAAAGGGTCAGTCATGTCGCCGGACACAGTGGCTCACACCTGTAATCCCAGCACTTTGGAAGGCTGAGGCAGGCGGATCACCTAAGGTCCGGTGTTTCAGACCAGCCTGACCAACATGGAGAAATCCCGCTCTACTAAAAATACAAAAAAATTAGTCTGGCATGGTGGCACATGCCTATAATCCCAGGTACTCGGGAGGCTGAGGCAGGAGAATCGTTTGAACCCGGGAGACAGAGGTTACGGTGAGCTGAGATCATGCCATTGAACTCCAGCCTGGGCAGCAAGAGCAAAACTTCATCTAAAAAAAAAAAAAGAGGCCGGGCGCGGTGGCTCAAGCCTGTAATCCCAGCACTTTGGGAGGCCGAGACGGGCGGATCACGAGGTCAGGAGATCGAGACCATCCTGGCTAACACGGTGAAACCCTGTCTCTATTAAGAAATACAAAAAACTAGCCGGGCGAGGTGGCGGGCGCCTGTAGTCCCAGCTACTCGGGAGGCTGAGGCCGGAGAATGGCGTGACCCCGGGAGGCAGAGCTTGCAGTGAGCTGAGATCCGGCCACTGCACTCCAGCCTGGGCGACAGAGCGAGACTCCGTCTCAAAAAAAAAAAAAAGAAAAGAAAAGTCATGCCAAAAACCAAGATGGGCCAAAAGCTAGGCCTCTTGAATCAAAAAGTTAGCCAGGTCAGGTACAGTGGTTCATATGGGTAATCCCAACACTCTGGAAGGACAAGGCAGGAAGGCTGCTTGAAAGGATTCACCATTCTGGAAAGGAACTTAAGAGATACCCGAGACAACATAATGAGACCTCACTTCTACAGAAATTTTTCAAAATTAGCTGGGCATGGTGGCACATCCCTGCAGTCCCAGTTATTCAGGAGGCTGAGGTGGGAGAACCACTTTAGCCCAAGAGGTCAAGAGTGCAGTGAGTTATGATCTCACCATTGCATCTCAGCCTGAGCAATAGAATGAGACCCTATCTCTCAAAACCATAGTTAGCCAAGGCCAGGCACAGTGGATCATGCCTGAGGCTGAGGCAGAAGGACCACTTGAGGCCAGGAGTTTGAGACCCGCCTGGACAACCTAGGGAGATTTCATCTCTTCAAAAAAAACAAAAAAGGGCTGGGTGCGGTGGCTCATGCCTGTAATCCCAGCACTCTGGGAGGCCAAGGCAGGTGGATCATTTGAGGTCAGAAGTTCAAGACCAGCCTGGCCAATACAGTGAAACCCTGTCTCTACTAAAAATACAAAAATTAGCCAGGCGTGGTGGCTCACGCCTGTAGTCCCAACTACTTGGTAGACTAAGGCAGAGGAATCTCTTGAACCAAGGAGGCAGAGGTTGCAGTGAGCCAGTATCGCGTCACTGCACTCCAGCCTGGGTGACAAAGCAAGACTCCATCTCAAAAAAAAAAAAAAAAAAGAAAAGAGAAGAAAAACAAAGGCTAGCCACGCTGTAAACGCAAAGTACAAGTTTCTTTTCAATTTTTGAAATTAAAAAAATACATATACACAAATTTCTGAAATGTTAAATCACCTCTCAGAACAAAGGAAAAGTTCTTAAAGGCCATTAAAAGTGCTACTCCAGTGAACACATGAATAAGAAAACGGTTGGGTCCAGTGGCTCACACCTGTAATCCCAACACTTTGGGAGGCCAAGGCGGGCGGATCACTTGAGGTTAGGAGTTTGAGACCAGCCTGGCCACATGGTGAAACCATACCTCTACTAACAGCACAAACATCAGCTGGACACATGCTGCACACCTGTTATCCCAGCTACTCAGGAGGCTGAGGCAGCAGAATTGCTTGCACCCAGGAGGCAGAGGTTGCAGTGAGCCATGATCATACCACTGCACTCCAACCTGGGCAACAGCCTCAAAGAAAGAAAGAGAGGGAGGGAGGGAGGGAAAGAAAGTGAAACAGCCTTATTGGTGATATGGGGAAAGTATGAGTGGTCTGGATAGATCAAACCAGCCACAACATTCCCTTAAACTGAAGCCCAATCCAGAACCAAGCCCAAATTTTCTTCAATTTTATGAAGGCTGACAGAGGTGAGGAAGATGCAGAAGAAAAGTTGGAGCCAGGCACCATGGCTCACCCCTGTAATCCCAGCACTTCGGAAGGCTGAGGCAGGTGGATCACCTGAGGTCGGGAGTTCGAACCTAGCCTAACATAGTGAAACCCCATCTCTACTAAAAATACAAAAAATTAGCTGGATGTGGTGGTGGCCGCCTGTACTCCCAACTACTACAGAGGCTGAGGCAGGAGAATCGCTTGAACCCGGAAGGCGGAGGTTGCAGTGAGCCGAGATCACACCATTGCACTCCAGCTTGGGCTACAAGAGTAAAACTCCATCTCAAAAAAAAAGAAAAGAAAAGAAAGAAAACTTGGAAGCAGCAGAGGCTGGTTCATGAGGTTTAAGGAAAGAAGTTGTCCCTATAACACAAATGTACCAGGTAAAGCAGCAAGTGCTAACTAA
The DNA here is from genome assembly GCF_008728515.1 of Papio anubis. Classification (NCBI taxonomy): domain Eukaryota; kingdom Metazoa; phylum Chordata; class Mammalia; order Primates; family Cercopithecidae; genus Papio; species Papio anubis. The sequence continues at coordinate 178,389,305 of NC_044979.1, read as the reverse complement.
CAGAAAAGCAACACCAGGTTATCCAGGTCTAGCTAAGATCACTGATGAATGCAGCTAGACGGAAAAGCAGATTTTCAATAGAGACAAAACAGTCTTCCGTTGGAAGAAGATGACACCTAGGACTTTCATACCTAGAGAGAACTCAATGCTTAGCTTCAAAGGGCAAACTGGTTCTCTTGTTAGGGGCAAATGTCACTGGTGACTTGAAGCTGAAGCCAATGGTCTTTGACCATTCTGAAAATCCTAGGGTCCTGAAGAATTATGTTAAAGCTACCCTTGCTTGTGCTCTAGAAATGGAATAACACATTACTGAATATTTTAAGCCCACTGTTGAGATCCACTGCTCAGAAAAAGATTTCTTTCAAAATATTACTGCTCACTGACAATGTACCTAGTCACTCAAGGGCTCTGATGGAGATGTACGCAAGGAGAAGAACGCTGTCTTCATGTCTGCTAACACCACATCCATTCTGCAGCTATGGATCCAAGGAGTAATCTCGACTTTCAAATCTTAATTATTTAAGAAATACATTTTGTAAGGCTATAGCTGTGGTAGTGATTCCTCTGATGAATCTGGGCAAAGTAAATTGAAAACCTTCTGGAAAGAATCCGCCATTCTAGATGCCATTCAAGATTCATGGAAGGAGGTTAAATATCAACACTAACAGGAGTTTGGAAGAAGCTGATTCTAACCCTTGTAATGACTTGCAGGAGTTCAAGACTTCAGTGGAGGAAGGAACTGCAGATGTGGTGGAAATAATGAAGAGTTGCTTCTTATGGATGAGCAAAGAAAGTGGTTTCTTGAGATGGAAGCTATTTCTAGTGAAGATGCTGTGCACATTGTGGAAATGACAACAAAACATGTGGAATATCACATCAACTTAGTGGATAGCAGTGGCAGAGTCTGACAATAGCCTCCAACTTTGAAAGAATTTCCACTGTGGTTAAAAAGCTATCAAAACAGCATCACATGCTACAAAGAAGTCTTTCATGAAAGGAAGAGTCCATCAATGCAGCAAGCTTCACTGCTGCCTTATTTTAAGTAACTGACACAGCCACCACCACCCTGATCAGTCAGCAGCCATCCACAATGAGGCAAGATTGTCCAAGTACAAAACGAGCAGGACTCACTGAAGGCTCAGATGATCATTAGTATTTTTAGTACTAAAGTATTTTTTAATTAAGGTAAGCACATTTTTATAGATATAATGCTTGCTATTGCACACTTTAAATAGTATAGCATAATTACAACTTTTATATGCACTGAAAAACTTAAAACTGTGTTGTGTCACTTGCTTTACCGCAATACTTGCTTTACTGCGGTGGTCTGGATTAGAACTCGAATTATCTGAGGTATGCCTGTATACAAAGAGAGGATTCCCAAATCACTCTAAGTAAATTAAGCAGAGTGATGAAAGCCTCATTTCCGTCAGCCTGCCATCTTCCAAATTAATCTATGACTAAATGCAAGAGCATCACCAATAACTACACTGGCAAAGAGGTTCACATTTCACCTCCATTCTTCTTTCTGTTTAGAGAAAGCCTATTGTTCACTATGTCAGGAAAAATCATGAAAGTAGACCTAACTAAAGCTGGGAGCTTCTTTCATCCTGAAGAGGAAAGTACCCACTTCCTAAGGAAAAAGCATCTACTGTTTTGAAAAGCAAACTCTTTCTAAAGAGTTGGAGGAGAACCCCTCACACAGGTGGAGCACTCCCCAGGGCTGCAGCCCCCCCCTCGCACTCAGCACGGCCTGCCCCGGCCCGACCTCAGGGGGCCGCCATTCCCGGACCCTCGGGCCTCCCGTCAGGAATCCGCCATCGGAACGGAGGCCCTAACTGGTCCGGTCGCAGAGCCGCTGTCCAAATAAGGCATTTCGAGAGCCACTAGGATGACATAAAGCAGACTCCGCATTTCTTCATTCTTCGTTCAGTGACACGATTTCCCTCACAAGGAAGGTGCAAACCCACAGGGCGCCCAGCCCCTGCCAGGCACTTTCTGTCATCTATTTCCACGACCCGTGTGACAGAAGCGGCTCTTCCCACCGATTCCCGGGATGCCAGAACCGCTTCCCCAGCACCCGGCCCCAAACACTGCCGTCAGCGCGCGGACCTGGGCTGCTCCCGCGCCGGTGCCCCGCTGAGGGCGCGAGCCCCACGGCGCCCACAGCCCCCAGGACCCCGACCCACGGCGTCCGCCACAGCCGAGGCCGGGGCCGGGGTCGCGGCCGCCATCTTCCCGCCTGCGCCGCCGCGCACCCTACACCCTTTGAGCAGCCCCGCCGGCCCGGAAGACCCCGCGAGGCCACGGACCCGACTGGCTTCCCACAAGGCGCCGCCCGCCCCGGCTCCCGCCTCGCCGCGCGCCCCTGGCCCTCACGCCCGGCCGCCCGCCCCTGCCTGCGCCAGGCCCGCGCGCCCTGCCCCCGCCCCGCGCCGGGGCGCGCGCCGCACTCCGAAAGGGATTTGCTAGGAGGCGCGCTTCTGATCGGCCCACATGGCGGCGGCGGCGCCTTCCAGAAATTTCCGCGTCCCTCAACCCACACTGAAAAACCAACTGGGCGCGTCCCCGCGCCGGTTGGGCGGAAGGCGCCCCCTCCCCCGCGGGTGCCCGCTCCCCTCCCCCACCCGCGCCCCCTCCCCGCCCCCTGCCCCGGACGGCGGGTCAAGTGCGGGCCCTCCGGGGCAGCGCCGGCCCTCCAGACCCGGGCGGCAGCGGCGGCGGCGGGCGGCGGCCGCGGGCCGGTGTGATTGATAGGGACGGCGGCGGCGAGAGCGGCGGCGGCGGCGGCGGAGCGGTTGAGTGACAGCTTACCTGGGTGCCAATCTTCATCACACTGACAAGCGGCTGCAGCAATCGGGACCCGCAGTGCCGCGCCCGCGTCCAACCGTCACGCCGACGCTGGGCCACGCGACACAGCCTCGCTCAATGGGAGGAGGGCGACGCCGACGCGCGCCGCATCAATATTCAGAGAGGGGGCGGGGCCCGTCGGAGACGGGCCCCGCCCCTCCCTGCGCGGCGGCGGGCGCGGGGCGGGGCCTAAGCGCTGGGGGAGGAGAGCGAGGGCGGGGACCGGGTCGTGGCCGGCCCCGCCTCCATCCCCGCCCGCACCCGGAGCTAGGCCCTGCCCCCAACCGGCCGCGCCCGAGCGCGAGGAGCTGTCTGCCCCGCCCCGAAGGCAGAGCCTCCCGTCTTATGACTATGCAGTAGGGGCGTGGCCTCAGCGCGCGTCACGCCCCCTCCGCGCGTTTGGTTGCTGCCCAGAAGAGGTGTGTGGAGCCGGGCGAAACCATCTGCCTCGAGCAGACGGGGAGGGAGGGCTGTACCATCCGTAGCCCCGGGCGTCCCGGCGCCGAAGGCCCCCATTCTGTGTGTGCCCCGTTTGAATGTAAGCCCGCGGGAGCCTCGCAGCCTTTCTCCTCAGGCTCCAGAGCCCGGGTGGGCAAGGGCCTGGGCGGCACAGTGGATGCTCACGTGCCTCCCAGCCTGCGGCAGCGCGAGTGCTTAGCACCTGAAGCTTTACCCTGGGCGCTGGCTTCCCTCGGTGTAAGGACCCCAGCAAGGACTCATGATGTCCACAGGTGCTTCGGGGTGGCCTCTGGGCTACTTGTCCTCACTTGAACACACCTTCCGGCCCAGGCGAGCCTTGCCGGTCTAGGTGACCAACGCAGCCACCAGATAAAGGGCACCTGCCTTAGGGGATGCCCACAAGTGTCTGCATTTCAAACTGTGCTTTGAAAGACCACCTTAACTGATCACTGCCACAATGAACCCACAAGTGCCGATGGTGGCTTTGGTCTCCAAGATGTAAGGAAAGGGCGACACATTCCCCAGTGCGTAGGAAAGCACACGGTTTGCCTGCCCAGCCTTCAATACTCATAAACATCCATTTATGCAGTGGCCCACCTAGTGCCATCAGTGCCTTGAGTCCATACACAGCGGGGGAAGGGGAGCTCTGTGGGCCCCCACTCCTCCCGGAAGGAAGGCAGGCCCAGGACAGAAGCTGATTGCTGGAGGGAGCCATGGGTAGGTCTAGAACAGCTCAGAGGACATCCCTCCTGTGTCTTCAGAGCTCCACACCGCCAAGAGCCCTTGGCCAAGTGCTGTGCAGCTGCAGAGCCCTCTCTTTCAGAAAGATGGAGGGCAGCAGGGTGGGCAAGAGGGAGGCTCTAAGATACTTGCCTCAGGAGGGAAGTTCAAGGGGACAGAAAAAGCTCAGTATTGAAGACTGAGCATAATCTGCAGAGCCTAGTGCAAGATGCAGATGCAAGTGTCAAGAGGTGTTGGAGCAGAGAGACTCCATAGGGGCTGGGTAAACTGAAGCTGAGACCTGCTGGGCTGCACCCCCAGGAGATTAAGGCATTCTTACTAATAGGATGAGATAGGAAGTCGGAACAAGACACAGGTCACAAGGATCCTGCGGGTAAAACAGGATGCAGTAAAGAAGCCGGCCAAATAGCACCAAAACCAAGATGGCGGGGAAATTAACCTGTGGTCTTCCTCACTGCTGATTATACACTAATTATCATATATTAGCTTGGTAAAACACACTCCCGCCAGCGACATGACCGTTGACAAATGCCCTGGCAACGTTTGGAAGATACCCTAAATGGTCTAAAAGGGGCCGGGCGCAGTGGCTCATGCCAGTAATCCCAGCACTTTGGGGAGGCCAAGGCGGGCGGATCACTTGAGGTCAGCAGTTGAGACCAGCCTGGCCAATATGGTGAAACCCCATCTCTACTAAAAATACCAAAAAGCTAGGCAGGCGTGGTAGTGTACGCCTATAGTCCCAGCTACTTGGGTGGCTGAGGCAGGAGAATCGCTTGAACCCGGGAAGGAGAGGTTGCAGTGAGCCGAGATCATGTCATTGCACTCCAGCCTGGGCGACAGAGCGAGACTCCATCTCAAATAAATAAATAAATAAATAAATAAATAAATAAATAAATAAATAAATGGAAGAGGAATCCTAAGTTCTGGGAATTCCCCACCACTTTCCCAGAAAACTCATGAATAATCCACCCCTTGTTTAGCACATGATCGGGAAATAACCAATGTAATTCAGGAACGGATTCTAGGGAAAAAAAAAAAAAGGACCATAAAAATAGCCACTAGCGGCCGGGCGCGGTGGCTCAAGCCTGTAATCCTAGCACTTTGGGAGGCCGAGACGGGCGGATCACGAGGTCAGGAGATCGAGACCATCCTGGCTAACACGGTGAAACCCCGTCTCTACTAAAAAGTACAAAAAACTAGCCGGGCGAGGTGGCGGGCGCCTGTAGTCCCAGCTACTCGGGAGGCTGAGGCAGGAGAATGGCGTAAACCCGGGAGGCGGAGCTTGCAGTGAGCAGAGATCCGGCCACTGAACTCCAGCCTGGGTGACAGAGCGAGACTCCGTCTCAAAAAAAAAAAAAAAAATAGCCACTAGCAGCAGCCCTTGGGGCTGCTCTGTCTATGGAGTAGCCATTCTTTTGTTTATTTACTTCTGTAATAAACTCACTTTCACTTCACTCTGTGGGTTCTCCCTGAATTCTTTCTTGTGTGAGCTCCAAGAACCCTCCCTTGGGATCTGGATTGAGACCCCATTCCGGTAAGACAAGGTCCCTGGATCAGAAATTACAGTGAAGAATTTCAAGGCAGTGACAGCAGAACCTTACCCCAAGCCTGGGCCCTTCTCAGCAGGGGCAGGGGCCCTGTGACATGCTGTTCAGGCCCCAGGGAGCAGCCCTGGGCTCACTGGCTACACCTAGACCTGCCCCCGGTCTGAAGCTTCCATTTCTCTGCATCCAGCCTGTGAGACAGCAGGAGCTCCACAAGAGGACCCGGGAAGCAGCTGCAGCAAGTTTAGGGCAGACAGAAGCCCAGGCCCTGCCACCCCACTCTGGGCCCAGAAGGCTCTGGGGTCATCAGCTAGGTGCCTTCTCTGCCAGCTGCTTTGCCCTTTCACCCACCATGAGCAGCCGCCCTTCTTTTTTTTTTCATTTCTGAAGTCTGTCTTCAGAAAAAGGGGAAAGGATGGGATGTGTTGCCAGAAAGGGGGTCCTGATCCAGACCCCAAGAAGGGGTTCTTGGATCTTGAGCAAGAAAGAACTCAGGGCGAGTCAATAAAGTGAAAGCAAGTTTATTAAGAAAGCGAAGGATGGCCGGGCGCGGTGGCTCAAGCCTGTAATCCCAGCACTTTGGGAGGCCAAGACGGGCGGATCACGAGGTCAGGAGATCGAGACCATCCTGGCTAGCACGGCGAAACCCCGTCTCTACTAAAAACACAAAAAATTAGCCGGGCGAGGTGGCGGCGCCTGTAGTCCCAGCTACTCGGGAGGCTGAGGCAGGAGAATGGCGGGAACCCGGGAGGCGGAGCTTGCAGTGAGCTGAGATCCGGCCACTGCACCCCAGCCTGGGCGAAAAAGCGAGACACCCTCCGAAAAAAAAAAAAAAAAAAAAAAAAAAAAAAAAAAAAAAAGAAAGCGAAGGAATAAAAGCACGGCTACTCCATAGGCAGACCAGTGGTGTGGCTGCTCAGATGCTTATACTCTTTTGTTTGTTTGTTTGTTTTTCTTTCCTGCCCTGCCTTCCTCGCCAAGCAGCTTATACGTATTGTTAGCTCTTGATTATATGCTAAACACAGGGTGGGTTATTCATGAGGTTTCCTGAACAGGGGTGGGAACTGAGGGTTCCTCCCCTTTTTAGACCACATAGGGTAACTTCCTGCCATTGCCATGGCATTTGTAAACTGTCCTAGCACTGGTGGGAATGTCTTTTAGCATGCTAATGCATTATAATTAATGCATTATAATTAGTGTATAATGAGCAGTGAGGACCACCAGCAGTCACTTTCATCACCATCTTGGTTTTGGTGGGATTTGGCCGGTTGCTTTGGTGGGATTTGGCCAGCTCATTTACCTGTTTTATGAGCAAGGTCTTTGTGACCTGTGTTTTGTGCTGACCTCCTACCTCACCCTGTGACTAAGAATGCCTTAACCTCCCGGAAATGCAGCCCAGTAGGTCTCAGTCTTATTTTACCCAGTCCGTATTCAAGATGGAGTCGCTTTGGTTCAAATGCCTCTGACAGACGCACCATCAGTAGTCTCCTCCTCCGGGGATGGGCCAGGGTTTCTGGGCCCTGAAACTTGCATACTGCAGGGAGTCTTTAGGAAAATAATTCAAAGTTAAGTAGGTGTGGGGCTTTAGAGGGGGCGAAGACTCATTTGCTTCCCTGTGAATCCACCTTTGCCTCCATCCACACCTGTGAGGCCACAGGGGGCCTCCTCCAGGTGTTGAGACCAAAGTGGCTTCTAAAGAAAAAAAACAGACTGGGCTCAGTGGCTCACACCTGTAATCCCAGCACTTTGGGAAGCCGAGGTGGGTGGATCACGAGGTCAGGAGATCGAGACCATCCTGGCTAACAGTGTGAAACCCCTTCTCTACTAAAAATACAAAAAATTGGCCAGGCGCGGTGGCTCAAGCCTGTAATCCCAGCACTTTGGGAGGCCGAGACGGGCGGATCACGAGGTCAGGAGATTGAGACAATCCTGGCTAACACGGTGAAACCCCGTCTCTATTAAGAAATACAAAAAACTAGCCGGGCGAGGTGGCGGGCGCCTGTAGTCCCAGCTACTCGGGAGGCTGAGGCAGGAGAATGGCGTGAACCCGGGAGGCGGAGCTTGCAGTGAGCTGAGATCTGGCCACTGCACTCCAGCCTGGGCGACAGAGCGAGACTCCGTCTCAAAAAAAAATAATAAATAAAAATAAAAAATAAAAATAAAAATACAAAAAATTAGCGGGGCGTGGTGGCGGACGCCTGTAGTCCCAGCTACTCGGGAGGCTGAGGCAGGAGAATGGAGTGAACCCGGGAGGCAGAGCTTGCAGTGAGCAGAGATCACGCCACTGCCCTTCAGCCTGAAAAAAAAAGAAAGCCTCAACCTCAAAAAAAAAAAAAAAAAAAGAAAAAAAAAACAGGTACATTTTAATTCAAATAACCAGCCATTCTGTCTATTCTCTTTACAACAAGTTTTCAATATATTTGTTAATTTTTTTTTTTGAGATGGAGTCTTTCTCTATTGCACAGGCTGAAGTGCACTGGCATGCTCTTGGCTCACTGCAGCCTCTGCCTCCTGGGTTCAAGCGATTCTTCTACCTCAGCCTCCCAAGTAGCTCAGATTACAGGTGCCTGCCACCATGCCTGGCTAATTTTTTTTTTTTTTTTTGAGACGGAGTCTCGCGCTGTGTCACCCAGGCTGGAGTGCAGTGGCGCGATCTCGGCTCACTGCAAGCTCCGCCTCCCAGGTTCAGGCCATTCTCCTGCCTCAGCCTCCGAGTAGCTGGGACTACAGGCGCTCGCCACCACGCCCGGCTAGTTTTTTGTATTTTTAGTAGAGACGGGGTTTCACCACGCTAGCCAGGATGGTCTCGATCTCCTGACCTCGTGATCCGCCCGCCTCGGCCTCCCAAAGTGCTGGGATTACAGGCTTGAGCCACCGCGCCCGGCGCTAATTTTTGTATTTTTAGTACAGACAGGATTTCTCCTTGCTGGCCAGGCTAGTCTCAAAGTCCTGACCTCAGGTGACCTGCCCGCTTTGGCCTCTCAAAGTGCTAGGATTACAGGCATGAGCCACCATACCCAGCCAGATTTATTAATAATTTTCTTGGGAAAATAGATATATGAAGTAAAAAGGCACATATAATTGTTTATAGAAATACATGGCTAGGCTGGGCGCAGTGGCTCACACCTGTAATCCCAGCATGTTGGGAGGCCAAGGCGGGCAAATCATCTGAGGTCAGGAGTTCAAGACCAGCCTGGGCAACATGGTGAAACCCTGACTCTACTAAAAATACAAAAATTGCCAGGTGCGGTGGCTCACGCCTGTAATCCCAACACTTTGGGAGGCTGAGGTGGGTGGATCACCAGGTCAGCAATTCAAGACCACATGGTGAAACCCCGTCTCTACTAAAAATACAAAAAAATTAGCTGGGCGTGGTGGCAGGTACCTGTAATCCCAGCTACTTGGGAGGCTGACGCAGGAGAATTGCTTGAAACCAGAAGGTGGGCCGGGCGCGGTGGCTCAAGCCTGTAATCCCAGCACTTTGGGAGGCCGAGACGGGCGGATCACGAGGTCAGGAGATCGAGACCATCCTGGCTAACACGGTGAAACCCCGTCTCTACTAAAAATACAAAAACTTAGCCGGGCGTGGCGGCGGGCGCCTGTAGTCCCAGCTACTTGGGAGGCTGAGGCAGGAGAATGGCGTGAACCCGGGAGGCGGAGCTTGCAGTGAGCTGAGATCCGGCCACTGCACTCCAGCCTGGGTGACAGAGCGAGACTCCGTCTCAAAAAAAAAAAAAAAAAAAAAAAAAAAAAAAAAAAACCAGAACCAAAAGGTGGAGGTTGCAGTGAGCTGAGATTGTGCCATTGCACTCTAGCCTGGGCAACAAGAGCAAAACTCCGTCTCAAAAAAAAAAATTTTTTTTTAATTAGCTGAGTGTGGTGGCAGGCGCCTGTAATCCCAGCTACTTGGGAGACTGAGGCAGGAGAATTGCTTGAACCCAGGAGGCAGAGACTGCAGTCAGCTGAGATCGTGCAGCTGCACTCAGCCCGGGGTATAGAGCAAGACTCTGCCTCAAAAAAAGAAAAAGAAAGACATGACTAGACTGTGTGTGGTGGCTCATTCCTGCAATCCCAGCACTTCGGGAGGCTTAAGGCCAGGAGTTTGAGACCAGTGTGGGCATTATACTGAGACCCCCGACTGCCCCCTGTACATCCCTACCCCAGTCTCTACAAAAGAAGAAAAAAAAATTTTTTTTTTTGAGATGGAGTCTTGCTCTATCGCCCAGGCTGGAGTGCAGTGGCGCAGTCTTGTCTCACTGCAACCTCCGCCTCCTGTGTTCAAGCGATTCTCCTGCCTCAGCCTCCCGGGTAGCTGGGACTACAGGCGCCCGCCACCACGCCCAGCTAATTTTTTGTATTTTTAATAGAGATGGGGTTTCACCGTGTTAGCCAGGATGGTCTCGATCTCCTGACTTTGTGATCTGCCCGCCTTGGCCTCCCAAAGTGCTGGGATTACAGGCGTGAGCCACCGTGCCCGGGCGAAAAAAAATTTTTTTAACTAGTCAGGTGTGATGGTGCACACCAGTAGTCCCAGCTACTTGGAAGGCTGAAGTGGGAGGATTGCTTGAACCCAGGAATTCGAGGCTGCAGTAGGCTGAGACCATGCCACTGCACTGTAGCCTGGGCAACAGAGTAAGGCCCTGTCTCAAGAAAAAAAAAAAGGAGAAATATTTGAGGCGTATGAAGAATAGCAACTCCATCTTGAATTGGAGCTGGGTGAAATGAGGCTGAAACCTACTGGGCTGCATTCCCAGACGGTTAAGGCAGTCTAAGTAACAGGATGAGATAGGAGGTCAGGGCAAGATACAGGTCCTAAGGACCTTGCTGATAAAAGAGGTTGCAGTAGGCTGGGTGCGGTGGCTCACGCCTGTAATCCCAGCACTTTGGGAGGCAGAGGCAGGTGGATCACAAGGTCAGGAGTTCAAGACCAGCTTGGCCAAGATGGTGAAACCCCATCTCTACTAAAAATACAAAAAATTAGCTGGGGGTGGTGGCACATGCCTGTAATCCCAGCTACTCAGAAGGCTGAGGCAGAGAACTGCTTAAACCTGGAGGGACGGAGGTTGCAGTGAGCCGAGATTGCGCCACTGCACTCCAGCCTGGGTGACAGAGCGGGACTCCATCTCAAAAAAATAAATAAATAAATAAACAGGTTGCAGGTTAAAACCCACCAAAACCAGATGGCGACGTGAGTGACCACTGGTCGTCCTCACTGCTACACTCCCACCTAATCCCATGGCAACATCAGGAAATTACCCTATATGGTCTAAAAGGGGGAGCATGAATAATCCACCCCTTGTTTAGCATATCATCAAGAAATAACCATGCTGGGCGCGGTGACTCATGCCTGCAATCCCAGCACTTTGGGAGGCTGAGGCTGGCAGATCACCTGAGGTCAGGAGTTGGAGACCAGCTTGGCAAAACCCTGTCTCTACAAAACATACAAAAATTAACTGGGCAGGCTAGGCGCAGTGACTCACATCTGTAATCCCAGCACTTTGGGAGGCTGAGGCGGCTGGATCACCTGAGGTCAGGAGTTCGAGACCAGCCTGACCAACATAGAGAAACTCTGTGTCTACTAAAAATACAAAATTAGCCGGGCGTGGTGGTCCATCCCTGTAATCCCAGCTACTTGGGAGACTGAGGCAGGAAAATCGCTTGAACCCGGGAGGTGGAGGTTGCAGTGAGCCAAGATCGCGCCACTGCACTCCAGCCTGTGCAACAAGAGCGAAACTCTGTCTCAAAAAACAAACAAACAAACAAAAAATTAACCGGTTGGTGGCGTGTGCCTATAATCCCAGCTACTAGGGAGGCTGAAGCAGGAAAATCAGTTGAACCTGGGAAGCGTAGATTGCAGTGAGCTGAGATCGCGCCACTGCACTCCAGCCTGGGCAACAGAGCAAGACTCTGTTTAACAAAAAAAAAAAAAAAGCAAGGCAGGATATAGACGGTTTGGACTTTCAGTACCGCCTTAGTCCCCAGGGAGTGGGGAGAGAGAGTAAAATTGATCACCGATGGTCAGTGGTTTAACTAATCATGCCTAGGTAACAAAGCCCCCATAAAACCCCAGAAATAAAGGGTTTGAAGAGCTTCTGGATAGGTGAACACGTGGAGGATCCTGGGAGAGGGCCTTGAAGCTGCGCGCCCCTTCTCACATGGCTTCCCATTCGAGTTTCTCTGTATCCTTCGTAATACCATTTTTTTTTTTTTTTTTGAGACAGAGTGTCACTCCATTACCCAGGCTAGAGTGCAGTGGCACAATCTTAGCTCACTGCATCTTCTGCCTCCTGGGTTCAAGCAATTCTCATGCCTCCGCCTTTCAAGTATCATTACAGGCATGTGCCACCACACCCAGCTAATGTTTTTTTCTTTTTTTTTTTTTGAGACGGAGTCTCCCTCTTGTTGCCCAGCCTGGAGTGAAATGGCGCGATCTCGGCTCACTGCAGCCTCTATCTCCTGGGTTCAAGTGATTCTCCTACCTCAGCCTCCCAAGCAGCTGAGACTACAGGCATACCCCACCACGCCCGGCTAATTTTTGTATTTTTAGTAGAGAAGGGGTCTCTCCATGTTGGTCAGGCTGGTCTCAAACTCCTGACCTCAGGTGATCTGCCCGCCTCAGCCTCCCAAAGTGCTGGGATCACAGGGGTGAGCCACCACACCCGGCCTCTGTAATAGCATTTGTAATAAACTGGTGAACGTGTTTTCCTGAGTTCTGTGAGCTGCTCCAGCAAATGTATGGGATCCACAGTGTGGGGCCTGGGAACTCAGGTTGATAGCTGGCTGGTCAGAGACTCTGGAGGCCTGGACTTGTGATTAGTTCAGGGAGGCAGTTTTGGGGACTGAGTCCTCCACATATAGGATCTGACACCATCCCCAGGGAAACGTGACAGAATTAAGCTGGAGGACCCCACTTGGTGTCTGCTCACTGCAGAACTGACCACGTGCTTGGTGGAGGGGAGAAATGCCCTCAACATTTGGTCACAGAACGTCTTGAACCTACAGAAGTTTTCTGTGTTCACTGTTGTGGTGTGAGAGGAGGCCAGGGGTGGTGGCTCACACCTGTATTTTTTTTTTTTTTTTTTGAGACGGAGTCTCGCTCTGTCACCCAGGCTGGAGTGCGGTGGCCGGATCTCTGCTCACTGCAAGCTCCGCCTCCCGGGTTTACGCCATTCTCCTGGCTCAGCCTCCCGAGTAGCTGGGACTACAGGCGCCTGCCACCTCGCCCGGCCAGTTTTTTGTACTTTTTAGTAGAGACGGGGTTTCACCGTGTTAGCCAGGATGGTCTCGATCTCCTGACCTCGTGATCCGCCCGTCTCGGCCTCCCAAAGTGCTGGGATTACAGGCTTGAGCCACCGCGCCCGGCTGCTCACACCTGTAATCCCAACACTTTGGAAGGCTGATGCAGGCAGATCACCTGAAGTCAGCAGTTTGAGACCAGCCTGACCAACAGGGTGAAACCTCAACTCTACTAAAAAAATAGAAAAATTAGCCACACGTGGTGGCATGTGCCTGTAGTAATCCCAGCTACTCAGGAGGCTGAGGCAGGAGAATCACTTAAATCTGGGAGGCAGAGGCTGCAGTGAGCTGAGATCGCACCACTGCACTCCAGCCTGGGTGACAGAAGGAGACCCTGTCTCAAAAAAAAAAAAAAAAACCAAAGAAAAGAAAAGAAAAAAACAGGAGAGGGAAAACGCAGTAAATGCTTTTTCCACTCACAAAAACACAGCACATGAACCCCGCAGATGACACAGAGAAGGTGAGTGAGGGATGGCCATGAACATTTCGTGTGGCCTGGACTCAGTGGGGACAAGGAGCAGCAGTGGGAGGTGGGTGGGCGGGGCAGGGCACTCTGAGGGGAGCCATGGTGCCAGCCAGACTGACCAGCACTCGCTGTGCGCCTGGCTTGGGCCCAGGCTGGTGGAGTATAGGAAAGAAAGGGGGCAGTAACCCAGGTGGGGCACAGCACACGCTGGAGCTATGGCACATGGGCAAGAATTGGAAAATGACACTGGAGGAAGTGGAGAAGGCAGGGCTCGGGTTGTTCTTAAAGGATGGTTAGGATCTGAGAGGCTTCACTGAGAAAAATGAACCAGAAGCTACTGAAAACTAGGGAGCTGATCTCAGCTCACTGTAGCCTCTGCCTTCTGCTTTAAGCAATTCTCCTGACTCAGCCTCCCGAGTAGCTGGGATTACAGATGCCCACCACCACACCCAGCTAATTTTTGCATTTTTAGTAGAGATGGGTTTTTGCCATGTTAGCCTGGCTGGTCTTGAACTCCTGACTGACCTCAGGTGATCCACCTGCTTCAGCCTCCCAAATTGCGGGGATTACAGGCCTGAGCCACCACACCCGGCCCTCACGGGCTTTTGATTTTGCATGGAGTTCATTGTCACATACTGCTCCAATGTCTCATACGTCGCATGCCAGCAGCTGTTCAATTTCTTTTTTCTTTTTTGAAACAGAGTTTCCCTCTTATTGTCCAGGCTGGAGTGCAATGTCGCCATCTTAGCTCACCACAACCTCCACCTCCTGGGTTCAAGCGATTCTCCTGCCTCAGCCTCCCGAGTAGCTGGGAATACAAGCATGTGCTACCACACTCGGGTGATTTTGTATTTTTAGTAGAGACGGGAGTTTTCCATGTTGGTCAGGCTGGTCTTGAACTCCCGACCTCAGGTGATCCGCCCACCTCAGCCTCCCAAATATGCATAAGCCACCATGCCTAGTCGGAACTGTTCAAATATTATATTAGTGTGCACTCTAATTAGTCTCCAAATTACTCCAGTTTATTAACTGATAAAAGCCAATTCTAGGGCTGGGGCCAGTGGCTCACTCCTGTAATCCCAGCACTTTGGGAGGCTGAGCCAGGTGGATCACCTGAGAAGATGCGTTCGAGACCAGCCTGGCCAACATGGTGAAACCCTGTCGCCGGGCGCGGTGGCTCACGCCTGTAATCCCAGCACTTTGGGAGGCCGAGGCGGGCGGATCACAAGGTCAGGAGATCGAGACCACAGTGAAACCCCGTCTCTACTAAAAATACAAAAAATTAGCCAGGCGCGGTGGTGGGCGCCTGTAGTCCCAGCTACTTGGGAGGCTGAGGCAGGAGAATGGCGTGAACCCGGGAGGCGGAGCTTGCAGTGAGCTGAGATCCGGCCACTGCACTCCAGCCTGGGCGACAGAGCAAGACTCCGTCCCAAAAAAAAAAAAAAAAAAAAAAAAAAAGAAAGAAACCCTGTCTTTACTAAAATTACAAAAAGTAGCTGGGTTTGGCCCGGGCACGGTGGCTCACTCCTGTAATCCCAGCACTTTGGGAGGCTGAGGTAGGTGGATCACCTGAGGTTGGAAGTTCGAGACCAGCCTGGCCAACATGGTAAAACTCCATCTCTACTAAAAATACAAAAATTGGCTGTGTGCAGTGGCTGACACCTGTAATCCCAGCACTTTGGGAAGCTGAGGTGGGCAGATCATGAGGTCAGGAGTGAAACCCCATGTTTGTAAAAATACAAAAATTAGCTGGGCGTGGTGGCACGTGCCTGTAATCCCCGCTACTCAGGAGGCTGAGGCAGGAGAATCACTTGACCCCAGGAGACGGAGGCTGCAGTGAGCCGAGAGCATGCCACTGCACTCTAGCCTGGGCAACAGAGTGAGACTCTGTCTCAAAAAAACAAAAACAAAAACAAAAATTAGCTGGATGTGTTGGCACACACCTGTAGTCCCAGCTACTTGGGAGGCTGAGGCAGGACAATCACTTGAACCCGGGAGGTGGAGGTTGTAGTGAACCGAGATCATGCCATTGCACTCCAGCCTGGGCAACAAAGCAAGATTCCGTCTCAAAAAAAAAAAAAAAAATTAGTCAGGTATGGTAGTACGTGCCTGTATTCCCAGCTACTGGGGAGGCCAAGGCAGAAAAATTACTTGAACCCAGGAGGCAGAGGTTGCAGTGAGCCAAGATCTCACCACTGCACTCCAGCCTGGGTTACAGAGAGACACACTGTCTCAAAACAAAACAAAATAAAATTAAATTAAAAAAAAGTTAGGTGAGGCCGGGCGCGGTGGCTCAAGCCTGTAATCCCAGCACTTTGGGAGGCCAAGACGGGCGGATCACGAGGTCAGGAGATCGAGACCATCCTGGCTAACACGGTGAAACCCCGTCTCTACTAAAAAAATACAAAAAACTAGCCGGTCGTGATGGTGGGCGCCTGTGGTCCCAGCTACTTGGGAGGCTGAGGCAGGAGAATGGCGTAAACCCGGGAGGCGGAGCTTGCAGTGAGCTGAGATCCGGCTACTGCACTCCAGCCTGTACAACAGAGCCAGACTCCGTCTCAAAACAAACAAACAAACAAACAAAAATAGCTGGGTGTAGTGGTGCATACCTGTGATCCCAGCTACTTGGGAGGCTAAGATGGGAGGATTGCTTGAGCCTCAGGGGGCACAGGTTATAGTGAACCCAGATCACATCACTGCACTCCTGCCTGGGTGACAGACTGAAAAGCTGAGACCCTGTCTCAAATAAAACAAAGCCAATTCTTCAAAGATGTAATTTACTTTTCTTTTCTTTTTTTTTTCTTTTCTTTCTTTTTTTTTGTTTTGAAATAGGGCCTCACTCTGTCACCCAGAATGGAGTGCAGTGGCATAATCTCAGCTCACCTCAACCTCTGCCTCCCAGTCTCAAATGATTCTCCTGCCTCAGCCTCCCGAGCACCTGGGATTACAGGCATATGCCACTACACTGGGCTAATTGTTGTATTTTTAGTAGAGATGGGGTTTCACCATGTTGGCCAGGCTGGTCTTGAACTCCTGACCTCAAATGATCCACCTGCTTCAGCTTCCCAAAGTGCTGGGATTACAAGCATGAGCCATCGAGCCCGGCCTTCTTTTTAATTTTATTTTAATTGAAATTATATATTTTTTTCTTTTTTGAGACAGTGTCTCACTTTGTTGCCCAGACTGCAGTGCAGTGGCATCATCCTCCCTACGCTCGGGTGATCCTCCCACCTCAGCCTCCAGAGTAGCTGGGACTACAGGTGTGTGCCACCATGCCCAGCTAATTTTTGTATTTTTTTGTAGAGACAGGATTTCACCATGTTGCCCAGGTTGGTCTTGAACTCCTGGGTTCAGGGGACCCTCCTACCTTGGCCTCCCAAAGTGTAGGGATTACAGGCATGAGCCACCGCGCCCAGCCCAAATATCTAATTTCTCAATGAGGTCAATGAATAGTTGAAACACAATGAACTGGTTGGGCTCCATGGCTCACACCTGTAGTCCTAGAACTTCGGGAGGCCAAGGCAGGAGGACTGCTTGAAGCCAGGAGTTTGGGACCAGCCTGGACAACATAGTAAGACCTGGCTCTACAAAAATAAAAACAAAAAAATTCCATGCACAAAAACTACAGCAACAATAGAGAAATATGCTGCCAGGCATGGTGGCTCATGCCTGTAATCCCAGCACTTCGGGAGGCCAAGATGGGTGGATCACCTGAGGTCAGGAGTTTGAGACCAAATAGTGAAACCCTATCTCTACTAAAAACACAAAAATTAGCTGGGCGTGGTGGCAGGCGCCTCTAATCCCAGCTACTCGGTAGGCTGAGGCAGGAGAATCGCCTGAACCCAGGAGGTGGAGGTTGTGGTGAGCCAAGATCGCACCATTGCACTCCAGCCTAGGCAACAAGAGTGAAACCCCGTCTCAAAAAATTAAAAAAAAATTTTTTAAATGGAGAAATATGATGAGCCCCAGCTCAACAGGGCAAGTGACCAATGGAAGAGACCAAAGCCTTGGGGAGCCTGGATGGGGAGAGCAAGAGAAGGCTCTGGGTCCCTGATGGACAACGACTGTACCTGAGCCAGGTGTGCTCAGACAGGCGAAGAAGCTCGATGAGCAGGAACTCCAATACCATGGTGTGTGCGGGTGGCACTGGACATGGGGTTACCTGCCCTGGGACAAGATGATACTTTCTGAGCTTTGGGACCTGGGCTGGTTAATTTTATGTGTCAATGTGGCTAGGCTATGGTGGCCGGCTCAGTGGTCACAGAGCACCCTAGATGTCTCTGTGAAGATGTTTTTAGATGGGATTAACATTTTACTAAGTAGATTTGAGTGAAGCAGGTTACCCTCCATAATGTGCGTGGGCCTTATGCATCCATTTAAGGCCTTCAGAGAAAAGACTGAGGTTTCCTAAGAAGGAAGGAATTCTGCCTCCAGACTGCCTTTGAATTGAGACTCGCCGCAACATCATCTCTTGCTAGAATTTCCAGCCTGCCCTGCACATTTCAGACTTGCCAGTCTCAATTCTTAAAATAAATCTCTCCCTCTCTCACTATCTATGTACATCTATCTCCATCCTATCGCTTCGGTTTCTCTGGAGGACCCTGACTAATGCAGGACGCATTCTTGTCTTGGGGCCCTCACAATGGCATATGATTTAGTGACATTTACCCACACATGGCACCATTGCCTGCTTTCCCACTGTGGACACCAAGGCTGCTGTAGGACGATCCTGGAGGGCCCATGCTCCCAATGACCTCTCACCCTTGGCCCTTCCTAGCGGGACTGTGCAGCTAAAATCAGGCACAGAGAAGGTGCTTCCTAATCCCCGCGGTCCTTCTTCCTACCTGCCCACAGCCGTGCTACGTGGGCAGGTTGCCTTCCTGCCTGCACAGGCCCCCGGGCCTGGACACTCACTGGAGGGAATGTGCCCCATCTCAGCCTGGATGAGGAGTGGGGTAGGGGAGAGAAGAGGGAGGGACTGGAGGGATGGTGGGCCCCTCTCCAGGCTACAGACAAATGCCCAGAGGGAAGGGAGGCGAGCTGGTGCCCTGTATCCTGTGCCCGGGCAGCGCACAGTTAGCACAAAAAGGAGCATCAAGCTGAAAATATTCCTTTCTCTTCTTGCCCTCTCATTCTTGGCTGTTTTCCTAATCGTGCGAAATGAACGTTTACCAGCTTGTGATGTATTTGAGAACACAGTTACTGTTCCTTTTTTTTCTTTCTTTTCTTTTTTTTTTTTGAGACGGAGTCTCCCTTAGTCGCCCAGGTACATGCCACCACACCCAGGTGTAAGCCATTGCAAACAGCCCTCTTACAACATATTTTCAATGAGGATAGAAAGAAGCTTGCGGGCCAAGCACGGTGGCTCACACCTGTAATCCCAGCACCTTGGGAAGCCGAGGCAGGCGGATCATGAGGTCAGGAGTTCGAGACCAGCCTGGCCAAGATGGTAAAACCCCGTCTCTACTAAAAATACAAAAATTAGTTGGGCGTGGTGGCGAGCACCAGTAATCCCAGCTACTTGGGAGGCTGAGGCTGAGAATTGCTTGAAACCTGGAGGCGGAGGCTGCAGTGAGCCGAGATCGCGCCACTGTACTCCAGCCTGGGAGAGTGAGACTCCATCGGGGAAAAAAAAAAAAAAAGGAAGGAAGGAAAGAAGGAAGGAAGAAAGGAAGGAAGGAGAAAGAAAGCAAGCTTGTGGGCTTGGTCTGGACGGGGCCCTCTTGTTTCCTGCCTGTGTAACTAGACTGCACCTTTCTTTTTTTTTTTTTTTTTTTTTTTGAGACGGAGTCTCGCTCTGCCGCCCAGGCTGGAGTGCAGTGGCCGGATCTCAGCTCACTGCAAGCTCCGCCTCCCGGGTTCACGCCATTCTCCTGCCTCAGCCTCCCGAGTAGCTGGGACTACAGGCGCCCGCCATCTCGCCCGGCTAGTTTTTTGTATTTTTTAGTAGAGACGGGGTTTCACCGTGTTCGCCAGGATGGTCTTGATCTCCTGACCTCGTGATCCACCCGTCTCGGCCTCCCAAAGTGCTGGGATTACAGGCTTGAGCCACCGCGCCCGGCCCTAGACTGCACCTTTCTTACATATACGAGTAATACTGTCCCTACCTCCACATATCGTAGCATCTACAAGTACATTTTTGTGTATGTGTAATTATCAGTCAGGATCAGTGGAAAGGTTAAGGAACAGAATGTGTTCACAGAATTCTAGAGATGGGAGAAATCTCTCCAGCTCCTTTTACATGGGAGAAAACCACTGGGCATGTTGAAGACGGGCTCCAGGCCCGGGTCTTCATCCTGCCAGAGCTCTTCTCTTTTAACTGTGTAGGGGAGGGAAAATCGCTCATTTTCTTCTACCTTCCGGGTTCTCACTGGGGACCCTGCTACAAAAGACAAATTAGTGGGACGCGGTGGCTCACGCCTGCAATCCCAGCACTTTGGGAGCCCAAGGCGGGTGGATCACAAGGTCAGGAAATCGAGACCATCCTGGTTAACACAGTGAAACCCCATCTCTACTAAAAATACAAAAAAAATTAGCCGAGCGTGTTGGTGGGCGCCTGTAGTCCCAGCTACTCGGGAGGCTGAGGCTGGAGAATGGTGTGTACCCGGGAGGCGGAGCTTGCAGTGAGCCGGGATCGTGCCGCTGCACTCCAGCCTGGGTAACTGAGCAACACTCCATCTCAAAAACAACAACAACAAAAAGACAAATTAACAGGGGAAAGATGGATGTTTACTAACACGTATCTCTCAGGCATATGTGGAGAAACTCGGGGATGAGTCAATTTAAAGAGGTGACATAGAATTTGGGCTTCTGCTGGGAGTGTTGGCTCACACCTGTAATCCCAGCCCTTTTGAAATCACCTTTGCAAAAATTGTGAGTGAGTCAATCATTACAGTGAAAGACATCTGGCCTAAGTCCATCTTGCTTCTAACCTCCAAGCTGTCCTTGTTTGTTCCTGGGTGGAGGCCGAACTAACTCTGGGAGGAACTTAGTTTATGGTTTTGCTTTGAAACAAAGAGGATAGAACCCTGTCCCAAAACAAACCCCCTTCCTACCTGGGGACTAGATTGCCTTTGCAGGACTAACAAATTAGCCACAAGATTATAAATTATTGTTCAGGAGTCTTGCAGCTGGAGGCTGCAAGATTCTAAATCTCCCAGATTGCTCCTGGGAATAATATCACTACTGTCAAACCTAAGGTCAGTGCTTGAGATATTTTGCAGACCCTGCACTCGATGGGTTAGCTGGCACCACCCATACCAAAAAACTGCCTCATGGGGTCTTCTGACCTCCTCCCAGGAACCAACTGAGCCCAAGAGGAAGCCTCAACTTCCTGTAATTTCATCTCCGACCCGACAAATCAGCACTCCTGACCCAATGGCTCCCTACCCACCAAATTATCCTTAAAAATTCTGATCCCCAGCCAGGCGCACTGGCTCATGCCTGTAATCCCAACACTTTGGGAGGCCGAGGTGGGTAGATCATTTGAGGTCAGGAGTTCAAGACTAGCCTGGCCAACATGGTGAAACCCCGTCTCAACTAAAAATACAAAAATTATCAGCCTGTCTAACATGGCGAAACTCTGTGTCTACTAAAAATACAAAAATTAGCTGGGCATGGTGGTGGGCACCTGTAATCCCAACTACTCGGGAGGCTGAGGCAGGAGGATCGCTTGAAGCTGGATGGCGGAGGTTGCAGTGAGCCGAGATCACGCCACTGCACTCCAGCCTCAGGGACAGAACGAGACTCTGTCTCAAAAAAAAAAAAAAAAAAAAAAAGGCCAGGCGCAGTGGCTCACACCTGTAATCCCAACACTTTGGGAGGCAGAGGCAGGTGGATCACCTGAGATCAGGAGTTCGAGACCAGCCTGATCAACATGGAGAAACCCTGTCTCTACTAAAAATGCAAAATAGCCGGGCGTGGTGGTGCATGCCTGTAATCCCAGCTACTGGGGAGGCTGAGACAGGAGAATCACTTGAACCCAGGAGGTGGAGATTGTGGTGAGCCGAGATCGTGCGTGCACTCCAGCCTAGGCATACAGAGCAAGACTCCATCTCAAAAAATAAATAAATAAATAAAATAATAATAATAACCCTATGCCAAGAGGTGCATTTGAAGTGCATATTCTGGCCGGCTACAGAGGGGTGTACCCTTGCACTACTTTCGGTGTGAACCAGGACAACGAAGTCTTGCCTGATAAAGATATTTAGAGGCTTCATAGCTTGACAGATATAACACCATTAGCTCAACTTTTGCTGGTGTGACCTTAACAGGTCTGTTGCCTGATGCCCAAGTCCAAACACCGATCGAGGGTTGCAGCAGAGAGAGAAAGGCGTTGTCCTAAGGCTGTGGAATGCAGAGAGGAGAGGACACCTTAAAGCTGCTTCCCTCAGGAGTCTGGGGCTGGGGATCTTAAGCGGTTTGAAGTGGACCAAGGTGTGGACATCACTGATTGGTTGAGAAATGCAGGTTGGAGACGGAGAGACACCTGGATTCTCACGTTGACTTGGTTCCTCTGTGAAGGGCTTTAAACTGGTTAGTTAGTGTCAGCCATTCTGCTGGAATTCACAATCTGAAAAACATCTTCTTAAGCAATTCTTTTTTTTTTTTTTTTGAGACGGGTTTTGCTCTTGTTGCCCAGGCTGGAGTGCAGTGGTGCAATCTCAGCTCACTGCAACCTCTGCCTCCCAGGTTCAATCGATTCTCCTGCCTCAGCCTCCAGAGTAGCTAGGATTACGTGCACGCACCACCACGCCCGGCTAATTTTGTATTTTCAGTAGGGACAGGGTTTCTCCATGTTGGTCAGCTGGTCTTGAACTCCTGACCTCAGGTGATCCGCCCACCTCGGCCTCTCAAAGTGCTGGGATTACAGGCGTGAGCAACTGCGCCCGACCTTGCATTTTTAGTAGAGACAAGGTTTCACCATATTGGCCAGGCTGGTCTCAAACTCCACCTCAAGTGACCTGCCTGCCTCATTCTCCCAAAGTGCTGGGATTACAGGCATGAGCCACCACGCCCGGCCTACATCTTAAGCAATTCTTAAACAAAGCCTTATGATTCTAACGTCAGAGATCCTATCTATGGGAACAATGGGGGTGCAAACGGTCAGTATCTATGGCTACAGGACTTTCAGCTACAAGGAAGTGGGCTAAAGTGCAGCCTGATTAATGCTTAGTTACAAGAACCCGAAAGTATCTGAGTCAGGTCTCAACTAATTTAGAAAGTTTATTTTGCCAAGGTTTGCTGTTTTGTATTTATAAGATGGAGCGTCTCTCTGTCGCCCAGGCTGGAGGGCAGTGGCGCCGTCTCAGCTCACTGCAAACTCCTTCTCTCGAGTTCAAGCGATTCTCCAGCCTCAGCCTCCTGAGTAGGCAGGATTACAGGTGTGCACCACCACGCCCAGCTAATGTTTGTATGTTTGTATTTTTAGTAGAGACGAGGTTTCACCATGTTGTCCAGGCTGGATGTTTTGCCAAGATTCAAGGACATGCCTGAGACCCAGCCTCACGAGGTCCTGAGTATATGTGCCCCACGCGATCATGGCATAGGTTGGTGTTTACATTTTAGAGAGACATGATATGAATACTGAGGGTTAGAAACAATAGAAAAGAAACAAAAAAGAAAAAGAAAGACGTGAAACGTCAATCAATGTGTGTAAGATGTACATTGGTTGGGTCTAGAAAGGCAGGACAACTCAAAGTGGGGGCTTCCAGGTCATAGGAAACGAGACACAAGGTTGTATTCTTTTTTTTTTTTTTTTAAGATGGAGTCTCTCTCTGTTGCCCAGGCTGGAGTGCAGTGGCACCACCTTGGCTCACTGCAACCTCGGCCTCCTGGGTTCAAGGGATTCTCCTGCCTCAGTCTCCCCAGTGGCTGGGATTACAGGCGCCCGCCACCACACCCGGCTAATTTTGCATTTTTAGTAGAGACAGTCTTTCACCGTGTTGGCCAGGCTGGTCTTGAACTCCTGGCCTGAAGGGATCCACCCACCTGGGCCTCCCAAATTGCTGGGATTGCAGACAGGAACTACTGTGCCTGGTCAAAAGTTTGCATTTTCTTCAGTCCTTGATCGGCCTTTCCCTGAATACACAATTTACATGTGAGAGGTGGGTAGAGGAATAGTCGCTTGTGCCTTAGTCTGGCTCAGTGAATCTACATTTTTGCATAAACAATAGGGCATTTGTGTTGGAGAGATAAGCCAAAAATAATAAATAATAAATAAATAAACAAACAATCGGGCAGAGGAAGCAATCAGATAGATGTTTGTCACAGGTCACCAGAGGGCTGACTTTGAATTCTGTCCTTTGTCCCACACCTGTGAAGATGAGCTACCAACTTACCTCGCCAGGTAAAATTCAAAAGAACCATTTTAAAGTAAACATCTTGAGGTCCCCAAGGAACATCCCTGTGGGGGAAATGGTGAGGAAGGTAAGTAGCTTCCGGTTATCTTCCTAGCAATCTTGCTTAGGAATAAAGGGGGAGGCAGGTTTGCCTGAGGCAGCGTGGGGTCCTGAGATGGACTTTCCTTTCACAGTTATAACTATGTTTCTGTCCAGAACCGGGTGTGAATTCTTGTTAACCCTGGGGGACAGTTTCACTAGTTATATTAAAAAAAAAAAAAAAAAAAAAAATTTCAATGAGGAAAGATAATTCTAAAAGCAATATAAAATTTAGAAAAAAAAGTTTTCAAAGTCCTCTGAAAATCATTTTTTCTGTTTATACAAAGATTCTTTTTAAATTTTCTACCCTTTTTCTGTTTCTGAAGTTCGTCACACGGAAGTATTTTTTAAATGTTCTTTTTCTTTTTCGTTTTTGAGACGGAGTCTCAGTCTGTCGCCCAGGCTGGAGTGCAGTGGAGAAATCTCATCTCACTGCAACCTCTGCCTCCCGGGTACAAGCAATTCTCCTGCCTCAGGCTCCCGAGTAGCTGGGATTACAGGGGCCTGCCATCACACCCGGCTAATTTTTGTATTTTTAGCAGAGATGGGGTTTCATCATGTTGGTCAGGCTGATCTAAATCTCCTGACCTCGTGATCTGCCAGCCTTGGCCTCCCAAAGTGCTGGAATTACAGGCATGAGGCACCACCCCCGGCCTGCATTTTTTTTTTTAGTAGAGACGTGGTTTCACTGTGGTGGCCAGGCTGTTCTCAAACTCCTGACCTCGTGATCCGCCTGCCTTGGCCTCCCAAAATGCTGGGACTGCAGGCGTGAGCCACCGCACCCAGCCATACATTTTATTTTTCATTTCTTTGTTTTGCTTTGTTTTTGAAATGATTCTCCTTTAAGCCATACTTACATCATCTTGTTATCCCAAGACCCAATGGTTTTTTAAACAAAGATAAGCTTCAGCTGCGCTCTTGTTTTAAACATCAGTGCTCCTGAATTACCAAAGACTTCTGTATACCCATGTTTTATGTGTTTTAAAAAAGAGAGGACCAGACTGAGAGAAGAGAGACAGACCCTCTCATGTTGTTTTATATTGTTTTATACTCAAAAAAGGAAAGGAAAGCAAAACAAAAGGCAGGTAGCCCGGCACCTAGGAACCAGACCCGAAACCAGGCCTGGGCCTGCCTGCTTGATCTAAGCCTGGTAGTTAAAGATCGACCTCTGACCTAACCGGTTATGTTATCTATAGATTCCAGACATTGTATGGAAGGACATTGTGAAACCTCCCGTTCTGTTCTGTTTCACTCTGACCACCGGTGCTCGCAGCCCCTGTCACGTACCCCCTGGCTTGCTCAATCGATCAGGACCCTCTCACGTGGACCCCCTTAGAGTTGTGAGCCCTTAAAAGGGACAGAAGTTAAGCACCTGACGAGCTCGGATTTGAAGACGCTAGCAGGCCAATGCTCCCAGCTGATTAAAGCCACTCCCTTCACTATCTCGGTGTCTGAGGGGTTTTGTCTGCGGCTGGTCCTGCTACATTTCTTGGTTCCCTGATCAGGAAGCGAGGTGATGAACGGACAGTCGAGGCAGCTCCTTAGGCGGCTTTAGCCTGCCCTGTGGAACATCCCTGCGGGGGACTCCAACCAGCCCGAGCGACGCGGATCCTGAGAGCGCTCCTGGGTAGGCATTTGTCCCGGTGGGACACCTCACCAGAGCAGTGTGTGGCAGGCCCCCGTGGAGGATCAACGCAGTGGCTGAACACTGGGAAGGAACTGGCACTTACAGTCCAGACATCTAAAACTTGGTAAGACTAGTCTTTGTAACTTGCCCACTCCATTTGAGTGGAAGCGTGGCCTGATCACCCACGGCATGCCACGGCGTGCCTTTATTGGCACTTTGGTTTTGGTTTTGACTTGGTTTGAATTGCTTGACAGGACTGGTCTTGGGAACTTGCCTATTCCATTTGAGTGGAAGCGTGGCCTGATCACCCATGGTGTGCCTGTACCGGCACTTTGGTTTTTGTTTTTAACTTGACTTGGATTGCTTGATACTTTGGTTTTGGTTTTGACCTGGCTTGGATTTCTTGATACTCTGATTTTGGTTTTGATTCTGGTTTGGCGTAAACTGTAAAAGTGTGTGTGTGTACCCTTTTCACCCGTTCTTTGTTTTGTGGTGTGCGTGTGGTGTAAGCATGGTGTTTTGTCTCAAGGAGACATGGGTCAGGCACAAAGTAAGCCCACCCCACTAGGAACTATGTCGAAAATTTTCAAGAAAGGATTTAAGGGAGATTGTGGTGTTACTATGACACCAGGAAAACTTAGAACTTTGTGTGAAATAGACTGGCCAGCATTAGAGGTGGGTTGGCCATCAGAAGGAAGCCTGGACAGGTCCCTTGTTTCAAAGGTATGGCACAAGGTAACCTGTAAGCCAGGGCACCCAGACCAGTTTCCATACATAGAAACTTAGTTACAGCTGGTTTTAGACCGCCTTCCCCTGCACAGTAGTTAAGAGAAGAGCAGCATAAGCGGCTGGCAGAGGCAAGGAAAGACTAACAGAGAGAAAGAGGAAGAGACAGAGGCAAAAGGAAAGTCAAAGAGAGAAAGGAAAAGAAAGAGAGAAATATACAAGTAGTTAAGAAAAAAACAGTATACCCTATTCCTTTAAAAGCCAAGGTAAATTTAAAAACCTATAATTGATAATTAAAGGTATTCTCTGTAACCCTGTAACATTCTAATACCACTTGGTTGTCAGTGTAAACAAGGGCGTATCCCAAAAGCACTGAGGCCTTCCTATTAAAAATCCTTAACCCAGTAACCCGTGGATGGCCCAGATGCATTCAGTCTGTAGCGGCAGCTGCTTGGCTAACAGAAAGAAAAAAAAAAGGCCATCTATACCAATTCTAAGTTAATTTAGACTAAACAAGGTCTTAGTAATAGCAAAGGATAATTGAAATCCCAAACTTACAAGGTTTTCAACAAAAGTAAAGTTTGCTAAAAGTTAACAGTGTAGGCCGGGCGCGGTGGCTCAAGCCTGTAATCCCAGCACTTTGGGAGGCCGAGACGGGCGGATCACGAGGTCAGGAGATCGAGACCATCCTGGCTAACCCGGTGAAACCCCGTCTCTAGTAAAAAAATACAAAAAAATAGCCGGGCGAGGTGGCGAGCGTCTGTAGTCCCAGCTACTCGGGAGGCTGAGGCAGGAGAATGGCGTGAACCTGGGAGGCGGAGCTTGCAGTGAGCCGAGATCCGGCCACTGCACTCCAGCCTGGGTGACAGAGCGAGACTCCGTCTCAAAAAAATAAAATTTTTTTTTTTTTTGGTTAACAGTGTAACATGTATTATAGTAACTTCTAATCTTGTGGTCTTAGACAGTCTAGTCCACAGACATAAAGAAAGTTCACTTAAAAAAAAAATGATAGTCTTCAAAAAAAAAAAAAAAAAGGAAAAAAAGAGGGAACGCAGAATTTATGTAAAAAGAGTGTTATATGGTAAATTATTGTCCTGAAATAAATTAACTGGTTGTTTAAAGAAAGAAATGTTTGTAATAAGTCAGAAAATTAAGACATGTCGAAGAATTGTCTGTGAAAGTCATGAAAGAAAAAATGTTATAAAAAATTTTATGCAAAAAATGTTATATAATTTAAAAGTAATAAGGCCTCCTGAGTACTATCGAAGAAACAGTTTATGTGCAAGGTGTATAAGAAAAGTAAAATATACATTTGGTAAAAGGATTATAAAGAGGCATAAGAATGTGGATTTTGGCCGGGCGCGGTGGCTCAAGCCTGTAATCCCAGCACTTTGGGAGGCCGAGACGGGCGGATCACGAGGTCAGGAGATCGAGACCATCCTGGCTAACACAGTGAAACCCCGTCTCTACTAAAAAATACAAAAAAATAGCCGGGCGAGGTGGCGGGCACCTGTAGTCCCAGCTATAGGGAGGCTGAGGCAGGAGAATGCCGCAAACCCGGGAGGCGGAGCTTGCAGTGAGCTGAGATCCGGCCACTGCACTCCAGCCTGGGCGACAGTGCGAGACTCCCTCTCAAAAAAAAAAAAAAAAAAAAAAAAGAATGTGGATTTTTACCTACATTAAAAGGTTAAAAAAATTATTGTTTTAAAAGTTTAAGCAAGTTTTAAAACGTTAATTGTAAAAAAAAATTCTGTGTGTAAACATGTTAGCTAAAGTAAAAAAGGTATCATCCAGTTTTTCCGTGAACTGGACATTAAAGTAAAAATACAACAGGTTTTTCTTAAAGCACTAACCTGCTCTTTAACAAAGATTATAAAAGGTTAAAGAGTCTATGAAAATCTTACCTTATAGTCCAATATTAAAAATTGAATAAATATGTATACAAAGTTTTATTAAAACTAAGATTAACCTTAATAGCACACTAATAGAAAGGTGAAATTTAGCTTATCTGTTATAAAAATCATACAAAAATCATTATTACATATAAAATAGTGTTTAGCTTTCTTTGGTCTAAAAGCTAATAAAAATAAGTGCTAAAGGAAACATTCATTTTACTAGAGGATCATAGAAGTTAAATACTTAAAATAAACTTTGGCAATTAAAACAGCATACCAAGATGCAAATGCCTGGTTGGAATGGATCAAATGTTCCATCTGTACATTAAACAAAAGCACTTATTATGCTTGTGCACATGGCAGGCCAGAGGCCCTGATTGTCCCCCTTCCCCAAAGGTAGTCCTCCAGTCGACCAAGCATGGGCTCCATGGTAGCTCTTTTCCAGGATTCTACAGTCTGGAATAATAAGTCGTGCCAGGTTCTCTCTGCTATATCCCAAAGTCCGGCACCCTGTGGGTCAGCCCCCGAGGGCCATCCAGCTTCCGTCTCCCAACACTAAATTCACTTTGTGTCTCTCACAACAGGGAGGAAACTTAGCATTCCTTGGAGACCTGAAGGGATGCAGTGAGCTTAAGAATTTTCAAGAGCTTATCAATCAGTCAGTCCTTGTTCATCCCTGAGCAGATGTGTGGTGGTATTGTGGTGGACCTTTACTGGGCACTCTGCCGAATAACTGGAGGGGCACTTCTGCTTTAGTCCAGTTGGCTATCCCTTTCACCCTAGCATTTCATCAACCAGAAGGAGAAAAAATACGACATCATAAAACGAGAGAAGCCCCTTATGGGTCTTTCAACTCTCACATCTATTTAGATGCAATTGGAGCCCTGCAAGGAATACCAGATCAATTTAAAGCTTAAAATCAAATAGTTACAGGATTTAAGTCAATATTTTAATAGGTGACAGTTAATAAAAATGTAGATTAGATAAACTACATCTATTACAACCAACAACAGCAAGCTTTTCATGAGTTAAAAGAAAAACTCATGTTGGCCGCAGCCCTGGGTTTACCTGACCTGACAAAACCCTTTACACCCTATGTGTCAGAAAGAGAAAAAATGGCAGTTGGAGTTTTAACCCAAGATAGGCCAAGGCCAGTGGCCTCTCTCTCAAAACAACTAGACAGTGTTTCCAAAGGCTGGTTCCCATGTCTAAAGACCCTAGCAGCAACGGCCCTGTTAGCACAAGAAGCAGATAAGCTAACTCTTAGGCAAAACCTAAACATAAAGTCCCCCCATGCTGTGGTGACTTTAATAAATACCAAAGGACACCATTAGCTAATGAATGCTAGACTAACTAGATACCAAAGCTTGCTCTGTGAAAATCCCCGCATAACCATTAGAGTTTGCAACACCCTAAACCCTGCCACCTTACTCCTGGTATCAGAGAGCCCAGTTAAACATAACTGTGTAGAGGTGTTGGACTCAGTTTATTCTAGTGGGCCCAACCTCCGAGACCATCCTTAAATATCAGTAGACTGGGAGCTGCACATAGATGGGAGCAGCTTCGCCTGCAAAGTGACTCTGAAAAAGACGACAAGCCCTGCTCCAGTCACACCTGGAAGCTGACTGGTCCGTGCATGGCCGAAGCATGAGAAAACCCATCGCAGGACTCATTTTCCTTAAAATTTGGACTTGTGCAGTAAGGACTTCAACTGACCTTCCTCAGAATGAGGACTGTTCCCAGTATATACACCAAGGCACTGAGGTAGGATAAAAGATAGCAATAGTCCTATTATTTTATAGTTATTATAAGTGTACCAGGACTCTAAAAGAAACTTGTTTGTATGATGCTATTCTATCCAAGGTATATAGCCCAGTCTCTAAATGTTATGTTTGTGGAGGAACTGTAATAGGAGATCAATGGCCATAAGAAGCCCAAGAATTAGTGCCTACAGACCCAGTTCCTGATGAATTCCCGGCCCTAAAGAAGCACCCTGATCATTTCTAGGTTCCAAAAGTCTCAATTATTGGACAATATTGCATAGCTAGAAAAAGAAAAGAATCCACTCATTCTGTAGGATGACTTAGTTGCCTAGGACAAAAACTGTATAATGGTACCACAAAAACAGTTACATGGTGAAGTTCAAACCACACAGATAAAAATCCATTCAGTAAATTTCCAAAGTTGCAGACCATTTAAGCCCACCCAGAATCCCACTGGGACTGGATGGCCCCCTCTAGGCTATATTGGATATGTGGACATAGAAGCGATGCTAAGCTGCCTGGCCAGTGGAAAGGTAGTTGCGTTATTAGCACTATTAAACTCTTTCTTCCTACTGCCCATAAAGACAGGCGAGCTCCTGGGCTTCCCTGTCTATGCTTCCTGCAAAAAGAAAAGCATAGCTATAAAAATTTTGAAAAATAATGAATGGCCCCCTAAGAGAATCATACAATATTATAGGCCTGCTACTTAGGCACAAGATGGTTCATGAGAATACTGGACCCCCATGTACATGCTCAACCGAATCATACGGTTGCAAGCTGTTTTAAAAATCATCACTAATAAAAACGGTCAAGCCTTGACTATTCTGGCCTCGCAAGAAACTCGGATAAGAAATGCTATCTATCAAAATAGATTGGCTCTCGACTACTTGCTAGCAGCTGAAAGAGAGGTCTATAAGAAATGTAACCTCACTAATTACTGTCTACACATAGATAGTCAAAGGCAAGTAGTCAAAGACATAGTTAGAAATATGACAATACTGGTACATGTGCCCGTACAAGTGTAGCACGAATTCGACCCTGAAGCCATGTTTAGAAGCTGGTTCCCAGCACTCCCAGGGAGGCTTTAAAACTCTTATCCTACGAGTTATAAAAGTAATAGGAACCTGCTTACTGCTCCCTTGTTTGCTACCTGTACTTCTTCAAATGATAAAAAACTTAATCGTTACATTAGCTCACCAAAATGCTTCAGCACAAGTGTACTAGATGAATCACTATCAATCTATTGCACAAGAAGACATAAGTAGCGAAAATATGAATGAGAACTCCCACTAATAAAAAGTGAGAGTCTCAAAGGGGGGAAATGAGAGAAGAGAGGCAGACCCTCTCATATTGTTTTATACCCAATAAAGAAAAGGAAAGCAAAACAAAAGGTAGGTAGCCCGGCACCTAGGAACCAGACCCGAAACCAGGTCTGGGCCTGCCTGATCTAAGCCTGGTAGTTAAAGATTGACCCCTGACCTAACTGGTTATGTTATCTATAGATTCCAGACATTGTATGGAAGGACATTGTGAAACCTCCCACTCTGTTCTGTTTCACTCTGACCACTGGTGCTCGCAGCCCCTGTCACGTACCCCCTGCTTGCTCAGTCGATCACAACCCTCTCATGCGGACCCCCTTAGAGTTGTGAGCCCTTAAAAGGGACAGAAGTTAAGCACCTGACGAGCTCGGATTTGAAGACGCTCGCGGGCTGATGCTCCCAGCTGATTAAAGCCACTCTCTTCACTATCTCGGTGTCTGAGGGGTTTTGTCTGCGGCTCATCCTACTATAAGACGATTCCATACTTTATTTATTTTTATTTATCTATTTTTTAAGTGGAGTCTTGCTCTTTTTGCCCAGGCCAGAGTGCAATGGCACGATCTTGGTTCACTGCAACCTCCACTTCCCAGGTTCAAGTGATTCTCCTGCCTCAGCCTCCCGAGTAGCTGGGATCACAGGCATGCACCTCACTGTCACCCAGGCTGGAGTGCAGTGGCGCAATCTCGGCTCACTGCAACCTCCATCTCCCAGGTTCAAGCAATTCTCCTGCCTCAGCTTCCTGAGTAGTTGGGATTACAGGCCCCTGCTGCCATACCCTTCTAATTTTTGTAATTTTAGTAGAGATGGGGTTTCGCCATGTTGGCCAGGCTGGTCTCAAACTCCTGACCTCAGCTGATCTGCCCACCTCGGCCTCCCAACGTGCTACGATTACAGTCATGAGCCACTGCACTCAGCCTTATTTATTGTTTTTAAAGACGGAGTCTCACTCTTTGCCTGGGCTGGAGGGCAGTGGCTCCATCTCAGCTCACTGCAACCTCCACCTCCTGGGTTCAGGTGATTTTCCTGCCTCAGCCTCCCAAGAAGCTGGGATTATAGGCATGCACCACCACGCCTGGCTAATTTTTATATTTTTAGTAGAGATGGGGTTTTACCATGTTGACCAGGCTGGTCTCCAACTCTTGACCTCAGGTGATCTGCCCGCCTTGGCCTCCCAAAATGCTGGGATTACAGGCTTGAGCCACCAGGTCTGGCCTATCCCAGTATGTTAGCTGGGCATCGTGGCACATGCTTGTAATCCCAGTTACTTGGGAGGCTGAGACAGGAGAATTACTTGAACCCAGGAGGCAGAGATTGCAGTGAGCTGAGATTGTGCCACTGCACTCCAGCCTGGGCAACAGAGCGAGACTCTGTCTCAAAAAAAAAAAAAAAAAAAAAAAAGACTAGTAATGTATCTACTGTAAAACACTCAGACTTGGGACTACAGGCACCCGCTACCATGTCCAGCTAATTTGTGTATTTTTAGTAGAGATGAGGTTTCACTATGTTGGCCAGGCTGGTCTCCACCTCCTCCTGACCGTGTGATCCTCCCACCTCAGCCTCCTGAGTACCTGGGACTACAGATGCCGGCCACCACACCCTGCTAATTTTTGTATTTTTAGTAGAGACCAGCTTTCACTATGTTGGCCAGGCTGGTCTTCAACTCCTGACCTTGTGATCCCCCGGCCTCAGCCTCCCAAAATGCTAGGATTACAGGCGTGAGCCACCGAGCCTGGCACTGCATTACTACTCTTCAGATAATTCTCTTTATACTATTATAGAGAGATCAGGGGATTCAAAGAAGCCAGCAATAATTTATTCTTTAATATACTTCTTGAAAGTAGGAACAAGGTTGTTGTTTCTGTTTTGTTTTGTTTTTTTTTTTTTTGAGAGAGAGAGTCTTGCTCTGTCGCCCAGGTTGAGTGCAATGGTGTGACCTCAGCTACTGCACCCTCTGCCTCCTGGGTTCAAGTGATTCTCTTGTCTCAGCCTCCTGAATAGCTGGGATGACAGACGTGCACCACCACAACTGGCTAATTTTTGTATTTTTAGTAGAGACAGGGTTTCACCAAGTTGGCCAGGCTGGTCTCGAACTCCTGATCTCTGGTGATCCACCTGCCTTGACCTACAAAACTGCTGGGATTACAGGCTTGAGCCACCGCGCCGGGCCTGTTTCTAATTTTTAATAGCATGCACTCCATTACAAAACATATTTCAATGCTCTACCCTTCTATATAGCTCACACTGCACTTTTCACAACACACAGTCCGTGCTGTGGAAGCACAGTCTCCTACATTTATTGGATTCTCTTCTTGGCTCACTAATTCCCTAAACTCAACAAACCACAATAGGTTAACATGAGTCAGTCTGGTGGAAATTAACCAGCTTCTGCATGAGCTTCTTTGTATTCAGTGTGCTCATCTGCCTCTGGGAACCAATGATTTATAAATATGAATTTATTATTTATCATTTATGAGACTGGAAATGTTACACCTATGGAACTCCGCAAATAAATTGCCAGCTACTGGGCAACATATTTTTGATATATTGGAAACGTATTTCCTATGTCTCCAATTTGATCGATGGGCTTCCCATTTTTCATACTAAGATTGAATCCTCCAGGTAGCATCCCAGGTTTTGGAAGGTTTATCTTCATCTTTCACAGCCATTCTTCCCCTGGGTTCTCATCTGTTTCCGGGCTCCTTGTCAACAATGCCTCAAGGTATGATGCAATACTTCAGGGCCACAGAGGAATAGCTACATCTCGTATTGATGCAGTACCCTTCTCCAGGGAGCAAAAGGTGTCCTAAGGACAGTGCTTAAAGTCACAGCATTTCTTGCACTTCAGGCAGGGCATGGCATTCCTTTTACTTTTTATTTTGGAAAATTTCATATACATTGTGTTTGGGTGTTCTTGCATTGCCATAAAGGAATACCTGGGACTGGGTCATTTATAAAGAGCAGAGGTTTCATTGGCTCATGGTTCTGTTGGCTGAACAGGAAGCTTGGCACTGGCACCTGCTCGGCTTCTGGTTAAAGCCTCTGGGAGTTTTTACTCATGGCGGACGGCAATAAAGTGGGAGCAGGCACATCACATGGTGAGAGGGAGCAAGCAAGAGAGTGGAGAGGTGCCACACACCTTTCTTTTTTTTTTTTTTTGGAGACAGAGTCTCGCTCTGTCACTCAGGCTGGAGTTCAGTGGTGTGATCTTGGCTCACTGGAAGCTCCGCCTCCCGGGTTCACGCCATTCTTTTGCCTCAGCCTCCCGAGTAGCTGGGACTATAGGCGCCCGCCACCATGCCCAGCTAATTTTTTGTATTTTTAGTAGAGACGGGGTTTCACTGTGTTAGCCAGGATGGTCTCGATCTCCTGACCTCGCCTCGGCCTCCTGCTCGGATTACAGGCGTGGGCCACCACGCCCAGCCACAACTGGCTGATTTTGTATTTTTAGTAGAGAGGAGGTTTCACCATGTTGGCCAGGCTGGTCTTGATTTCCTGACCTCGTGATCTGCCTGCCTCGGCCTCCCAAAGTGCTGGGATTACGGGCGTGAGTCACTGAGCCCGGTCACCTTGTTCTTTTTTATGGCTGCATCGTGGTCTTTTATTAGTCTTACAAAGGCGGTTTCAGCCCCAAACAAGGAGTGGTTTAAATTTAAGGAAGGACTATTATCGTCCTTGCTTCAAAGTTAAACTGTACATTCCTCCCATGGTTAGCCTGGTCCAGGAATGAGGGAGGACAGCCAGCCAGCCCGCCCATGAGGCAGGAAGCAAGATGGAGTTAGCCATGCTAGACTTTCTTCAACCTCCTCATTTTTACAAAGTCAGTTTCATGACATTGGGTCAGCCGCAACTCTGAAAACACATTTTGTCATTGCTGCTATTCTGTTGGTAATACTAACATTCCTGTGAGGAGAATTTTTAGCAAACACCATCTCCCATGAAGACACCTTGGATGTCTGGGGTTTTCTCCTGACCAGCCTGCGCGTGGGGCACCTTGGGCAGTTGGGGGAGTATTGGGAGATACCTCAGCACCCTCAGGCTCCCTCAGGGGTGAGGCTTTCCGAGTGGCTCCTAGAGGAGACAAGACTGATTTGGGGGTGTCTTGGGTCCTCTGTTGTGCTACTGGCAAGCTGCTGTATAACAAAGCATTTCGCTGGTCTTTGTCCTGGTTCTGGAAGGAAGCCTCTAAATACTTGGCATCTGTGGTGTGATCAGTGTCCTTGTTACCCAGCATTGATGCTAAGGAGGTGATTCATGGTGGACCCTCGGTTCAGGGGTTCATGATGGGCCAGTCATGCAGGAAAGAACCACTGTGTCAGTGGAGGACTGATGTTTTCAGCCGCAAGACATCAGCGGACTTCCTGACCTCCCGGGAGAGGAGGGGCTGGAGACTGAGTTCACCCAGGTGGCCAGTGATTCCATTCATCATGTTGTGGTATGAGCCCAGATAAACTACAGCTCATAGATGAGCTTCCTGGTTGGTGATTGTATTAGTCTGTTTTCATGATGCTGATTAAGACATACCAAGACCGAGCAATTTACAAAACAGAAAGGTTTAATGGACTCACAGTTCCACATGGCTGAGAGGCCTCACAATCATGGTGGAAGGGGAAAGACATGTCCCACAGGGCGGCAAACAAGAGAAGAGAGCTTGTACAGGGAAACTCCCCTTTACAAAACCTTCAGATCTTATGAGACTTATTCATTATCAGGAAAATAACATGGGAAAGAACCACTCCCACGATTCAATTACCTCCCACAAACATGGGAGGTATTAAATTGTAACTCCCATGTATTGTGGGATTCAAGGTCCCTCCCACAATACATGGGAGTTACAATTTAAGATGAGATTTGGGTGAGGTCACAGCTAAACCATATCAGTGACTGTTACTCCTACAGCCACCCGCAGCTCCCATCACGGTGTCCAGGGGTCCTCGGGTCCTCTCTCTGTAGCCACACAGGCTGTGTGAATTCCCAAGCCAGTCTTTAAGCAGAGACAGGAGGCTCTTCCCTGTGCCAGAGATGGGCTGTTAGCCCAAGTGTATCTCCTTGTGTTAGCACTGTTATTGATTTATGTTTAAAACAGTCGTATTACATTTTATTAAATAACACACACTGTTAAAAGTTCAGCTATAGAAGCTGTTAAAATAAAATCCTTAGGCCAGACTCGGTGGCTCATGCCTGTAATTCCAGTAACTTGGGAGACCAAGGTGGTTGGATCATTTGTGGTCCAGAGTTCAAGACCAGCACAGCCAACATGGTGAAACTCTGTCTCTACTAAAAATACAAAAAAAAGAAAAAAAAAATGGCCAGGCGCAGTGACTCACACCTGAAATCCCAGCACTTTGAGAGGCCAAGGCAGGTGGATCACCTGAGGTCGGGAGTTTGAGACCAGTTTGGCCAACATGGAGAATCCCTGTCTCTACTAAGAAATACAAAATTAGGGCCGGGCGCGGTGGCTCAAGCCTGTAATCCCAGCACTTTGGGAGGCCGAGACGGGCGGATCACGAGGTCAGGAGATGGAGACTATCCTGGCTATCCGGCTCAAAAAAAAAAAAAAAAAAAAGAAATACAAAATTAGCTGGGCATGGTGGTGCATGCCTGTAACCCCAACTACTCGGAGGGCTGAGGCAGGAGAATCGCTTGAACCCAGGAGGCAGAAGTTGCGGTCAGCCGAGATCGCGCCATTCACTCCAGCATGGGCAAAAAGAGTGAAATT
This sequence comes from Papio anubis, assembly GCF_008728515.1. NCBI lineage: Eukaryota > Metazoa > Chordata > Mammalia > Primates > Cercopithecidae > Papio > Papio anubis. The sequence goes on along the minus strand of NC_044979.1, from coordinate 178,352,464 downwards.
CTGTCGCCAAAAAAAAAAAAAAGAGGGGGCGTGGTGGCATACGCTTGTAGTCCCAGCTACTTGGGAGGCTGAGATAGAAGAATCAGTTGAACCCGGGGGCAGATGTTGCAGTGAGCTGAGATCGCGCCACTGCACTCCAGCCTGGGTGACAGAGTGAGACCCTGTCTCAAAAAAAAAAAAAAAAAAAAAAGTTAAATGTAACAGAATTTAGTTTGAGTTAAGAATCGGGTGCACCCAGAACTGGACATGTTCAGAGTGACTCCAGGGCTGCCCTGTGGTCAGGCAAGATTTGTGGACAAGAGAAGGAAAGTGGAAGGAAAGTGGCACACAGGAAACAGAAGTGAGGCACAGAACCAGCCAGTAGGCCAGGCGCGGTGGCTCATGCCTGGAATCCCAACACTATGGGAGGCTGAGCCTGGACAACACAGTGAGACCCCCACCTCTTAGAAAAAAAAAAAGAGCCAAATTGGTTACAGCTACAACTGGCATCTGCCTTATTGAAATATGGTTTGAACAGCTGAGGGCTGAGGGCTGAACAGCTGAGGGCTGAGGGCTGAGGCTTGGTGATCAGGGCAAGAGTAGGCTGTAGTCTGCACACTCATCAGGTAGGTAACGGTTCACTGTGTGTGGAGAAACCTTTAGTTAGAACTTAAAATATGTAGCTGGGCATGGTGGCTCATGCCTGTAATCCCAGGACTTTGGGAGGCTGAGGCAGGCGGATCAGGAGGTCAAGAGTTCGAGACCAGCCTGACCAACATAGTGAAACTGCATCTCTATTAAAAATACAAACATTAGCTGGGTGTGGTGGCAGGCGCCTGTAATCCCAGCTACTTGGGAGGCTGGGGCAGGAGCATCGCTTGAACCTGGGAGGCGGAGGTTGCAGTGAGCCGAGATCACACCACTGCATTTCAGCCTGGGTGACAGGGCGAGACTCCATCTCAAAAAAAAAAAAGAGAATTTAAAATATGTAAGAATGCGGCTGGCTGGACGTGGTGGCTCATGCCTGTAATCCCAGCACTTTCGGAGGCTGAGGCAGGTGGATTATCAGCCTGACCAACATGGAGAAATCCCATCTCTACTAAAAATACAAAATTAGACCGAGCGCCATGGCTCAAAAAAATTAGCCAGGTGTGGTGGCACATGCCTGTAATCCCAGCTGCTCTGGAGGCTGAGGCAGGAGAATCACTTGAACCTGGGAGGTGGAGGTTACAGTGAGCCGAGATTGCACCATTGCACTCCAGCCTGAGCAACAAGAGTGAAACTCCGTCTCAAAAAAAAAAAAGAATTCAGCATTAGGTTAAACCTAATTTAACAAAGCAAATAAAGAAAAAACAAAGAAGCAGCCGGGAATTGTGGCTCATGTCTGTAAACCCAGCACTTTGGGAGGCCAAGGCAGGTGGATCACCTGAGGTCAGGAGTTCAAGACCACCCTGGCCAATATGGTGAAACCCCATCTCTACTAAAAATACAAAAAAATTAGCCGGGTGTGGTGACACATGCTTGTAATCCCAGCTACTCGGGAGGCTGAGGCAGGAGAACTGCTTGAACCCGGAGGCAGATGTTGCGGTGAGCTGAGAATACACCACTGCACTCCAGCCTGGGCAACAGAGAGACTCCCTCTCAAAAAAAAACAAAAAAAAACAGAGAAGCTAATAAATGAAAATACCCTTAGTGTCCTCAGAGGCAACAGCTGCCCCTAGAAAGGGGGTGCAGTCCACTCTCTTTTTTTTAAGATGGAGTCTCACTCAGTCATGCAGGCTGGAGTGAAGTAGCATGATCTTGTCTCACTGCAACCTCTGCCTCCCAGTTCAAGTGATTCTCCTGCCTCAGCATCGCAAGTAGCTGGAACTACAGACATGTGTCACCACACCCAGCTAATTTTTCTGTATTTTTAATAGAGATGGGTTTTGCCATGTTGGTCAGGCAGGTCTTGAACTCCTGACCTCAAATGATCCACCTGCCTCAGCCTCCCAAAGTTTGGGATTACAAGTGTGAGCCACCGCGCCCGGCCTCTGCCCACTTCTTAGAGGAGAGCCCCCTGTTTTGTGGAGTAGTTCACAGAGCTGTCCTGGTTCCCAGAGAAGCTGAAGCAATGCTGGTGCTTTCTATGTCTGCCTCCCCCTCCTGCCTCCTGGCGGAGGCTCCCAGGAAAGTGAGGCCAGGGATTTATGCTGGGCCTACCTGGGTGCAGCTCCTTCCATTTACCTACCACCCTGGGTTGGGGTAACTGCTCCCCCGGTCCTGCATTTTGTGGGCTCCCAGCTGCTGCTAACCCCAGGGACCCAGCAAGATCCCTTGGCCCTGGCTTGGAGACAGTGCCTTGCTAAAGTGCCCTCCGAGGTACTGGCCTGCAGGTACATTCAGTATCCCATTGGCCCCTCGACCCACAGTAATGGGGAGGGGGCAGGAGGCAGCCCCACCCCTGCCCAGCATTGACACTTGTCACAGAGATGACCAATGCCAGGTGGATGGGGACAGGGCGAGTGGAAGTCTCCTAGGAGAGAAGGCAGAGGTGAGGTTCCCTTGGCCAGGCAGGCCATCTGCGCCACGGGCCCTTGGCATGACATACATCCTGGGGAACACAGAGGCCCGAGGTCTCCAAAGTTTAAAAATCAATCTTGCCAGGCGTGATGGCTCACGCCTGTAATCCCAGCACTTTTGGGAGGCCCAGGCAGGTGGATCACCTGAGGTCAGGTGTTCGAGACCAGCCTGACCAACATGGAGAACCCCATCTCTACTAAAAATGCAAGAATTACCCAGGTGTGGTGGCGCAAGCCTGTAATCCCAGCTACTCAGGAGGCTGAGGCAAGAGAATCGCTTGAACCTGGGAGGTGGAGGTTGCAATGAGCCGAGATTGCACCATTGCACTCCAGCCTGGGCAACAAGAGCGAAACTCTGTCTCAAAAAAAAAAAAAAAAAAAAAATCAACCTTATACCCAAAGGATTATAAATAAATCATTTCACTATAGAGACACATGCACACATATGTTTATTGCAACACTAGTCATAATAGCAAAGACTTGGAACCAACCGAAATGCCCATCAATGATAGACTGGATAAAGAAAATGTGGCACACATACACCGTAGAATACTATGCAGCCATAAAAAACAATGAGTTCATGTCCTTTGCAGGGACATGGATGAAGCTGGAAACCATCATTCTCAGCAAACTAACACAGGAACAGAAAACCAAACACCGCATGTTCTCACTCATAAGTGGGAGCTGAACAACGAGAACATATGGGCACAGGCAGGGGAACATCATATACTGGGTCCTATCAGGGTTGGGGGGCAAGAAGAGGGATAGCATTAGGAGAAATACCTAATTTTTGGTGGGTGCAGCGGACCACCATGGCACGTGTATACCTATGTAACAAACCTGCACGTTCTGCACACGTAGCCCAGAATTTAAAGTATAATAATAATAATAATGATAATAAATCAACCTCCTGAACCATGTGTGGTGGCTCATGCCTGTAATGCCAGCACTTTGGGAGGCTGAGGTGGGCAGATTGTGTGAGTCCAGGAGTTCAAGACCAGCCTGGGCAACATAGCGAAACCCTGTCTCTACAAAAAATAAAAAAAATTAAAAAATTAGCTGGGTGTAATGGCGCATGCCTGTGGTTCCAGCTACTCTGGAGGCTGATGTGGGCAGATCATTTGAGCCCAGGAGGCAGAGGTTGCAGTGAGTCATGATCTTGGCACTGCACTCCAGCCTGGGCAACAGAATGAGACCTTGTCTCAAAAAAAAAAAAAAAAAAAAAATCACCTCCATGATGGGACATCATGGCAAGCATTGGAGAGAAGCCAGGCGGTTCCCCATGTCCTGATCTGGCCTGAAGATAACCTGAAGATAATGGGGTTTCACCGTGTTAGCCAGGATGGTCTCGATCTCCTGACCTCGTGATCCGCTCGCCTTGGCCTCCCAAAGTGCTGGGATTACAGGCGTCAGCCACCGCGCCCGGCAGCATCGTTCTCTTACCACACTCTCAGCACCCTGAGGGTTTCCACTTCTCTTCTGTCCCTTCGGTGAATGCTCTATTTATGATTCTTCTTGTAAAACTGAACACCTTGGGTGGCTCTTCCACTCAGTCCAGCTTGAGCCACACTGCCTAGAGGTCAGGGTGATCCTGGGATGCCACAAGGGTGGTGAAGGGACCCTTATGTTACAGGAAAGGGGTCCAGATCCAGACGCCAAGAGAGGGTTCTTAGATCTCGTGCAAAAAATTCAGGGCCAGTCAGTAAAGTGAAACCAAGTTTATTAAGAAAGTGAAGGAATAAGGGAATGAATGGCTACTCCAAAGATGGAATAGGAATAGGACTAGGAAATGGCACGTAGTGCTACTAGATAGTCAAAGTTTCAGATTTTTGAATTTATTGTTGGAGTTGGGGTATCATTAGAAAAAAATACCAAAAGAGGCGGTTAGCAGTGCAGTTGCAGACATGTTAGGTTAATATATAATGTATGAGTCTGTGTAATGGATAGTTTTTATTCATCATAAAATTTTCAAATGACTCGCAGATGTGTGGCCCTTGCAGCTGTTCTTCCCTCGCTAACGGCGTTAGGCTCTGACTCAGAGAGGAGTTTTGTGCCAAGGAATTCTGGCAGCGTCTACAGTCCTTGTGATATTCCCAGTGAGGAAATCGTTCATTGTGAGCAGGGGCGATGGTGACAAGAGGATCCAGGCGGATTGGGAAGGAGTCCAGGAAGAAAGAAGACTGGGCCCCGGGCACGTGAAATCTATCGGCCTCAAAATTCTTACCTTTCTTTAAATCTTTCTATTTACAAAGTCTTGTTTTTGTTTTTGTTTGAGATGGAGTTTCATTCTGTTGCCCAGGCTGGAGTGCAATGGCACCATCTTGGCTCACCACAACCTCCGCCTCCCGGCTTCAAGTGATTCTCCTGCCTCAGGCTCCCGAGTAGCTGAGATTACAGGCGTGCGCCACTACACCTGGCTAATTTTGTATTTTTAGTAGAGACGGAGTTTCTCCATGTTGGTCAGGCTGGTCTCGAACTCCCGACCTCAGGCAATCTGCCAGCCTTGGCCTCCCAAAGTGCTGGGATTACGGGCATGAGCTGCCACGCCCAACCCTGTTTTTGTTTTTTGACATGGAGTCTCCCTGTGTCACCCAGGCTGGAGTACAGTGGCATGATCCCTGCTCACTGCAGCTTCCACCTCCCAGGTTCAAGGGATTCTCCTGCCTCAGCCTCCCGAGTAGCTGGGATTACAGGCGCCCACTACAACCTTTAGTAGAGATAGGATTTCACCATGTTGGCCAGGCTGGTCTCAAGCTCCTGACCTGAGATGATCCACCTGCCTTGGCCTCCCAAGGTGCTGAGATGACATGTGTGAGCCACCGCACCCAGCCCAAAGTCTGTTTTCCTTGGTGGGGGTTGGGGGTCGGGGAGCAAATCAGAGTGGCCTATGCACAAAAGGCTGAGAACAGAACTGTGATTTGGAGAGGGAATTCTCCAGCCAGGGTGTCATAAAGCCGCTCACCTGCTCGTGTGAGAGTGTTTGAGTGTCAGAGGCGTGTGAACCAGAGCAACTCAATCTTGAACAGGGGCTGGGTAAAGTGAGGCTGAGACTTCCCAGGGCTGCATTCCCAGACGGTTAAGGCATTCTAAGTCACAAGATAAGATAGGAGGCTGGCATAAGATATAGGTCATAAAGACCTTGCTGATAAAACAGGTTGCAGTAAAGAAGCCAGCTAAGGCTGGGCGCGGTGGCTCATGCCTGTAATCCCAGCACTTTGGGAGGCCGAGGCAGGCGGATCATCTGAGGTCAGGAGTTCGAGACCAGCCTGACCAACATGGAGAAACCCCATCTGTACTAAAAAATACAAAATTAGCCGAATGTGGTGGTACATGCCTGTAGTCCCAGCTACTCGGGAGACTGAAGCAGGAGAATCACTTGACCCCAGGAGGTGGAGGTTGTGGTGGGCCGAAGTCCCACCATTGCACTCTAGCCTGGGCATCAAGAGCGAAACTCCATCACACACAGACACACACACACACACACACACACACACACACAGAGTTATAGGTAGGACAATTTCCAGGTATGGTTGTTTTGCAATCAGGGCATCTCAGCGGGTCTGCCAAACAGGAGGTTTGTCTCTGTGCCTGGATGGTTTCACTACTCATTCATGAGACAAAGAGCAAGAAGGTAGAGGGTCTGGGTGTGGCTTTGTCACAGGTAAACACTGGCACCGGACAGGCACAGGCACGGTGGCTCATGCTTATAATCCTAGCACTGTGGAAGGTCAAGGCAGGAGGATCCGTTGAGCCCAGGCATTTGAGACCAGCCTGTACAACATGGTGAGACCCCATCTCTACAAAAATTTAAAAATTAACCAGGCATGGTGGTGCCTGCCTGTAATTCCAGCTACTCTGGAGGCTGAGGTGGGAGAATCGACCGAGTCCTGGAGGCGGAACTTGCAGTGAGCCATGATTGCACTACTGCACTCCAGCCTGGGCAACAGGGCAAGACCCTGTCTCAAAAACAAACACAAAACATAGTATATAATGAATTCCTCTTCAGAGGTGTTAGCCTGTAAGTTGTTAAGTACAATGAGTTCTGAGACCCTCTCTAAAGAACCACTGTATCAGTATGTTCAGCTCCCCCATTCTTTGTTCTTCATTTTAAAATTTAACTTCATCTTTCCCTTCCTCTCCTTGCCCCTACTTTCAGTAAACAATCCCCTCCTATCCTCTATCACCTGCTTCGTCCTGAGTCACCCCCCGGTCACCAGCTCTGACCTGAGTCATCCTGAGTCACCTGTTCTGCAACCGTCCCTCCCGCCAAACTACTCACCCCCCCACTCCAGCTAGTACCCCTGCTCTCTTTAAAAGAGCCAATTGGAATTAGCTTAGACGGTGAGGTCCAACCCTAGCCAATAGGGGAACGACACAGCAGTAGGGGCTGCCTGCTTCAGGGATAAGAACCTCTTCCCAGGCTGGGCTCAGTGGCTCACGCCTGTAATCCCAGCACTTTGGGAGGCCGAGGCGGGCGGATTAGGAAATCAGGAGATCCAGACCATGGTGAAATCTCATCTCTACTAAAAAAAAATACAAAAAATTAGCCAGGTGCGGTGGCAGGCGCCTGTAGTCCCAGCTACTCAGGAGGCTGAGGCAGGAGAATGGCATGAACCCGGGAGGCGGAGCTTGCAGTGAGGCGACATCGCGCCATTGCACTCCAGCCCCGGCGATAGAGCGAGACCCCGTCTCAAAAAAAAAAAAAAAAAAAAAGAGAGAATGATGCACTTAACTAACTGAAAGATTGAAGAAAGTATGAAGAGCATCAAAAGATGCTGCAAAATACACCTTAAAAATACTTCGACCGGGCACGGTGATCACGCCTTCAATCCCAGTACTTTGGGAGGCCGAGGTGGGTGGATCACCTGAGGTTGGGAGTTTGACACCAGCCTGAGGAACATGGAGAAATCCCGTCTCTACTAAAAATACTAAAACAATTAGCTGGGCGTGGTGGCACATACCTGTAATCCCAGCTACTCGGGAGGCTGAGGCAGGAGAATTGATTGAACTCGGGAGGCAGAGGTTGCAGTGAGCGCCATTGTACTCCAACCTGGGCAACAAGAGCAAAATTTCGTCTCAAAAAACAAAAAACAAAAAGCAAAAAAACTTCAAGCCCCATGAGCTGGCTTAGGCTGACTTCTGCAAGTAGATGCCTTAGTTTGCAACTCTGGTGACACAATCAGGATTTTTAAAGTGCTCTGTGGCACAAGGAAAAGGGAGGAAGGGTGGAAACTAAAGCCATGAGAAAGACAAGGGCCTTGGCTGGGCGCGGTGACTCACGCCTGAAATCTCAGTGCTTTGGGAAGCTGAGTTGGGAAGATCACTTGCGGTCAGGAGTTTGCAACCAGTCTGGCCAACATGGTGAAACCCCGTCTCTACCAACAAATAAAAAAATGAGCTGGCCGGGCGCGGTGGCTCAAGCCTGTAATCCCAGCACTTTGGGAGGCCGAGGCGGGCGGATCACGAGGTCAGGAGATCGAGACCATCCTGGCTAACATGGTGAAACCCCGTCTCTACTAAAAATACAAAAAACTAGCCGGGCGTGGTGGCGGGCGCCTGTAGTCCCAGCTACTCGGAGGCTGAGGCAGGAGAATGGCCTGAACCTGGGAGGCGGAGCTTGCAGTGAGCCGAGATCGCGCCACTGAACTCCAGCCTGGGTGACACAGCGCGAGACTCCGTCTAAAAAAAAAAAAAAAAAAAAAAATGAGCTGCGCGTGGTGGTGCACGCCTGTGGTCCCATCTACTTGGGAGGCTGAGGTGGGAGAATCGCTTGAACCTGGGAGGTGGAGGTTGCAGTGAGCCAAGGTCATGCCACTGCACTCCAGCCTCGGGGACAGAGTGAGACCCTGTCTCAAAAAAAAAAAAAAGAAAGACAAGGGCCTGCTTCTAAGTACCACTCAGGCCAAGGAAGGGCTCCTCCATGCAGAGGAGCCTCGCTGAGAGCAGCAGGTTAACATTGCACTTGTGTCCTGCAGAGGCCCCTGGACTCCCCCTTCCCTTTCCTCAGATGGGAACGTTCAGATTCCCAGGGCTTAGGTCAGTTTGCAGAAACGTTTCTTCCCCCTTTCTTTTTTCCATAAACTCCATAAAGATTTTTTTCCTGGAAAATAGCTGTTGGTGCCATGAAACTTTGCCTGCTGCACTAGAACGTCCTTTCCAGAATTTCTCCCTTACTCTGGCAGCAGCGACTTTCCATATGTCCCAGAGAAGATAGTGTTTTACCTTGGCTTCCTCTCATTGGCTCAGAGCCGAGGATGATATATTTTAAGCCGTACATTTAAAAATAAATGTCTTGGCAAGGGTTCTGATGAACTAAAACCATCAAGACATACTTGTGAGCCTAAGCTCCCATCCGTTTGGATTTCATAAGATTTCTTTTTTTTTTTTTTTTTTTTTTTTTTTTTTTTTGAGACTGAGTCTGGCTCTGTGGCCCAGGCTGGAGTGCAGTGGCCGGATCTCAGCTCACTGCAAGCTCCGCCTCCCGGGTTTACGCCATTCTCCTGCCTCAGCCTCCGGAGTAGCTGGGACCACAGGCGCCCGCCACCTCGCCCGGCTAGTTTTTTGTATTTTTTAGTAGAGACGGGGTTTCACCGTGTTAGCCAGGATGGTCTCGATCTCCTGACCTTGTGATCCGCCCGTCTCAGCCTCCCTTCATAAGATTTCAAAGCCAGTGCTGGAAAGAGAAAAAGAAGGCCGGGCGTGGTGGCTCGTGATTGTAATCCCAGCACTTCGGGAGGCAGAGGCGGGAAGATCGCTTGAGCCCAGCAGTTGGAGACCAGCCTGGCTAGACTCTGTCTCAGCGACAACAAAATTAGTCGGGCATGATGGCACGTGCCTATGGTCCCAGTTACTCGGGAGGCTAAGGCATGTGAACCCTGAAAATTCGAGGCAGGTTTCAGTTAATTTAGAAAGTTTATTTTTCCAAGGTGGAGGACTCACCCGCGACACAGCTTCAGGAGGTCCTGACAGCACGTGCCCAAGGTGGTCGGGGCACAGTTTGCTTTCAGACATTTTGGGGGGCCATGAGACATCAATCAATATAGGTAAGACGGACATTGGTTTGGTCTGGAAGGCAGGACAACTTGAAGCAAAGGCAGGAAGACTGGAAGCGGGAGGGGGCTTGCAGGTCGCAGGTAGGTGAGAGGGGGAGGCTGCATTCCTTTGAGTTTCTGATTAGCTTTTCCAAAGGAGGCCATCAGATACGCATCTATGTCAGTGAGCAGAGGGGTGACTTTGAATAGAATGGGAGGCAGATTGGCCCTAAGCAGTTCCCAGCTTGACTTTTCCTTTTAGCTTCGTGCTTTGGGGTGGGGGGAGGGGCAAGATTTATCTTCCCTTCACAGGCAGGAGGATCACTGGAGCTCAGGAGTCTGAGGTTGTAAGTGAGCTGTGATCATGCCACTGTACTCCAGCCAGGACGACATGGTGAGACCTCATTTCTAAAAACATAGAAGAAAAAGACTAGTGGGTGCCAGTGTGGAGCAGTAGGCCCTCATCCCTCAGAGCAGTGGTCCTGCTCCCCGCTGGGCTGGCATCATGGGAACAGACATCCCGGTGGCACAGGAAGCTGCTCTGTGGCCCTGGGGAGCCTCCAGAAGGATCCTGCCACGCGGATCTGCGGGTCAGGCCTTGACTGACTCAGAAGTACAAAGACGTTTCCCTCTGGTCAGCCACTCTCCCCACGTTTCCAGCAAGACTGTGATTCCCTGATGTGTTCTTCCTGCCTGCCGCATAGATAACATCGGGTCACTGAGACTGACTGTGGTATTGCAGTAAAGAAAGAGTTTAATTCACGTGAGGCCAGCCCCATGGGAGGTGGAGTTCCTACTCAAAGCAGTCTCCCCAAAGGCTTGCAGGTTAGCGTTTTTATGGACAATCTGGTAGGCATGGAGCTAGGGAATGGGTGCAGATAAATGGTTGGAGATGAAATGACAGAGGTATCACCTGGGCACTGTGGCTCATGCCTGCAATCCCAGCTCTTTGGGAGGCTGAGGTGAGAGGATCATTTGAGGCCAGGCGTTAGAGACCAGCCTGGGCAACATAGTGAAATCCTTGTCTACAAAAATTAGCCAGGATGGTGGCTCATGCCTGTAACCCCAGCACTTTGGGAGGCTGAAGTGGGTGGATTAACTGAGGTCAAGAGTTTGAGACCAGCCTGGCCAACATGGTGAAACCCCATCTCTACTAAAAATATAAAAATTAGCGGGGCATGTTGGTGCATGCCTGTAAATCCCAGCTACTGGGGGTGCTGAGGCACAAGAATCACTTGAACCCAGGAGGCAGAGGTTGCAGTGAGCCGAGATCATGCCAGTGCACTCCAACTTGGGCAACAGAGCAAGACTCAATCTCAAAAACAACAACAACAAAAAAAACACAACAACAGCCGAGCACAGTGGCTCACACCTGTAATTCCAGCAGTTTGGGAGGCCGGGGTGGATCACCTGAGGTTGGGAGTTCTAGAACAGCTTGACCAACATAAAGAAACCCTGTCTCTACTAAAAATACAAAATTAGCCGGGTGTGGTGGTACATGCCTGTAATCCCAGCTATTCAGGAGGCTGAGGCAGGAGAACTGCTTGAACCTGGGAGGTGGAGGTGGCAGTGAGCTGAGATCACGCCACTGCACTCCAACCTGGGCAACAAGAGTGAAACTCCATCTCAAAAACAATCACCACCACCACAACAACAAAGCAATTAGCCAGGTGTGGTGGCACATGCCTGGAGTTCTAGCTACTTGGGAGGCTGTGGTGGGAGGATCACTTGAACCGCAGAGCTGGAGGCTGCTATGAACTGTGATAGTGCCACTGCACTCTAGCACTCCAGCCTGGGGAACAGAGCCAGCCCATGTCTCAAAAAAAAAAAAAAAAAAAAAGAGAAAAAGATAAATGTCAGGCCTCTGAGCCCAAGCCAAGCCATCGCATCCCCTGTGACTTGCACGTATACAACCAGATGGCCTGAAGTAACTGAATAATCACAAAAGAAGTGAAAATGCCCTGCCCTGCCTTAACTGATGACATTCCACCACAAAAGAGCGGAAATGGCTGGTCTCTGCCTTAAGCGATGACATTATCTTGTGCCTGGCTCATCCTGGCTCAAAAAGCCTCCCCACTGAGCACCTTATGACCCACTCCTGCCCACCAGAGAACAACCCCCTTGACTGTAATTTTCCTTACCTACCCAAATCCTATAAAACGGCCCCCACCCTATCTCCCCGCTGACTCTCTTTCGACTCAGCCCACTTGCACCCAGGTGGGACAAAGTTTTATTGCTCACACAAAAGCCTGTTTGGTGGTCTCTTCACAGGGACGCCAAGCATGACATAGGGTTCTACAACAGTGATGTTATATTCATTGGAGCAAATGAGGAAGTCACAACCAGCCGCCTTGGTTCCTTGGCAGCAGCATTACAGGCCCAGTGTAGTGCCTGTAATCCCAACATTTTGGGGAGGCCAAGGTGGGAGGATCCTTCTCGAACCCAGGGAGTCTAGACCAGCCTGAGCAACACCTACAAATCCCCATCTCTATAAAAATACGAAAAACTTGGCTGGGCTGCTGGTGGCTCACGCCTGTAATCCCAGCACTTTGGGAGGCCGAGGCGATGGATCGGGTTGTTGTCAGGAGATCGAGACCACAGTGAAACCCCGCTCCCTACTAAAAATACAAAAAAATTAGCCGGGCGCTGTGGTGGGGCTCGTAGTCCCAGCTACTCAGGAGGCTGCAGGCAGGAGAACATGCGGAACCCGGGAGGCGGAGCTTGCAGTGAGCCGGCAGATCAGCCCACTGCACTCCAGCCTGGCGACAGCGTCCAGACCTCGGCCTCCCAAAAAAAAAAAAAATACAAAAACTTAGCTGAGCGTGGTGGCACGCACCTGTGGTCCCAGATACTTAGGAGGCTGAGGCAGGAGGATCACCTGAGCTCAGGCGGCGGGAGGCTGTGGGTGAGCCAAGCTTATGACCACTGTACTCCAGCCTAAGCAACAGAGTGAGACGCTGTCTGAAAAAAATAAAAAAAAAAAGAAAAGAAAAGAAAAAGAAAGGAACTACACTCCTGGGTAAGGTGGCTCACGCCTGTAATCCCAGTACTTTCGGAGGCAGAGACGGGCTGGTCACGACGTCCGGAGTTCAAGACCAGCCTGGCCAACATAATGAAACCCCGTTACTACTAAAAATACAAAAATTAGCCGGGCACGGTGGCATGCGCCTGTAGTCCCAGCTGCTCGGGAGGCTAAGGCAGGAGAATTGCTCGAACCCGGGAGGTGGAGATTGTGGTGAACCAAGATAGTGCCACTGTGCTCCAGCCTGGGTGACAGAGCGAGACTTTGTCTCAAAAGGAAAAAAAGAAAGAAAGAAAGAAATTACACCTACATTTATTCAGGCCTGTCCCATAATATTATTCTTGTGGCCTTTCATTAGTCTTTGAAAGGCAGCTTTTGGTCCCTGAGCAAGGAGGGTGTTAGTGTCAGGAAGGGACTATTAACATCCTTGATTTCAAGTTGAATTACAAACGAAATTCCTCCATGGTTAGCTTGGCCTACGCCCAGGAATGAGCAAGAACTGCTAGAGATTCAGAAGCAAGGTGGAGTCTACTCTGTCAGATTTCTCCGACTGTCACCATTTTTCAAAGGCAGTTTCAAGACACCTGTGAAAGGAAAATAAATCTCGGGACCCCCAAATCACTAAGCCAAGGGAAGAGTCAAGCTGGGAACCATGTTAGGAAAACTGCCTCCCATTCTACTCCTAAATAAAATAGGTACAAAGATAAGAAAATATGTATCTCCTTCACAATTTGCTCATAAGGAAATTCCTGTGGACAGCCGACAGACAACTCAGTCCTCCCTCTGAGGTTCCCCTGAGACAAATGCACATCTGATGGCTTCCTCTGCCCTATTGTTTATGTAAAAATGCAGATTCACTGAACCAGACTCAATTGTGTATTCAGTGGAAGGCTGATCAAGGACTCAAAAGAATGCAACCTTTTGTCTTTTTTTTTTTTTTTTTGAGATGGAGTCTCACTCTGTTGTCCAGGCTGGAGTGCAGTGGCGCCATCTCGGCTCACCGCAACCTCCACCTCCCGGGTTCTAGTGATTCTCCTGCCTTGGCCTCCCAAGTAGCTGGGACTACAGGCACCCGACACCACACCTGGCTAATTTTTTATTTTTAGTAGAGATGGGGTTTCACTATGTTGGCCAGGCTGGTCTCAAACTCCTGACCTCAGGTGATCCGCCTACCTCGGCCTCCCAAAGTGCTGGGATTACAGGCGTGAGCCACCATGGCTGGCCTCACACATATTAATTGATGTCTCATGTCTCCCTAACATGTATGAAAGCAAGTGTACCCGACCGCCTTGGGCACATGTCCTCAGGTCCTCCTGAGGCTGTCACAGGTGCATCTGTAAACTTGGCAAAATAAACTTTCCACATTGGCTGACAGGTGTCTGGGATGCTTTGGGCTCACACACTGGCTGCCTGTGTCCGTCACTCGACGAGGTGCAGCCGTCCCCAGCTTGTCTATGCCCCTAGATTTGTCCTGCCCCCTGTATTCCCTGGGTGAAAAGACAGCCCAGAACGTTCTATGCTCTGCTAGGCTTGCACAGAGACCTCAGCTGGGGACTTCACTCGTGCCCTCTACCCATGCCTAGTGCAATTGTTTAGTCATTTAGTCCCTGAATACCTGCTTCACTCATTACACTCATGTTTCTAAATTTGTAGAATTTGTGATACAAAGAACAAGAAAATAAATTGTTTTTGTATTTTAATGTAAATTGTTGGCGAGCAATTTAGCAAGTGCCTCTTTTTTCCTTTACAAACCCATTTGCGGGTGGGCGTGGTGGCTCATGCCTATAATCCCAGCACTTTGTGAGGCCAAGGCAGGCTGGATCATTTGAGGTCATTTGAGGTCAGGACTTTGAGACCAGCCTGGCCAACATGGCGAAACCCCATCTCTACAAAAACAATAATAATAAGCTGGGCGTAATGGTGTGCACATGTAGTCCCAGGTACTTGAGAGGCTGAGGCAGGAGAACTGCTTGAACCCGGGAGATGGAGGTTGCACTGAGCCAAGATTTCACCACTGCACTCCAGCCTGGGCAATAGAGTTAGACTCTGTCTCAGAATTAAAAAAAAAAAAAAGTCCCACTTGAGGCCAGGCACAATGGCTCACACCTGTAATCCCAGCACTTTGGGAGGCCAAGGCAGATAGATTACTTGAGGTCAGGAGTTTGAGATCATTTTGGGTGTGAACCTGGAAAATCTGAGACAGGTCTCTGTTAATTTAGAAAGTTTATTTTGCCAAGGTTGGGCACGCACCCATGACAAGTTTATTTTGCCAAGGTCGGGCAGGCACCCGGAACACCGCCTCAGGATGTCCTGATTGAAAGATTCTCCCCTGGGCCTGAAAGCTTGACAGAATGAATAACTCCTCCTCCTCAGGCCAGTCCTAAGGCGCAAACGAGCGCCAGCAGCAAGATAGCAGAGGCAGGAAGAGAGCTGGCTGGAAGACACATACCCTCTGAAGATCAAGAGGGAGGCTGTCCCAGTACTACATAGCAGTCACGTCAGGCTGGGACAATTCCTGTTTACAGAGGACTATAAAACCCCTGCTCTGTCCTCACTTGGGGCTGATCCATTTTCAGCCTCAGGCCGTCTGCACCCAGGCGCTCATTAAAACAGCGTTTTGCTCCACACTGTCTCGTGTTGTCTGTTTGCGAGTTCTCAGGGTTCCAACCAATGCAAGAGCCTTGCATCCAGTGCTGAGACCTGCGAGGGGCTTCGGTCCACGTCCGCCATGCACCTACCACCCCTCCATTCCGGACAGCAGGCCACAGCAGCCAGACACAGGAAGCTGCTCAGCCACTAGTCGCCTCTCTGGGCCTGCACATTGGTCACTGATCTCGCCTACTGGTAAGTTTCCTGGGAGCCCAGTTAACAGGGAAAAATCCACATGGCCTCTCTTGGTTTCTCTGGCCCCAAAATCCAATGTTGGTCCAAGAAGGCTATATCATGACTATGCATGGTGGCTCACGCCTGTAATCCCAGCATTTTGGGAGGCCGAGGCTGCTGGATCACGAGGTCAGGAGTTCGAGACCAGCCTGGCCAAGATGGTGAAATCCCGTCTCTACTAAAAATACAAAAACTAGCTGGGCGCAGTGGCAGGCCCCTGTAATCCCAGCTACTTGGGAGGCTGAGGCAGGAGAACAGCTTGAACCCGGGAGGTGGAGGTTGCAGTGAGCCGAGATCGCGCCACTGCACCCTAGCCTGGGTGACAGAGTAAGACTCCATCTCAAAAAAAAAAAAAAAAAAAGGCTACAGCATCTGCCAGGCACTCGCTGATCATCTGGTCTTAGGGGGACGCCTCTATGCCATTTGATCCCGTTCTGGGAATTAAGAAGGCAGTGGTGACAATTGCCCCTTTTATCGTCTCCCTCCGGCTGTCCAGGAAGGTCTGCTTTTCCCTGTTCTCTTGAGCCTACCCTCCGTTATGGGAAATTCCTAGTCTTGCATTCCAAAGGACAGCCCTTTAGGTTGCCTCATGAAAAACCTGCAAACCTTAGGCCTCAGATAAGATACTCCTCTCAGCACCTTGTTCTTTTTTTGCAATTCAGTCTGGCCACAGTACGAATTGAAAAATGGGTTCAAATGGGTCGCAAATAGAACATACGACTTTACAATTTTGACTGACTTAAGGAATTATTGCTGACGATTGGAAAAATGGGGAGAAATTTCTTATATCCAGGCCTTTTTCGCACTCAGATTACAACCCGACCTCTCCAATTCTTGCTCACCTGTTCAAATCCTCCTCCTCCATTCTCGCTGCCCTGATCACCTTTCTCCTCCCAACCCTACCTCTTTTTCCCTGTTACATCCAGAAGACTGCTGTCCACCCGTCCCTGCTCCTACCTCTTCCTCTCAACCGTCGTCTTTAACCCCCCAAGCCTCCTCTTTGTCTTCCCAGCCAGCACCGCCTCCAAGAGTACCCACTTGTTTTCCTACACCATCCTCTCCTCAGGACAATTCTAGCACTGCCTGTACCCATTCTCCTCCCTCGCCGCCCTCTCCTGAGGCCTGCAAACCCACCCCGGCACCTTAGGCTCCTATCTGTCCTCTGCTGCCTATTAACTCAACCCCCCTTCCCCCTTCAAACCCTCACCAGAAACCACTTCCGGTTTTTCTTTCTCTCCCGCCCTTACTCGTTCAGGCATCATTTTTGGCCCATGCCCCACCCTTACTTCAGCGTCTGTGCTAGCATGCCCCCTTGGGGAAGTCGCAGGAACTGAAAGTATTGTTAGAGTTCGTGTTCCCTTCTCCCTCACTGATCTCTCTCGAATTCACAAAAGACTTGGTTCATTTCCAGAAGACCCTGCCATAAAATTTTTTGCCATAAAATTTTTATAATATAAAAATTATAGGCCGGGCGCGGTGGCTCAAGCCTGTAATCCCAGCACTTTGGGAGGCTGAGACGGGCGGATCACGAGGTCAGGAGATCGAGACCATCTGGCTGACACGGTGAAACCCCCTCTCTACTAAAAAATACAAAAAACTAGCCGGGCGAGGTGGCGGGCGCCTGTAGTCCCAGCTACTCGGGAGGCTGAGGCAGGAGAATGGCGTAAACCCGGGAGGCGGAGCTTGCAGTGAGCTGAGATCCGGCCACTGCACTCCAGCCTGGGCGACAGAGCGAGACTCCGTCTCAAAAAAAAAAAAAAATTATAGAGTTTCAGTACCTCACCCAGGCTTATGAACTAACTTGGCATGACCTCTATGTTATCCTGTCTTCCACCCTCACCCCGGAAGACTGGGACGTATCTGGACCCTAGCTCAGACACAGGCTGATACAATTATCACCAAGCTCCTGCCCAGCCTACTGGTGCAGAGGTAGTCCCCAGCCAGGACCCCCACTGGGATCATCAAGGTGGGGCCTTTGGACGCTGCCACCGAGACCACGATTGTCTCCTTGCAGGACTCAAAAAGGGTGCCCACAAAGCGGTAAACTATGAAAAACTTTCAGAAATCACCCAGGGTCCTGACAAACACCCAGCCCTTTTTCCTCTCTTGTTTAACTGAAGCCACGAGAAAATATACCAACCTAGACCCAGCCAGCCCAGAAGGAACCACTCTCTTAAACGTTCGGTTCATCTCCCAACCCATCCCTGATATCCGGCACAAGCTTCAGAAGCTTGACGATGACCCTCAATTGAATCCCACAATGAGGCCTTCTAAATTTAGCCTTCAAAGTCTTTAACAGTCATTATCAGGAAAGTAAAAGGCAAAAACAGGCAGAGTTTCAAATGGTTGCCTCCGCCATTGGGGCCCTGCAGGTCGGTGGGGCTGCAGCGCCACACGGGAGCCGCCTAGCAATCCACCTCCACCTGGCACCTGTTTCAAGTGCGGCAATGAAGGCCACTGGTCCAGACAATGCCCAAACCCAGGTAAGCCCACCAGGCAGTGCCCCCTCTGCGGAGGACACCACTGGAAGTTGGACTGTGAGCGGCCCCTGCAAGGACCGCCCCCATCCCTTCCTGAGCTGGCCAACACCTACTCGAGCTCATCGGCCTTGCTGCTGAAGACTGACGGTCCCCTGGAACGGACACCCCGGCAACTACCGTCGCTTCATCTGAGCCAAGGGTAACCCTGATGGTGGCAGGTAGCCCAGTATGTTTTTAAAATTAATATCAAGTCAACCTACTCTGCTTTATCTAATTTTTCAGGACCCACTGAGTCCTCAGGTCTCTGTTGGGGGAATTGAAGGACAAGTCTCCAAACCGCGAGCACCGCCTCCACTTTTCTGCTCCCTTCACACCTTTCCCTTCACTCACTCTTAGTCCTGCCCTCATGCCCAACTCCGCTTCTAGGCAGAGACATCCTTTCAAAACTCCACACCACTTTCCACTTCCATGTTCCCCATAGTACCCAACATATCCACCCAGACCACTCCGGGCCATCTAACTTTCTTCTCCTCCTCCAACCTCCCACCTTAAAACATGTCACCTTTCCTAATCCCCCATCCGTAGTTAACCCCGCTGTTTGAGATACTTCCACACCCTCAGTCGCAAAATACCACACCCCCTTCTGCATTACCCTCAAAAACCCCACCCAGTTCCTGTCACAGAAGCAGTATCTAATCCCCCATGCAGCTCTTACAGGCCTAAAGCCTATCATTTCTCGCCTCCTCGCCTGTCAACTACTCTGCCCAACAAACTCCCCTTTTAACACACCAATTCTACCTGTTAAAAAGCCAGATGGAACTTATTGCTTAGTCCAGGACCTCAGGCTCATTAACCAAGCTGTACTCCCAGTATGTCCAGTATTTCCTAACCCATACACTTTACTTTCTGCAATTCCCTCCAATATCACCCATTTTTCTGTCCCAGACCTAAAGGATGCTTTTTTTCCCCCACAATTTCTTTGCACCCTGATTCTCAAGACCTCTTTGCTGTTATGTGGGAAGACCCCAACACCCACCTTTCACATCAGCTCACCTGGTGCATATACTATCTCAAGGTTTTAGAGACGGCACCCACCTTTTTGGACAGGCCCTTGCTCGTGACCTCTGTGCCTTAGCCCTAAAACTGTCCACTCTCCTTGATGATGGGCTCCTGTGTAGCCCCTCTCAAAGAGACTGCAGCGCCCACACTCTCTCTCTTTTAAACGTACTGGCAGAGCGGAGGTATTGGGTCTCCTCTAAAGAAGCACAAGTGTGTACCCCCTCAGACACCTATCTAGGGCTAGCTCTTACCCCATGAACCTGAGGCCTCACAACTGACCACATATCCCTCCTCCAGTCCCTCCTGCCTCCGCAAACTAAGGAAGAAATTCTCTTTTCTAGGACTAGCAGGATATTTTAGGCTCTGGGTTCCCTCCTTCGCTCTACTTGCCAAACTGTTATACCAAGCTGCTAAAGGCCCTGTCCATGAGCCTTTAAACCCTGCACAGCCTATTACCCAGCCTTTCTGTCTACTCCAGAAGGCTCTCACCTCAGCCCCCGTCCTCACCTTCCCAGACCTCACCAAACCTTTCTTCCTCTATACCGATGAACGGCGTGGAGTTGTACTACACGTTCTAACCCAGTCTAAGGGATCCACCCTCCAGGTTGTTGTCTACCTCTCTAAACAGCTGGAAACCACAGTTCTTGGATGGCCTGCCTGCGTCCAAGCACTGGTGGCAGCTGCTGCCCTCACCCGTGAGAGCCTAAAACTATCTCTCCATGCCAACCTAACAGTTTATTCAACCCATAACATCAAAGACTTGCTAGCTCACCGCAGTGTACTAAGTCTTATCTCTGCCCCATGGCTCCTCCAACTGTACGCTTTATTCACAGAAACCTCCCAAATCATCGTGCTAACCAGCTCCCATCTAAATCCGGCCACGCTCTTACCTGAAGCAACTACCTTCCAAGACCCTGCACATTTGTGTGTGGACACCGTTCAAACCTTTCTTATACCTTTTCCAAACCTAACAGACCAGCCCCTTCCAGATGCCTCCTGTACTTGGTTTGTAGTTGGCAGCTCCTTCCTACATCAAGGACGCCGACATGCTGGCTAGGCTATAGTGTCACCTGCCCACACTGTTGAAGTCAGTCCGCTCCCCTAGGTGCCACCTCCCAAAAGGCTGAACTCATCGTCCTCACTTGAGCTCTCACTTGAGCAGCCGGACAACAGATCAATGTATATTCAGATTCTCATTATGCATCCACGTAGCGCACTCACACTGGTCCATCTGGAAAGAATGGGGTTTCCTAACTGCAAACAACACCCCTGTCGTACATGGCTCTGTCATCAGCAAGCTCATTCTGGCTGCCAGGCTCCCGCAGAAACACACCATCATCACTGCAGGGGCCACCAAACCCCAGACAATCCTACACTGGCCGGAAATGCTTTAGCAGATAGAGTAGCCAAACAAATAGCCCTACAACCCGTGCAAAGCCAGTTTCTGTCTCTGCCCTCCTTCTCTCCTCTTTACTCCCCAGAAGAAAAGGAGGACTACCGAGCCCAAAACCTTCAAAAACAAGGACCACAGTGTGTCAAGGAAGGGCACTTCGCTCTTCCTCACTCTCAAACAATCCCTGTCCTCCAAAGCCTCCACGACTCTTTCCATGTTGGGTACACACCTCTCCTGCAACTTCTCCACCCTGTCCTCACTTGTCCTCATCTTTCCAGCTGTGTTCGAGAGATTACCCAGTCCTGCTCTATCTGCCGCTCAGTGTCACCCCAGGTTCCCTCTGGCAGCTGCCTTTTCCTACCCGCCAAGCCCAGGGCCAGGCACCTGGGCAAGATTGGCAGGTAGACTTCGCTCACATGCCACCTGATAAACGACTCCGCTACCTTCTAGTCTTTGTCTGTACTTTCTCCGGGTGGGCAGAAGAATTCCCAACAACTTCAGAAGGTGCAAATGTCATCACACAAACTCTCATCATGCATATAATTCCCCGTTTCGGACTCCCAATATCCATCTAGTCCGATAACAGGCCTGCCTTTATCAGCCAAATTACCCAAGGCGTCTCTACATCCCTGGGAATAAAATGGGTTCTCCACACACGCTACAGGCCTCAATCTTCAGGCAAAGTTGAAAAGGTCAACTCTGTCCTTAAAGCCCAACTCACCAAGCTCACTCTAGAAACCTGCCAGTCGTGGCCGAGAAATCTCCCTTTCGCCCTCATGAGACGCTGGCAACACCAAAGGCAGCCTCTTTTTAGAGTCCCTTTGAGATCGTGTATGGCCGAACTTTTGTCTTAGGGCCTCCACCCTTACCAGACTCTGAGCCACTTGGGAATTACCTCCCCTCCTTAATCCAGACACGATCTTTCATTCGTGAAGCAGGGAATGAGGCCATGCCTCTCCCTGCCGACACCTTGTTCTCTCAACATAACTGTCTTGCAGGCACAGACGTGTTTATCGGCCAACCCGACCCTCACAAAAGCTACAACCGAAGTGGACAGACCCCTACACTGTGGTACTTGGCACGCTAACTGCAGTGAGAGTCCAAGGACTCCCCCACTGGATCCATCGTACCAGGGTCAAGCTCGCCCCCAAGGCTGCTTCTTCCTCCAAAACATTAACAGCTAAGTGTTGCCTAGGTCAATTTCTCCTACCAAGCTTAAATTAACCAACATTTTTTTCCTAAAAGTCAAAACACAAGGAATATTAACCACCTGCTTCCAGGAATGGCCTGTACCTACCCAACCGCTTGCTATACCTCTCTTCCACCCAAAAGTCTTAATACAGGAATATCCCTCACCCCGATCCTAATACTGTCAGTAGCTGTCCTGCTGTCCGCAGCAGCCCCTCCCAGCTGCCGTGAGTGTTATCAGTCTTTCCACTACAGAGGAAAGGTTCAACAATCCTTTACTTACCATACTTACATAGAAAGATCCTGTTATGGAACCTTAATTGAAGAATGTGCTGAATCAGGAAAGAGTTATTATAAAGTAAAGAATCCAGGAGTATCTGGCAGTCGTAATGGGGCTATATGCCCGCAAGGGAAGCAGTGGCTTTGCTTCACCAAAATTGGACAATGGGGAGTAAACACTCAAGTACTCGAGGACATAAAGAGAGAACAGATTATAGCCAAAGCCAAAGCCTCAAAACCAACAACTCCCCCTGAAAATCACCCGTGGTATTTCCATTCCTTTTATACGAAAACTACAAGCAGATGCATCCCTTCCCAAGCCAGGAAAATACCTGTTTGTAGATCTAGGAGAACCATCGCGCTTACCATGAATGTGTCCAATTGCTGGGTATGCCAGGGAGCTCGTGTGAGGGAACAGGGGCTGTGGGACGGGCTAGACATTCCCCCTTACTTACTAGCATCCCAAAACCCCAGCCTCACTCTCACTCCTCAGGAATGCCCGCAGTCCTGGACACTTAGCAACCCAGTGAGAATATCCCGCAAGTGGACCAATAAAACCCATCGCACCGTAGGTGAAAACCCCTGTCACCAAACCCTAACGGTCAACACCTCCAGAGCTGAGTGGTGGCCAAGCTTATCCCCGGAGCCTGGTCTCCTTCTAACTTAAGCTACCTCAATTGTGTCTTGTCCACAAAGGCCTAGTACTGTACAAACACCACTAACCCTTATGCTGCATAGCCCTGCCTAGGTGCACCATGCGACAATCCCATGAACACCAGCCTACCATGGACTGCCCCTGATGGATTCCTTTGGATATGTGGAACCCAGGCTTACTCATGGCTACCTTATCACTAGCAAGGTACTTGCTTCCTAGGCATAATTAAACCTGGATTCTTTTTACTTCCAAAGCAGGCGGGCAACACCCTCAGAATCCCTGTGTATGATAACCAGAGGAAAACGATCCTCGGAGGTAGGAGGGAGCCAACGATGGCGAGAGGATGAGAAACAGGCCTTACAGTCCTGCCACTTGGGCGGAGGATGGTTCGTGGGGTTATCGCACTTTCATATATACGCCAAATAGAACAATTAGACTACAGGCTGTTCTGGAGATAATCACCAACCAAACCGCCTGAGCCCTAGAAATGCTCGCACAACAGCAAACCCAAATGCACGCGGCAATTTATCAAAACAGGCTGGCACTAGACTACTTAGTAGCAGAAGAGGGTGGGGCCTGTGGTAGGTTTAATATCTCCAATTGCTGTCTTAACATAGGCGATAAATGGAAAAGCGGTTCTAAAAATTGCTTCAAACATCAGAAAAGTAGCCCACGGACCAGGCCAAACCTGAAGGGAGGGGACCCAACAAAACTTCTAGGAGGTGGTTCTCTAATTTAGGAGGATTGAAAATGCTGGTAGGGACGGTCATCTTCATCGTTGGGTTCCTCCTGTTTCTCCCCTGTTATCCCACTGATAATGAAAGTCATTAAAACTCTTGTTGAAACTACAGTTAGCCGCCAGACAGTCCAGACGATGCTCCTGCTACAATGGCACGATGGATGCCCACCTGTCTCTCAAGAATCCCCCAAAATTAAGTTTTTCTTTTTCCAAGGTGCCCACGCCACCCCTATGTCACACCTGAAGTAGTTATTGAGAAAGTCGTCCCTTTTCCCTCTTTTATAACCAAATAGACAGGAATGAAAGATTCTCTCCGGGGCATGAAAGCTTGAGGAATGAATAACTCCTCCTCCTCAGGCCCAGTCCTAACTTGCGCCAGCAGCGTGCATCAGCAAGATAGCAGAGGCAGGAAGAGAGCTGGCTGGAAGACACATACCCTCCGCAGATCAAGAGGGAGGCCATCCCAGTGCTACATAGCAGTCACGTCAGGCTGGGACAATTCCTGTTTACAGAGGACTATAAAACCCCTGCTCTGTCCTCACTTGGGGCTGATGCCATTTTCAGTCTCAGGCTGTCTGCACCCAGGCACTCATTAACACAGCGTGTTGCTCCACACCGCCTCGTGTTGTCTGTTGGCGCGTTCTCTGGGTTCCAACCAATGCAAGAGCCTTGCATCCAGTGCTGAGACCCGCGAGGGGCTTTGGTCCACGTCCCCCGTGGACCTGCCACCCCTCCATCCCGGAGAGCAGGCCACAGCAGCCAGACATAGGAAGCTTCTCAGCCTCTAGTCGCCTCTCTGGGCCTGCACATCGGTCACTGATCTCGCCTACTGGTAAGTTTCCTGGAAGCCCAGTTAACAGGGAAAAATCCACACAGCCTCTCTTGGTTTCTCCAGCCCCAAAATCCAACATTGGTCCAAGAAGGCTATGGCATGGCTGGGTGTGGTGGTTCACGCCTGTAATCCCAGCACTTTGGGAGGCCGAGGCTGTTAGATCACGAGGTCGGGAATTTGAGACCAGCCTGGCTGGTGCACTCTCAGGGTTCCAACCAATGCAAGAGCCTTGCACTGATGACATGTCCCCAGGGTGGTTGGGGCACAGCTTGGTTTTATACATTTTAGGGAGACATGAGACACCAATCAATACATGTAAGAAGTACCCTGGTTCTTCTGGAAAGGTGGGACAACTTGAAGCAAAGGCAGGAACACTCCAAGCAGGGAGGGAGCTTGCTGGGCACAGATAGGTGAGACACTGCAGGCTGCATTCTTTTGAGTTTCTGATTAGCCTTTCTGAAGGAGGCAATGAGATACGCATTTATGGCAGTGAGCAGAGGGTGACTTTGAATAGAATGGGAGGCAGATTTCCCTTAAGCAGTTTCCAGCTTGACTTTTCCTTAGTGATTTTGGAGCCCAAAATATTTTTTCTTTCACACGGGCAGCATGGGAGGATCACTTAAGCTCAGGAGCCACAGGTTGCAGTGAGCAGAGATCACACCACTGCATTCCAGTCTGGGTGACAGAGCGAGACGCTGTCTCAAGAAAACAAAACTAGGCTGGGCACGGTGACTCACGCCTGTAATCCCAGTACTTTGGGAGGCCAAGGTGGGTGGATCACAAGGTCAGGAGTTTGAGACCAGCCTGACCAACATGGTGAAACCCTGTCTCTACTAAAAATACAAAACTTAGCCAGGGAGGCGGAGGTTGCAGTGAGCCAAGATCGAGCCACTGCACTCCAGCCTGCGCAACACAGCGAGACTCTGTTTCAAAAAACAAACAAAATAAACTAAACCCACCTGTAGGCCTGGAGTAATCATGCTTGTAATCTCAGCACTTTGGGAGTCTGAGGCAGGCGGATTGCTTGAGTCCAGGAGTTCGAGACCAGCCTGAGTAGCATGGTGAAACCCCATGTCTACAAACATTTTTTTTTTAAAGCTGGGCATGGTGGTGCACACCTGAAGTCCTAGCTACTCTGGAGGCTAAGGTGCGAGAATCCCCTGAACCCAGGAGGCGGAGCTTGCAATGAGAGGAGATTGAGCCACTGCACTCCGGCCTGGGCGACAAGAGTGAAACCACTTCTCAAAAAAATAAAAACAACAAAATACCACTGAACTCCCGCCTGGGTGACAGAGTGAGACCCCTTCTTAAAACAAAAACAAAAACAAAACAACAAAATAGCACTTGTAACTGCAGCTAATCAGAGCATGGATATTCGGGGCCACTTGAGTCAGTGCTCCTGGCTTGCAATCTCTAAACTTGGCCCAGAGAAGCTCTTCTCACGTGAGTTTTGCCCCTGCTTCTTTCTTTAGGTCGACACCTGCTAGGCTTAGGACACTGTGGGCGGGGACAACAGAAAGGATATTTTCAACCTTTTTTGGTAACAAGAGTTGTTTCTTTTTTCTTTTTTTTCCTCTGCCCTGTCTTATAATGATAAAAGAGTTGCCTCTTTATTTTTATTTTTTTATTTTATTATTATTTTTTTGAGATGGAGTCTTGCTCTGTCGCCCAGGCTGGAGTGCAATAGCGCGATCCCGGCTCACTGTAAGCTCCGCCTCCCAGGTTCACGCCATTCTCCTGTCTCAGCCTCCCAAGTGGCTGGGACTACAGGCGCCCGCCACCATGCCTGGCTAATTTTTTGTATTTTTAGTAGAGATGGGGTTTCACCGTGTTAGCCAGGATGGTCTCAATCTCCTGACCTCGTGATCTGCCCACCTCGGCCTCCCAAAGTGCTGAGATTACAGGCATGAGCCCCCGCACCTGGCCTATGTTTATTTTTTATCTATTTTTTTGAGACAGGGTCTCACTATGTTGCCCAGGTGGGTCTCGAACATCTGAGCTCAAGTGACCCTCCCATGTCAGCCTCCCAGAGTGCTGTGATTCCAGGCATGAGCCAATATGCCTGGCCAAGAGTTGCTTTTTATTTTATTTATTTATTTAGAGACGTAGTCTCACTC
The DNA here is from genome assembly GCF_008728515.1 of Papio anubis. NCBI lineage: Eukaryota > Metazoa > Chordata > Mammalia > Primates > Cercopithecidae > Papio > Papio anubis. Next base: position 178,326,246 of record NC_044979.1, on the reverse strand, counting down.
TGTTGCCCAGGCTGGAGTACAGTGGCGTGATCTCGGCTCACTGCAACCTCCACCTCTCAGGTTCGAGCAATTCTCCTGCCACAGTCTCCCGAGTAACTGAGATTATAGGCCAGCGCTATGATGCTCGGCTAATTTTTGGGTTTTTAGTACAGACGGGGTTTCGCCATGTTGGCCAGGCTGGTCTCGAACGTCTGACCGCAGGTGATCTGCCCACCTGGGCCTCCCATAGTGCTGGGATTACCAGTGTGAGCCACCACGTCCGGCCTCCAAGTTTCTATTTCACATTTCTCATCTCCATCCTGCCAAGTGTCTATTCCGCACAGTATCGACTCATTTGCTCTGAAGGATGAGCTGAGTTCTCCTGGGCTACCTCCCAAGCTCCTGTTTGTGTCCTCCAGGTTCCTGGTTTATCTTTTGCTTACTTGTTAGGGTTTATAACACTCTCATTCTGTCTTGCAATCTCCATAGTTGTTTAGCTTTAATTCACAGGCAAATAGGTTCTAAGATCTCCTCCAGTACTACTGTAGCCTTCGATTCTTGATTTTTTTTTTTTTTTTTTGAGATGGACTTCCGCTTTTGTTGCCCAGGCTGGAGTGCAATGGTGTGGTCTTGGCTCACCGCGGCTTCTGCCTCCCAGGTTCAAGCGATTTTACTGCCACAGCCTCCCAAGTAGCTGGGATTACAAGAGCCCGCCATCATGACCAGCTAATTTTTGTATTTTTAGTAGAGACGGGGTTTTGCCATGTTGGCCAGGCTGGTCTCAAACAATTTCACCATGTTGGCCAGGCTGGTCTCAAACTCCTGACCTCAGGTGATCCACCCATCGCGGCTTCCTGAAGTGCTGGAATTACAAACGTGAGCCACCGAGCCTGGCCGAGTTTTGAATGTTGAATGTTAGTTCATCTCGTTTGGCTGGATTTCATTGTCTAGTTTTCCTCCCACAAAGGGCTTGGGGAGGTGACAGTCTCTGAATACAGGCAGTTGAAAGATGGCATCTATGGGCCAGCACAGCGGCTCCTGTCCTGATCCCTGCACTTAGGGAGGTGGAGGCGGGGAGATAGCTTGAGGTCAGGAGTTTGAGACCAGCCTGGCCAAAATGGTGAAATCCTGACTCTAGTATAAATACAAAAATTAGCTGGGCCTGGTGGCCTTTCCTAAAGGATTGGCCTCAGCCACTTAGCCTGAGGCTGCTCTGAGACCGCAGTGGAGAGCCACTGAGCTGTGGCTTCCTCACACCCAGATGCTGCTTCAGCCCCAGTGCCTCTCACACCCCCATCCAGAGGCCTTGAGGACTGCCCTCCAGGGCTCCCTCCACCAATGCCCTGTGCTCCTGGCGAAATCCCTTTCAACATCCGGGTGAGGCATGATGTCCTTCAAAGCCTTCTCTGATGAATCCCCATCTCTGCCCCTCCCCAGGCAGCTCCCCTACCTCATCTTCCACATCTGTTATTATCCAGCACATCGCCATGCATCTCTCAGCTGCCCCCTTCCCAGGCCGTGCACTCACAGAAGGCAGGCTGTCTTTATCATGTCTGAACCCATGGCTGAGGCATAGTGCCTAGCATATAGTAGGCATTTCAAATAATGTTTATTACAGACAGGTCTGTAAGAGTGAAAATTACACTAGAAGGAACACTGTTTTAGCAGTTGTGAATTTTTTATATTCTATTGCTTCAGATCCCTTCTAGAATAAAGGCCAACCAAGGTCAGGGGGAAGGGGAAGGAGGGTCAGGGAAAGAAGGTGGTAGAACCAAGGAAGCTGAGCACCTAAAACACTCACTTATTTTAATCCTATCTCTGGCCAGCCCTTTTATTAAATTAAAATTACCCCTTTAATACTGGATCAACAAACTATAGTCCAAGAGACAAACCCTGCTTCCTGCCCCTTTCTGTAAGCTAAATGTTTTTTTTTTTTGTGATGGAATCTCGCTCTGTCGCCCAGGCTGGAGTGCAGTGGGGTGAACTCGGCTCACTGCAAGCTCCGCCTCCCAGGTTCACGCCATTCTCCTGCCTCAGCCTCCCGAGTAGCCGGGACCACAGGCGCCCGCCACCACACCTGGCTAATTTTTGTATTTATTTTAGAAGAGATGGGGTTTCACCGTGTTAGCCAGGATGGTCTCCTGACCTCGTGACCACCCACCTCCGCCTTTCAAAGTGCTGGGATTACAGGCGTGAGCTGTGCCCGGCCTCCGACAGCACTCTTCAAAGACAGAATGTGGGAAATCACATAGACCCAAACAATAGCCCCGTGGGTGCCCACTGTATTGCCACCAGATGGACTGTCAAGAAGTCATCTGCAATGCTAGCTACAAAATGCAGAACTGTGCTTGGTGCTGGCTATTGGGTTTTCAGCCCTTTCAATGGGTGGAGGAGCGTAAACCAAAATCCCAGAAAGACTAGCCCAACAGGACTAGTTCTAAGGGAAGAACTTTGTATATTTTTTGAGATGGAGTTTTGCTCTTGTTGCCCAGGCTGGAGTGCAATGGCGCGATCTCTGCTCACTGCAACCTCCGCCTCCCGGGTTCAAGTGATTTTCCTGCCTCAGCCTCCCGAGTAGCTGGGATTACAGGCACACGCCAACACACCTGGATAATTCTGTATTGTTAGTAGAGATGGGGTTTCACCATGCTGGTCAGGCTGGTCTCAAATTCCCGCCTCAGCCTCCTAAATTGCAGGGATTACAGGCATAAGCCACCGCGCCCGGCCAGGGAAGAACTTTATACAAGTCTCATGCTTCATCCTAAAAATATATGCAAATCAAAATATATTCATGTTCATTTTAATATTAAAGGAATTTCCATTTCCAAAGCATCACCGCCCATCACAGTAGTTCCATGGATCCCAGCTTGAGAAGCTATTAAATGAAAAACCAAAAAAAAGCAAATAGCAGGATAGAAAAGTTGTATGTACATTAAAATGGTTACATCACTTTAACCACCACTAGGGAATCCTGTAAGATGTTAATGGCTGGGCATGGGGGCTCATGCCTGCAATCCCAGCACTTTTGGGGGCTGAGGCAGGCTCTGCCTCTACAAAAAATACAAAAATTAGGTGGGCATGGTGGCCAGTGCCTGCAGTCCCAGCTACAAAGTGAGCTGAGATGGGAGGATTGCTTGGGCCTGGGAGGATGAGGCTGCAGTAGGCTGAGATTGCACCACTGCTCCCGGCAAGAGTGAGGCTGTCTCAAAAAAAAAAAAAAAAAAAGCCTGGGTTAGCTTAGTGGATTTTAGGTAAGTTTACTATTTTCTTTTTGGTAATGTAGTTTTACCACTTTTATTATAAAAAATGTGTTTAGAAGAATCTGGCTGAGTTGCTAAGTCTCCTGTGTGGTAACACAATCTGAGGCAGATGACAATACTAGTTTTCAATTTTGATATTTAAAAAAAACTTTTTTTTTTTTTTTGAGATGGAGTCTCACGCTGTCACCCAGACCGGAGTGCAATGGCATGATCTCGGCTTACTGCAAACTCTGCCTCCCAGGTTCAAGCGATTCTCCTGCCTCAGCCTCCTGAGTAGCTGGGATTACAGGCGTGTACCATCACAGTCGGCTAATTTTTGTATTTTTAGTAGACACAGGGTTTCACCACGTTGGCCAGGCTGGTCTCAAAACTCCTGACCTCAAGTGATCCACCCGCCTTGGCCTCCCAAAGTGCTGGGATCACAGGTGTGAGCCACCGTGCCCTGGCCCTCACCTACATTGGTTACTTTCTCTAAGTCAGACTGGGCTCTGTCTCTGCACAGTGCTGGGGGAGTGTGCTCCATGTGATGCACAGGAGCCCCCCCGCCCCCACTGTCCCGGAAGGTGTGCCTTAAAGTTATCACAAGGGATGGAAGGTTACTTGGCCAATCCAGAAACCCTCAATAGGTAAAACAGCTCACTGAGTGCCTATGGCCAGCTAGGATCAACTTTGTCATTGTACTGCACAAAACTTCACCTCTTCCTAATGTCACCAATGAAAATGTCCCCAAGTTTACACAAAATACCTAACAGAGGCAAACAAAACAATTCTCTTCCTTTTCTGATAGTAAAAGACTGCAATACAATTTGTTTGCAGTGCAGCAGTTAAAATTAGTAACATTCCTGTTTTTGTTTTTTTTTTTTTGATGGAGTTTCGCTCCTGTCGCCCAGGCTGGAGAGCAATGGCGTGATCTCGGCTCACTGCAACCTCCGCCTCCCAGGCTCAAATGATTCTCCTGCCTCAGCCTCCCGAGTAGCTGGGATTACAGGTGTCCACTAGCCTGCCTGGCTAATTTTTGTATTTTTAGTAGAGACGGGGTTTCACTATGTTGGCCAGGCTGGTCTCAAACTCCTGACCTAAGGTGATCCACCTGCCTTGCCCTCCCAAAACGCTGGGATTACAGGCATTATCCACTGCACCTGGCCAAAATTCCCGTTTCTAATAATAAAAAGCCAGGGCTATAGGATTAGAAGTCACTATTACTGGCTGGGTGCAGTGGCTCATGCCTGTAATCCCAGCATGTTGGGAGGCCGAGGCAGGTGGATCATGAAGTCAGTGGTTCAAGACCAGCCTGGCCAAGATGGTGAAACCCTCTCTCTACTAAAAATACAAAAAAAATTAGCCGGGCATGGTGGTGCGAGCCTGTAGTCCTAGCTACTTGGGAGGCTGAGGCAGGAGAATCGCTTGAATCTAGGAGGCGGAGGTTGTAGTAAGTCAAGATTGTGCCACTGCACTCCAACCTGGGCGAGAGTGAGACTCTGTCTCAAAGAAAAAAAAAAAAGTCACTATTACATTATTGATACTCAGCTGATAATCAGTTTAATGCTAAATTGACTAGGCTCAGTACAGTAGAATCATACGGCTGTAAAGCACTTAAAATTCTCTAATTATATGGATTTGTCCAGTGATCCATAACCTTAAAGAAAAATTCCTTGCACACAGTAGATATTCCAAAATATATGTTGGATAATCAGCATTACTGTTGCTAATTCACCACTCACTGTAAAAAGCGTGAAAGTGGATGGGCACAGTGGCTCACGCCTGTAATCCCAGCACTCTGGGAGGCTGAGGTGGGCAGATCATCTGCGGTCAGGAGTTCGAGACCAGCCTGGCCAACATGGTGAAACCCTATCTCTACTAAAAATACAAAAATTAGCTGGGCCTGGTGGTGAGTACCTGTAGTCCCAGCTACTCAGGAGGCTAAGGTAGGAGAATCACTTGAACCCAGGAGGCGGAGGTTGCAGTGAGCCGAGGTCGCACCACTGCACTCCGGCCTGGGTGACAGAGTGAGACCCTGTCTCAAAAAAAAAAAAGTAAAAGTGAAACTGATTATGCACACTGGGCTTTGTTACTCTTGAGTGGATTTTATTTTTGCACTCCAGGATGCAGCGAAGACAGTGGAAGGTTCATCTTCACAGCGAGGGCCCTCAGTGTCGAGGTGACTCCCGGCCTGAGGAGGGCTGAGGCATCCTGAATTTGGAGAGATCGAGGTTTAGGTCTAAGAAGGTGTACGTGGTGTAGTCATGATGCTGGAGGTTCTTGTAGGTAGTGTTGTCAAATGGCTCAGCAGGCATTGGGGCCAGCTCTGTGGAGGAAATACGATACCCATGAGACCAACAAAAGGACAGCTCTTTATGAATGACTTGGCTCACACACAGGCCCTTATTATCTACCAAGCATTCTTCCTCAACCCTATCTGTGAGGAACAAATTGTCTAATTAAAAAAAAGACTACAAAAGCCACAGTAAAGAAAAAGAAAGATATTACTTAGAAGTTTATTCTAAAACATACAGCCTTACCAATTTAAGAAATGGAATAGTTATTACAATGTGTCTTTTTTTTGAGATGGAGTCTCGCTCTGTCGCCCAGGCTGGAGGGCAATGGTGCGATCTCGGCTCACTGCAACCTCCACCTCCTGGGTTCAAGTGATTCTCCTGCCTCAGACTCCCCAGTGGCTGCGATTATAGGCGTCTGCCACCATGCCTGGCTAATTTTTGTATTTTCAGTAGAGATGGGGCTTCACCATGTTGGCCAGGGTGGTTTCGATCTCCTGACCTCAAGTGATCTGCCCGCCTTGGCCTCTCAAAGTGCTGGGATTACAGGCGTGAGCCACCGTGCCAGGCCATACAACGTGTCTTAACGTCTTAGTTTGTATACTTCTAGGCTTCTCAAAAGTTTGAAAATGCCTAGAACAATTATGGCAGGACTTTCAGGTAACTTAGAGATGCATGATAAAATCCACCTCTATTAGAAATCTGGGCTGGGCATGGTGGCTCATGCCCATAATCCCAGCACTTTGGGAGGCCGAGTTGGGAGGATTGCTTGAGCTCAGGATTTCTAGATCATTCTGGGCAAAATAGTGAGACTCTGTCTCTACAAATAATCAAAAAGCAGGGGCCAGGCACAGTGGCTCGCACCTGTAATCCCAGCACTTTGAGAGGCCGAGGTGGGCAGATTGCTTGAAGCCAGGAGTTTGAGAGCATCCTGGCCAACAAGGTGAAACCCCGTCTCCACTAAAGTTACAAAAGTTAGCAAGTCCACGTGGTGGCATACGCCTGTAATCCCAGCTATGTCGGGAGGCTGAGGCACAAGAATTGTTTGAACCCAGGAGGCAGAGGTTGCAATGACCTGAGATTGCATCACTGCAGCCTGTGTGACAAAGTAAGACTGTCTCAAAAATAAGAAAAAAAAAAAAAATTTAGCAGGGCATGGTGATGCACCTGTAGTCTCCAGCTACTCAGAAGGCTGAGGTGGGAGGATCACTTGAGACTGGGAGGTGGAGGCTGCAGTAAGCCGAGATCACATCACTGCACTCCAGCCTGTGGGACAGAGCAAGACTCTGTGTCCAAAAAAAGAAAAAAATTGAAAAGCTTAAAGTAAAGGACCCTTCTGAATCTCTGATACAAGAAAATTAGATAAATTCTAATAACAACACAGCATTTAAACATTTGGTAATTCTAAACTACAAGTAGGGGTTGAGGCAAAAGAAGTACTGGTTTCCTGCAGTAGGACATAAAATATAACATAATGGCAAAATCAAAACCAGCACGGAAACAAGGCTGACGTTTAGGTTAAGATTTGTACTGACTCAATTTCTGGAAATCAGGTCATTAGGTCTGTCTTAACTTCCATTCGTGCTCCACACAAAAAAAAAACCTAAATACATGTATTTTCTCACTATTTCAATTAATATCAAAAGCTCTGATTTTCAGTTTTAAGTTATGTTAAACAAAAAACGATGTCTTATTTAAAGAGCTGGCATCATTCCAATCTCCACAAGCTGAGTGTCTTTGGTGTGGTGTAGATACATCTTCAAAGCAGAACATATTATTTTAGTTACTCATAGCGAGTGGTGATATACGTGACCATTTTAGATGCTGGAGTTAGTGAAAACATCTGCATCTAGGAAACGCACGCTACCTGAGGCAAGGCAAGTACTGGCAAGGCACGGCACTTGGCCTAGCTGATGAAAGAGGTGGGTTGTGCGCATGGGCACAGAAGATATTTAAGAAACAACACATCCATGAAATGTTAGAATTTTCTCTTCAGAAAGGTTTGCAATCTGAAAACTCTCAATTCTGTTTTTATCCTGCGAGTTGTGTTATTCGTCTCCATTTTAGAGCAGGAGGAGTGAAAGCAGCAGCATCAGGAAACGCAGTTCCTGAGGCCTGGGAAGTCTGGCAAGCCCCGGCACTTGGCGTACTGATGAAAGAGCAGATGGAGAGGGGAGAAAACACATAAATCCCGCCGCACAAGGAACCAGGAACAAGAAGGCGTCAGGTAAGGCACATAAGGCAAGGGGCGGCGGTAGAGGATAGAGAGCAGACACAGGACGGAGCCGCACTCGTTCGGGACCATGCATTTTAGAGAAGTCTTCAAGAAGAGCCATGGATTCTAAAACGGAAGCTGGCCTTTTCATGTTTGCCACGACCCACCTAAAGCACATTGCATTTTATCAAGTTTAGTGCTCAAGAAAATGGTAACATAGCCGGGCGCACTGGCTCACGCCTGTAATCCTAGCACTTTGGGAGGCAGAGGTGGGTGGATCACCTGAGGTCAGGAGTTCGAGACCAGCCTGACCAATATGGCAAAACGCTGTCTCTACTAAAAATACAAAAATTAGCCAGGCGTGGTGGTAGGCGCCTGTAGTGGCAGCTACTCAGGGCGCTGAGGCAGGAGAATCGCTGGTACCTGGGAGGTGAAGCCAGCAATGAGCTGAGATCGTGTTGCTGTACTGCAGCCTGGGTGACAGAGTAAGACTCCATCTCCAAAAAAAAAAAAAAAAAAAGGAAATGGTAATATAATAGGAATAAATGCTGTTGCCCTTTAAAAGCCTTCATACGCTAGGCATGGTGGCTCATGCCTGTAATTCCAGCACTTTGAGAGGCCAAGGTGGGTGGATCACCTGGGGTCAGGAGTTCGAGACTAGCCTGGCCGACGTGGTGAAACCCCGTCGCTACTAAAAATACAAAAATTAGCCAGGGGTGGTGCCACACGCCTGTAATCCCAGCTACTCTGGAGGCGAGGCATGAGAATCGCTTGAACCCAGAAGGCGGAGGTTGCAGTGAGCCGAGACTGCGCCATTGTACTCCAGCCTGGACAACAAGAGCAAAACCGATGTCAAAAAAAAAAAGCCCTTCATAAACTTTCTTCTAGAAGAGTAAAGCAGCCCATATGTGTTTTCAGTTAACCGGAGAAGGAAATGCTGTCCCGGGGAAAGGATGTGTATGCAGCGGCTGCCCTGTACAACACACTGCTTTAATTCCTGAACTGTGAATCTGCCCTATGCACAGGATGCTAAAAGTAATCATCTAATTTACCCGAAGACTCTCATGCCAAGTGACTAGCTACTGCTCTTCACCTAAGCAAGTTAAACCGGACGCTCCCCTTTTCACTTAGTGAGATGCCCCACAAGGTCATCAATGAACACTTAGACACCTTCAAAAGTCAGCGGTGACAATGTTAAGCTGCCAGTTTTCAAAAATTATACTGGTTAAGAAACGGTCAAGAGTGCCAAGGACATACTCTTTTTTTTTTTTTTTTTTTTTTTTTTTTTGAGACGGAGTCTCGCTCTGGCGCCCAGGCTGGAGTGCAGTGGCCGGATCTCAGCTCACTGCAAGCTCCGCCTCCCGGTTCCCGCCATTCTCCTGCGTCAGCCTCCCGAGTAGCTGGGACTACAGGCGCCTGCCACCTCGCCCGGCTAGTTTTTTGTATTTTTTAGTAGAGACGGGGTTTCACCGTGTTAGCCAGGATGGTCTCGATCTCCTGACCTCGTGATCCGCCCGTCTCGGCCTCCCAAAGTGCTGGGATTACAGGCTTGAGCCACCGCGCCCGGCCGACATACTCTTTAAGATGAAGGTTGGGGGCTGGGCGCGGTGGCTCATGCCTGTAATCCCAGCCCTTTGGGAGGCCAAGGTAGGTGGATCACGAGGTCAGGAGACCAAGACCATCCTGGCCAACGTGGTGAAACCCCGTCTCTACTAAACATACAAAAATTAGCTAGGCGTGGTGGTGGGTGCCTATAATCTCAGCTACTCGGGAGGCTGAGGCAGGAGAATGGCTTGAACCCAGGAGGTGGAGGTTGCAGTGAGCCAAGATCTCACCACTGCACTCCAGCCTGGTGACAGTGTAAGGCTCTGTCTCAAAAAAAAAAAAAAAAAGGTGAAGGTTAAGCAGGGTACAGATGCTCATGCCTGTAATCCCAGCACTTTGGGAGGCCGAGGTGGGTGGATTCCTTGAGGTCAGGAGTTCGAGACCAGCCTGGCTAATATGGTGAAACCCCGTCTCTACTAAAAACACAAAAAAATTAGCCAGGTGTGGTGACCTGCACCTGTAATCTCAGCTACTTGGGAAGCTGAGGCAGGGGAATTGCTTGAACCAGGGAGGTGGAGGTTGCAGTGAGCAGAGGTCGCGCCTCTGCACTCCAGCCTGGGCAACAGAGCAAGACTCCATCTTAAAAAAAAAAAAAAAAAAAAGAATGTTACATATTATATTTTAGGGATTCTGAATATAAAGATGTGGATTGTCCATAATGAAGACATACTTTTCTGCCTGGCTGAGACAGCATTACAGGCCATGTTTCTAGTACAGAATTTGATTGACTGTAACACTGCTCTACAAGCATATGGAAACTAGTTCTTTGGCCTCACTACCCTAAGGGACAGGGTGCACTTGGGAGCGCGAGTCAAGATATACCCTGTGTGCCGCCTCGGTCATCCCCTGGCGCGGCCGCATCTTCCATGGCCTCGCCCTCGGCCTCAAGCTTCGATGCTGCTGTCTTTTCATGGAAACCATGGTGATGCTCAACAGGAGCTGTCTCCAAATTGCTTGGTGGTATCTGATCCTCCACAGTTGCCTCTCCAGCCTTCAGGTGTCCTTCTATTCCCTGTGTCCCCGAGGTTTCCTTTCTGGGTAGGGGAGGGGCCGCCTTGCACTGGGGCTCTCGCACGGGTTTTTCCAGATGCCCCTCTGCTGCCCCAGGAGGAGTGGCTGGCAGCTGCCCCCCTGCTGTGGCCTCTTCTGCCAGCACAGTAGGCGCTGGGCTGCCCTTCGGTGGTGCAGACGACCCTGATTTTGTGTGGACAGGTAACGGTCCTTTAACTTCGAATGGCTTTTGGCTTTCTTTATCTATTTCATTTAATCTAAATGTTTCCTGCAATTGTTTTTCCTTTAAACTTTGCTTCAAAAACTCTTCATCTGCTTGAGATCTGGGCACTGTGGTTTTTGGTCTCGCATCTTCCCTGCCTTCTGATGGCTTAGCAGGGGGCCCTTTCTTCTTTGGCTGGTGGGGCTTCTCTGGACCGGTGACGTCCGCATGCGGCTTCTGCAGCAAGGTTTTCTCTTTTGCTGATACTGTAACTCGGGGGGCTCTGCTTTCAGAGGAACGAGAGGCCTCTGGTTTTCGAAGCCCCCCTCTGCCTTTGCTCACCACTCGAGGAGTGACCTCTGAAACGTCAGCCTCGTCATCAGATTCAGAATCAGAGGAGCTGGACGAGGATGAAGACGAAGGCGACGTCACTTTCCGACCCACCCGGAGAGCTTCTGAGTCGGAGCCCTGTTTTCTGAATGGAGACACAACTTTCTGTGGAAACTCTACCAAAGTCTTTCTTGACATACATTTCGGAACCCCTTCATCTGTGAACAGCACGCTGCCACTGGGATGGGGACTAGCTACCATCCCGCCCTTATTCGCAGCTGGTGGGTAAGAACCGGGTGAAGATAAGTTTTTAGACAATTCAGCTGCTTCCTGGGTGGCTAGGAGCTTGCCCCTCTCCTTTGGTTCCACTACATCTAGGAAATGGCATAAAGAGGAATATCATTTAACAAAACAACTTAAAACTCAGTAAAAATCACAGACATTTCATGACACATTACTCGTCACTGATGGTATCTTCAATACACTCATCCTAAGACAGGTCCCATAGAAACCCACCAAGCAACCAACTGAGGATGGAAAATGTTCAGAAAATCATCTGCTTTGACAAGCTTTTTTCCTTGACGTTATTCCCTAAACAGCACAACAACTATTTACATGGTATTTACATTGTATTAGGTATTGTAAGTAATCTAGAGACGATTTAAAGTATACAGGAGGATGTACTTAGGTGATATGCAAATACTGCATCACTGTATATCAGCGACTTGAGCATCTGCAAACTTTGGAATCCTGGTGGGAGGGGTGGCCTGGAACCCATTCCCCGCAGATACTGAAGGATGACTGTATAATAAAACACAAAACTACTGACCTAAGACTAGCTGCGTAGGCCTATCTCACAGCCTAAGATGGGGACTTTCAGAGACTGTTTCTCTTCCCTGAGAGACCATAACAAACTATGTAACATAAAGGTCTACAAATACTGTACTGGTAATTAGTAAAGGCAGGAGTTCGCCTTGTTGCTTCCCTATCTCCTCTCAATATAGAACTCAAATTTCCTGAATCTCCTTTCTGCTTTGTTGAAAAGTGAGGGCACGGCCTTCAAGTTTTTAGTGATCCCCCTATCAAAAGTAAAAAGGGTTAGGGTGTGAGACATGGATTAGCAACCTTAAAATACTTCCGTATCTTGTCAAAAGGTCACAAAACTAACTTTGGAAACAAGGCACATTCAGAAACAGAGGTGCATTTAAACATTACATTAGAGAATAAAGTTACTCAAATTTTACATGGTAATGAAAACTTCTACAGATGTTTCACTATAAAAAGGTTTTTTTTTTTTACTTATTTATTTCGAAATGCAATTTTGCTCTTGTTGCCTAGGCTGGAGTGCAATGGTGCGATCTCAAGTCACCACAACCTCTGCCTCCCGGGTTCAAGCAATTCTCCTACCTCAGCCTCCTGAGTAGTTGGGATAACAGGCATGTGACCCCACACCCAGCAAATTTTGTATTTTTAGTAGAGACAGGGTTTCTCCATGTTGGTCAGGCTGGTCTCGAACTTCCAACCTCAGGTGATCCGCCTGCCTTGGCCTCCCAAAGTGCTGAGATTACAGGCGTGAGCCACTGTGCCTAGCATTTTATTTTTAAATAAACACATGAGAATTGAGAATTTTCAGAAGGAAGACAGTACAGTGATTAAAATATAAACTGCACTGCCAGAATGCCTGGGTTCAAATCCAGGCTTCTCCGCTGACACCTGTGTGGATACCGCATGACTTGGGCAGCTCAGTCCCACACCTCGACTTCCTTGTCTGTGACATGGGGATAACAGTAGCATCTACTCCCTGGGTTGTTGAGAACTGGGGAAGATGAAAAAAGTGCTCAGAACAGTGCCTGGCACTGCTTGTTATAATTGGACATATATTTCGTTTTCTTTTTGTTTCTTTCTTGAGATGGAGTCTAGCTCAGTCACCCAGGCTGGAGTGCAGTGGTGCAATCTCGGCTCAGTGAAACTTCCGCCTCCTGGGCTCAAGTTATCTTCCTGCCTCAGCCTCCCGAGTAGCTGGTACTACAGTTGTGTGCCACCATGCCTGGGTAATTTTTTTTTGTTTTTTGAGATGGAGTTTCACTCTTTTTGCCCAGGCTAGAGTGCAGTGGCGTAATCTTGGCTCACTGCAACCTCCACCTCCTAGGTTCAAGCGATTCTCCTGCCTCAGTCTCCTGAGTAGCTGGGATTACAGTCATGCACCACCATGCCAGGCTAAATTTTTTGTGTATTTTTAGTAGATACGGGCTTTCACAATATTGGTCAGACTGGTCTCGAACTCCTGACCTCAGGTGATCCACTCCCCTCAGCCTCCCAAAGTCCTGGGATTACAGGCCTGAGCCACTGTGCCTGGCTGGATACATTAAATTTCTATTTCCAGATATTCCTCACTTTCAAAACTGAAACAAGGACTCAAATGGATAATTAACTTTGGCTTCTAGACATACTCTTCAAAAAGCTACACAGAAATTACTCAGTCAACAATTTATTACTGACTGTTGCAAAATTAGGCCTGGTTACTGGATTCAAGGAAAGCAGCAAGCTGGAGAGCCCTGCGGTTCCCCAAGGTGCACCTCCAAGAACACCCAGCCCCTGACATCTGTGCCGGCAGCCTTCATCAGGGAGAACGCATGTGCTGGGAAAAGCTGGACACCTCTGATGAAATAAGGCACAGCATGTCCCCCCGCCCCAGGGTCTTGTCCCGTGGCAGACACTCTGACTAGAGATTTGATTCCAACGATAAGAGCTTTGGGTACCCTTACTTGCATGTAGGAAACTTCCATTAGAGCTTCCAAAGCCACTTCTGGCTGAGAAAGGTTTGATCTGGCAATGTGCCATGAAGGGCGAAAAGTTCCTCTGTATCTTACACTTACCAACTACCAACACTTCCGGGGAAAATATGGGCCTGCACGTGTCCATTTACAAGGATTATTTATTTTTCTTTGTACAGGGATTTTTTGTTTGTTTTGAGATGGAGTCTCGCTGCGACGCCCAGGCTGGAGTGCAATGGCACAATCTCAGCTCATTGCAGCCTCTGCCTCCTGGGTTCAAGCGATTCTCCTGCCTCAGCCTCCCGAGCGGCTGGGATTACAGGCGCCTGCCGCCACGCCCAGCTAATTTTTGTATTTTTAGTAGAGACGGGGTTTCACCTCATTGGCCAGGCTGTTCTCGAACTCCTGTCCTCAACTGATCAGCCTGCTTCGGCCTGCAAAAGTGCTGGGATTACAGGCGTGAGCCACCATGCCTGGACTCAGTATTTATTTTTGTCAAGACAGGGTCTCACTCCATCACCCAGGATGGAGTGCAGTGGTGCAATCATAATTCACTGTAACTTCGACCTCCTGGGCTCAAATGATCCTCTCGCCTTAGCCTCCTGAGTAACTAGGACCACAGGTGCACGCTACCATACCCAGATACTTTTTAAAATTTTTTCTAGAGATGGGGTCTCACTATGTTGCTCAGGCTGGTCTCAAACTCCTGAACTCAACTGATCCTCCTGCCTCAGCTTCCCAAAGTTCTGGGATTACAGGCATGAACCCCCATGCCCAGCCTGTGCAGGAATTCTTTTAAAAATTATGAGATACGTGGCCCGGTGCAGGGCTCACGCCTGTAATCCCAGCAAATTTGGGAGGTCGAGGCAGGAGGATCACCTGAGGTCGGGGATTCAAAACTAGCCTGGCCAACATGCAGAAACTCTGTCTCTACTAAAAAATACAAAAAATTAGGCGTGGTGGTGCACGCCTATAATCCCAGCTACTTGGGAGGCTGAGGCAGGAGAATAGATTGAACCAGGGAGGAGGAGGTTGTGGTGAGCCAAGATTGAGCCACTGCACTCCAGCCTGGGCAAAAAGAGCGAAACTCTGTCTCAAAAAAAAAAAAAAACCAAAAAAAAAAAACGCAAAAAGTTACGAGATACAACTGTTCTGTGTATTGATGAGCTTAGTTCTGAAAACTCTCCTCCCACCTCAAAGCTCTCTGCAGTGTGCGCAGTAGCTACGTGTATCCCACCGCAGCCAGTCTCACAACCACCTAGCGAGGCTGGCATGCTCATCCTGCTTAAGCACGAAGGAACCGAGGCTCAGAGGCCTGCAGGGCCCGTCAAGGCCAGAGGCAGGAGCTCCATGAGAGCCCAAGGCCCAATCCCAGGTCAGCGTTCCCCTCCCCAAACCACACGCCAGATGGCCACAGAATGAAGCATTCCGTTTCCACTCACACACACACGCATGTAGCTAAAAAGGGGGCTCTTTGGCTCTGCCATGATATTTTAAAATCCATTTAATCCAAATTCATAAGTCTATGATGTAGGATTGCAGACACAGACTAAAATTCACCAAAGGAGAGGATAATGTTAGTAATGAAATTCAACTAATTGTTCATCAGTAAACATTTAGAGAAATGTCAAAAACATGCCAGGTAGGCTGGGCACAGTGGCTCATGCCCATAATCCGAATACTATGGGAGTATGAGGTGGGGAGATTGCTTGAGCCCAGGAATTCAAGACCAGTCTAGGCAATATAGTGAGACTTTGTCTCTATGGAAAATTACAATATTAGCCAGGGTATGATGGTGTACACCTATAGTCCTAGCTACTCCAGAGGCTGAGATGGGAGGATCACTCGAGCTTGGAAGGTCGAGGCTGCAGTGAGTTATGATTGTGCCACAGTACTCCAGCCTGGGTGACAAAGCAAGCGTCTGTTTCAAAAATTAACAACAACAACAACAACAAAACAGGCCAGGGATACGCCAGGTGTGGTGGTATGCGCCTGTAGTCTCAGCTACTCAGGAGGCTGAGGTGGGAGGATTGCTTGAGCTCAGGAGTTTAAGGCTGTAGTGAGCTATGACAGTGCCACTGCACTCCAGCCTGGGAGAGAGAGCCAGAGCCCCTCTCTTAAACTATGTAGCTAGTAAAACTCATTGTTGTGCTTGGAAGGCTGACTAACCTATTTTCTTTTTGCACTCTCTTTCCCTTATGACTACCATCAAAATCTTACTTTTTGGTGGACTCTGCTTCTTGGGATTCTGTGGCTGACCCTTTTCATTCTTCCCTGCTTCCGCAGACAAAGAAACCGTAGAAGCAAGTCCTCGAAACACCTGGGCTTCCTGGAGTACAGCCTGACAAAAGAATTAATGAATATGGATGTTTAGAGTTATGCCATTATAATAGCTAGTACTGTATACAAATACTTTCTTATTTTTTTTTTTTTGAGTCTGGGTCTCCCTCAGTTGCCCAAGCTGGAGTGCAGTGGCACAATCAATCGTGGCTCACTACAGCCTCCAACTCTGGGGTCCAAGCAATTCCCTGACACAGCTAGGACTACAGGCACGCACCACCACGCCTGGCTAATATTTTTTATTTTTTTATAGAGACGAGATTTGGCTATGTTGTCCAGGTTGGTCTCAAACTCCTGGCGTCCTCAAACTCCTGACCTCAACTGATCCTGAAGCCCCAGCCTCCCGAAGTGCTGGGATTGGCCAGGTGCGGGGGCTCACATCTATAATCCCAGGACTTTGGGAGGGTGAGATGGGCAGATCACTTGAGGTCAGGAGTTCCAAGACCAGCCTGGCCAACCCCGTCTCTACTAAAAATACAAAAAAAATTAGCCCGGCATGGTAGTGTGTGCCTGTAGTTCCAGGTACTCCAGAGGCTAAGGCAGGAGAATTGCTTAGACTCAGGAGGTGGAGGTTGCAGTGAGCTGAGATCACGCCATTGCACTCCAGCCTGGACAACAGAGTGAGACTCTGTCTCAGAAAAAAAAAAAAAACCATCCAAAGTGCTGGGATTGTATGCATGTAGGTACTGCGCATATGAATATTATATATCACCACTACATATAAGTGCAAAATATTCACATGGTATACTTCTAATGGTTATTACAGTTTTCATAGTGTATGCATATCATGGACATTTTGTAAAATACAAAAAGGCTGCAAGAAGAAAACACCTGAGTTCAAGGACAATCACTGTTAATATTTGGTTTAATAAAGATTATTTATTAACTTACAAAATACTATGTTCCTTTTTATTTTATTTATTTAGTTTTTTGGAGACAGGGTCTCACTCTGTCTCCCAGGCTGGAGTGCAGTGGCGGAATCTCGGCTCACTACAACCTCTGCCTCCTGGGTTCCAGTGATTCTTGTGCCTTAGCCTCCCAAGTAGCTGGGATTACAGGTGTGCACCGCCGCGCCTGGCTAATGTTTTTGTATTTTTTTTTTTTTTTTGAGACGGAGTCTCGCTCTGTCGCCCAGGCTGGAGTGCTGTGGCCGGGTCTCAGCTCACTGCAAGCTCCGCCTTCCGGGTTCCCGCCATTCTCCTGCCTCAGCCTCCCGAGTAGCTGGGACTACAGGCGCCCGCCACCTCGCCCGGCTAGTTTTTTGTATTTTTTTATAGTAGAGACGGGGTTTCACCGTGTTAGCCAGGATGGTCTCGATCTCCTGACCTCGTGATCCGCCCGTCTCGGCCTCCCAAAGTGCTGGGATTACAGGCTTGAGCCACCGCGCCCGGCCTTTTTTTGTTTTTTGAGATGGAGTCTCGCTCTGTCACTCAGGCTGGAATGCAGTGGGGTGCAATCTTGGCTCATTATAACCTCCGCCTCCTGGGTTCAAGCGATTCTCCTGCCTCAGCCACCCAAGTAGCTAGGATTACAGGCATGTGCCACCATGCCCAGCCAAGTTTTTGTATTTAGTAGAGACAGGGTTTCACCATGTTGATCAGGCTGGTCTCGAACTCCTGGCCTCAGGTGATCCACCCACCTTGACCTCTCAAAGTGCTGGGATAACAGGTGTGAGCCACTGCACCCGGCTCTTTTTGTATTTTTAGTAGAAATGGGGCTTTACCATGTTGGCCAGGCTGGCCTCGAACGCCTGACCTCAAATGATCCACCTGTCTTAGCCTCCCAAAGTGCTGGGATTACAGGTGTGAGCCACCCACCAGGCCCTATGTTTCTTTCTGTAAAATGTTTTCTTATCCTTAGAAAATAGAGTAGAAGAAATATTATCTGGCCATTAAAATGATGTAGGTATATAATAACTGCTTCAAAAATGTCTACAATATAAGTATTTACATCTTACATTATGCCAACTCACTCAGCATATATTCACTAAGGCCTACTAAGTGCTAGACAGTACAATGTTCTAGATGCTGGATACAGAACAGAGGTGCCTGTATGTGCGCATATAAACATGAAACATTTATGTTCATGATTGTAAGCATGAGTACATGTGCTTTTGTGAACATATAAAAGCTGATAAAAATCGTTAGGAACTAGATGCTTGAAGGAGTAATAGTGGACTGTCAATGGATTTCCCTATCTGTACTTTTAAATTATTCTGTAGGCTGAGGCACGAAAGTCGCTTAATCCGGGGAGGTGGAGGTTGCAGGGAGTTGAGATGGTGCCATTGCGCCCCAGCCTGGGCCTGGGCGAGAGAGTGAGGCTCTGTCTCAAAAAAAAAAAAAAAAAATATATATATATATAAAAATATATACACACACACACACACACACACAAACCCACCACCCCCCCCCCCCCCCATATATACATATTCTGCAGGGAATAGTTAATGTTTTTGTAATAACAGCCATTTTAAAATTTGTAAGATACCGAAGTGGCCTTAGTCTTATTTTATTTATTTATTTATTCTGTTCCCCAGGCTGGAGTGCAGTGGTATGATCTCGGCTCACTGCAACCTCCGCGTCCTGGGTTCATGGGATTCTCCCACCTCAGCCTCCCAAGTAGCTGGGATTACAGGAATGCACCACCACGCCAGGCTAATTTTTCGTATTTTTTAGAGACGGGCTTTCGACATGTTGGCCAGGCTGGTCTCGAACTCCTGAACTCAAGCGATCCGCCTGGCTCGGCCTTCCAAAGTACTGGGATTACTGGCAGAATCCCAAAGTGCCCGCGGCCGGCCTTGGCCTTAGCTTTCTATTTGCAGAAAAGAAAGCCCTTCTTCCCCTTTCCACAGGCCGGGTCATGTCAGCTGGCTTCTCAACGGCTGTCAGTAAGTTACCGGGTTAACCAGGTCCCTGAGAGTTCCCTCATTTCCTCTCTTGGCTAAAAGGAGAAGTCATTGTCCTTCAAAGAAGCCGTGCGGGAGGCCACACTGCGGCTGACCCCAGCGGCGCGGCAGCATCACCTGGGAAGGTCCGCCCCTGTCTGCCGCCCAGGGATGCAGCCCCCAGGAGCGCCCGTCGGCACGGGGCACGCCAGCCTCGGCCTGCACCTCGGGCAGCGGGCTTGGGGGAACGTCGGGACGCTCGCCGGCCACACCTGGCCTGGCCCCCGGCTGTCAGTCCTGGGCCCAGGGAGCGGGGTCAGCGGCCCAACCAGGACGGCTAAAGGTCGCGGACAGGCCCGGGCCTGACCAGCACCGCGCCCCCTCACCCCATCCCCTACGTGGGCTCTGGGCCGCGCAGCCAGCCCAGGGAGGCTCCTCCTTTACCTTCAGGGCCCCAGCTCGTCCTTGCCGCAGCAAACACGGGACAGCCATGGCGGTGACACTGGCGCACCAGGAAGGGCCGCGGCAGCTGTGCGGGCACCCGCGCCTGAACACCCGCCCCTTGGGCCGAGTGAGCCAATCACAGGCCAGCTGGGGGCGGAGCAGAAGCCGTAGGCCTGCGCGCGCATCCCCAGTAGGGCTACGTGCCGCCCTTGGGGCCACGCCCCGGACCAGAGCCACCAATCATAGGGAGCAGCGTGAAGGGCCCGTCCCCGGCAGGTGCCGAGCCCTGTGCCCGGCGGGCGCCTGGGCGCTGTGGCGGGGGCGCGGCAGAGACCTGTAGGGGCTGCTGGGTACCCCTCCCAGGCGTCTGCGCTGGGCCTGCCTGAATGTCCACCCGACCGCTTCGCACTTCTTTGCCCTTGTCCTCGCAACCTTAAATCTGCGACCTTCCCCAGGGACACAGTTCCTACTTGATTGATAGTTCTGTGCTTTGAGAGGTTTTAAAGCTCCTCAGCTCGCGACCTCGGCGCCCGCACCACGCGCCCAGCTCCCTCACCCTCTGTCGGCAACGCGGCCACCACTGCACACCGCCCCTCCTGCACGGCCCCTGCCAACGCTAATACCAGAGTTAGGCCGACTGGAAATAGAAGCTTTGTTTCACCTAAGTGTTTATGACTTTCAGAGCAAAGAGTTTGCCCCCAACGTTAGTCTTAATTGTGGAGTTGGTGTAATTAGTTATTAGCTTCCTTCTCTGCCTCTTGAGTTCTCTGCCTTCCCCCGCGTGCCCAGCGCCCATTCGCATTTCATCGGAGATGGACGTGCCCACACCTTCAGCTTCCACAGGGTCTGAAGAGGCCCTGCCACAGTCATTTAAATGGATTGTGTAGGGATTCCTGACTCACAGCTAGCGATTCATTGAGGTGGCAAGATAAACTGGCAGAATGAGGTACCCCCAAGCCCTTATCAAAGAGGAGTCTGGAAGCAAGTAATTGCAAGGGCATCTGCCACCATCCACCCTGGGAGGCAAAGAGATCTTAGGATAATCTTAGATCTTAGGATAATCATGAGAAGGGAATCCTTTGTCTCTAAAGGGAGAAGGAAAAAAAAATACCAACAGATTTTTTTTATTTAAATTTTTTTTTTTTTTTTTTTTTTTCAAGACGGAGTCTCGCTCTGTCGCCCAGGCTGGAGTGCAATGGCGCAATCTTGGCTCACTGCAAGCTCCGCCTCCCGGGTTCGTACCATTCTCCTGCCTCAGCCTCCCGAGTAGCTGGGACTACAGGTGCCCGCCACCACGCCCGGCTAATTTTTTGTAATTTTTAATAGAGATGGGGTTTCACCGTGTTAGCCAGGACGGTCTCAAACTCCTGACCTCAAATGATCGCCTGCCTCGGCCTCCCAAAGTGCTGGGGTTACAGGCGTGAGCCGCTACACCTGGCCAGATTTTTTTGTTTTTTCTTCGCCACCAGGCTAATTCTGCTGTGTCCAGGGAAAAGGTCACATTTGCCTTTGTGAGGTGTGCTTAATTCACAGTTTAGTAACACATTTGGGGATCCTGATCTGGAATTGGAAGATCCACGTCACCGTCCTTCATGGACCTGCAGCCCCCCACTTCCACACCACCACCAGCGGGCACATGCAGCCAGATGTTGACATCTTGCTGGAGTTACAACACTCAAGAAGAAACAAAAAGAAAAGACCTCCTCCGGCGTGGTCCCCGGCCAGGTTGGTACGGGTGGGGTACATATGGTTGAGGGGGCATGAACCATGTTGATTTTTTTTTTTTGAGACGGGGTCTCACTGTGTTGCCCAGGCTAGAGTGCAGTGGCACAGGGGCAATCTCGGCTCTCTGCAACCTCCGCCTCCCAGGTTCAAGTGATTCTCTTGCCTCAGCCTCCCTAGTAGCTGGGATTACAGGGGCCGCCACCATGCCCATCTAATTTTTGTATTTTTAGTAAAGACAGGGTTTCACCATGTTGGCCAGGCTGGTTTATAACTCTTGACCTCAAGTGATCCTCCTACCTTGGCCTCCCAAAGTGCTGGGATTATAGGCGTGAGCCACCGTGCCTGGCCTTTTTGCCCATTTTTCCATTGTGCTAATGGAAGGATTCTCAGGTTCCTAATACCTTTTACTCAGGACAGGACCAGAAATATAACACAACAATCCATAACTTTTTTTTTTTTTTCATTTTTCTGAGACGGAGTTTCACTCTTGTTGCCCAGGCTGGAGTGCAATGGGTGATCTCGGCTCACTGTAACCTCTGCCTCCCGGGTTCTAGTGATTCTCCTGCCTCAGCCTCCCAAGTAGCTGGGATTACAGGTGTGTGCCACCAAGCCCAGCTAATTTTTGTATTTTTAGTAGAGATGGGGTTTTGCCGTGTTGGCCAGGCTGGTCTCGAACTCCTGACCTCAGATGATCCACTTGCCTTGGCCTCCCAAAGTGTTGGGATTACAGGTGTGAGCCACCGCACCTGGCCAATCCATAAATTTCTTAATTGAAAAAGAAAGCCCACACTCACTCTAGGCTAATGTAATCGATGAATTATAAAAATGGCCATAGTTGGGCCAGGCGCAGTGGCTCATGCCTGTAATCTCAACACTTTGGGAGACGAGGCAGGCAGATCATCTGAGGTCAGGAGTTCGAGACCAGCCTGACTAACATGGAGAAACCCTGTCTCTACTAAAAATATAAAATTAGCTGGGCGTGGTGGCACATGCCTGTAATTCCAGTTATGTGGGAGGCCGATGCAGGAGAATCGCTTGAACCCGGGAGGTGGAGGTTTTGGTGAGCGGAGATCATGCCATTGCACTCCAGCCTGGGCAACAAGAGCGAAACTCCATCTCAAAAAAAAAAAAAGTGATAGTTTTCATGAGCTTGTTGATCTGTATCTAGGACTACAAGGAAGATAGGCATGCTACAGACATTTGTATCTAGCAGTGGGTGCTACTGTAACATGTGGCATTAGCTTTGGACTAGATGCCTGGAAAAGCAGTGGGGAAATTGGTAGTGAACACTGGAACAATGGTGAGAAAAACTATGGGAGGTGGACAAATGGTGAACGACTCTGTGTCATGGTGAAGGATTTGTAAAATTGTTCCCTTCAGTAAGATGGGCAGAGAAAAAGGCAACTACTGAATTCTGGGACTTGAAAAAAATCATCTCAGTATAATGTTGAGATTAACCTGTTTTTCTTTTGCTTGAATATGTTGAGACACTTATAGAAAAGAGTGTGGTTAAAAACAAACAAACAAATTCGCTAGCAGAATTTAGAACATACATTGGGTTGGAGCTGGGGAAAGTATTATTAGACTCTATAGTTGGTAACAAGTTCTCAAAGTAAGTCATAACCTGGGCCAAAGATCAAATTCAGAGTGGTGCTAGTAAAATATGGCCTTAAGAATAATGCTGAAGTCAAGGTGATCTCAATGATTTAAATGTTAACTAGTATACCCTTTCAGCAATATACAAATATTTATTAAAAATCTTAGAGCGAGGCTTGTTTCAACAAGATTAGTGGTAGTGTTGGCCAGGCGCGGTGGCTCACACCTGTAATCCCAGCACTTTGGGAGGCCGAGGCAGGCGGATCACAAGGTCAAGAGACCCAGACCATCCTGGCTAACACTGTGAAACCCCGTCTCTACTAAAAAATACAAAAAATTAGCCAGGAGTGGTGGCGGGTGCCTGTAGTCCCAACTACTAGGGAGGCTGAGGCAGGAGCATGGCATGAACCCGGGAAGCGGAGCTTGCAGTGAGCCGAGATCGCACCACTGCACTCCAGCCTGGGAGAGAAAGTGAGACTCTGTCTCAAAAAAAAAAAGACTAGTGAGAGTGGCTTCTGGGGCATGGAGAGCACCTGAATCAGATTCTTGAGAAGCCCACAAAGTTTTTAAGGGACTTGTAGTGAACAGAGCACCACCAGCTGCAAAAATGTGGAGAGAACAGTTTAGAGTGAAAAGATCTGTGGGTCCACAATTTGCTAATGACAGGAAGTAGGTTGAGAAAGTGTCTCAAAAGCCTTTTTCTTCAAAATGGCCAAGAAGGTGCTGGAAAAGGAGGGACACCCAAGAGGGCAGAGGCAAGAGTTGTGCGGAGATACAGCCTGGGGAGGCGCTCCCAGGAAGCAGAACTCTGGCCTGGTTAAGGAGGACTTCTTATTCTTGTAGGGCCTGAAAACAGCTTCCAATAGGATTTGAGAATTGCTCTGGCCCAGTGATTGCTCTGTCTCCTCCTCTTCTCATTTTCACATGCAAGTATTTATTGTGGTTATCTGGTCCTGGTTCACCATCATATGTTGGGTGCATGGGAGAGAAAATTCATCTTCTTAGTTTGTAAGTCTCTGAATCAAGAGAAGCTGCACTGGACAAGCCAATCTAAGACAGACCATGAGATCCTAGATTTTGTGCCTGATGCTGGGATTGTAAGAGGCTTTTGGGGATCTTGGGATGAACACTGGAAACTAACCATAGTTTGGGTTGGAAATATCACTCCAGTTTGGAGATTTTAAGTCATCTTTGGCTTTTCTAAGTGCAAAGATTAAGTAGGCTTACCTTTAGCGACCTCAGACTTAACGCCACCCGAGACACCCACACCCATGACCACATTTTGGACTTTTTTTTTTTTTGAGAGAAAGGGTCTCGCTCTGTCACCCCGGCTGGAGTGCAGTGGGGCAATCTTGACTCACTGCAACCTCCACCTCCCGGGTTCAGGCAATTCTTCTGTCTCAGCCTCCCAAGTAGCTGGGGCTACAGTCGCACGCCACCACGCCCAGCAAATTTTTATATTTTTAGTAGAAACGGGGTTTCACCATATTGGTCAGGCTAGTTTCGAACTGCTGACTTCATGTGAGGCACGCATCAAGTAGCTATCAGGTCTCTCCAGTTACAGCGGAAAAAGATCCAGAACCAGCCCTACCCCGTCTAGAGGAAAGGACGAACATTAGGCAAGCACTTGGAATCGTGCGAAGTGCACGCCATCAGATCACCTTGGTGAGTTAACCGCCAAGCCCGAAACACCGAAGGCCACGAATCCCAACCGGGAGGACGGTCACAGCGCCTGCTGCGCATGCTCAAGGCAGGCTCGCCTGGAGCATGCGCAGTAGGTGAGGGCTACGTCATCTGACGGCGTCTGCGCCTGGCGTCAGCGACCGGTGCAGACAGGAAGAGGCTCTAGGCGGGCACATGTGTATGGCCGCGAGGCGGGCGGGTACATGGCGGGCTCTGTGGGACTGGCGTTGTGCGGGCAGACGCTGGTGGTGCGGGGCGGCAGCCGATTCCTGGCCACCTCCACAGCAAGCAGGTGAGGGGGCCTTGGTCTTGGAACAGGGTGCCCAGGCTGCGGGCGCGCGTCGGGTCCTGGCGGCCCCGCTTCTCCGGCACCGCTTGGTCGCACCTGCTCTGGAGTGACCTCGGGGAACCCCGCTCCATCCTGCGAGCCCTCAGCCGCAGTCTCCGCCTGGCCGCGTGTCTGCGCCTGGAGGGTGCGTTTTCGGCGCTCCCTCCCCGGCCGCTGGCGCGCTCCTTGCCGTAGATGGCTGGTCTGCGGTATTCTTGCCCAGTTAGCGCTGGGTCACTTCCGGTCTCCGCGGCGCCGGCGGGGACCGGGTGGGCAGAGCACGTGGGACGTTGCTGACCAGTCAGCAAGGCCCGGCCGAACACGCTCTGGAGAACTGGGAAGAAGTGGGTCTCGGGTCTCCCTGGTGAGAAGGGAGGGGCTAATGGCGAGCTCACTGACCTCCGGGCGCGCTCCCTCTCCTTGCAGGGGTTGCCCGTTCCCTCTTCCCGGTCTGCATCCACTCACCCGGCCTTAATTGCTCCTTAGCGCTCCAGGTCATCTCCGACACTTACTTACTCGACCCAAGGGTGCACGTAGAGCTCGCAGCGCGCACCTCCTAGTGGCCCTTCACACGGCTCGGGTTTTGCTTTCCATAATTTTATTCTCCTTCGTTAGTGTATCGCCAGTGCTAGGACGACGCCGGGGATTTTTAAATTAGTTAATGTTTGTTGATGGAATAGTCTTAACTCAGGACTCTGGGAGCAATTAGTAGTGCTGTCAGTTTCAGCCCCTCGTTTTCTTTCCCAGGTTATTTGTGATTTCACACTTGGACGACGTGTCTGTCACATGTACTGTATATTCTTCGTTTGGTTTCAGAAAGCCAATTCGATGTTAAATTAGGTCTCACAAAAATTGTACTCGGAAACTTGTCACGTATCCCAGATGATTTTGTTTTAGACTCCCGGTCTAATACCTGCCAGAGTGAGCTGTGGATGTATTAGACATGATCTGCTTACCTTCAGTCTATGCATTTTGAGGAAATTCTAGTGGTTGGTGGAGTTTCTGACTTGGAAGACAAGTCTGCGGTTCCATATGGAAAGTTTTTTGGTGCACTCACTTTAAAGGCTATAAATATGTACAGGATACGTGCCGGGGGGTGGGATGGGATAAACCGAAGAGAGTTTAGCGTTTAGGTTCGGTGTGGAAGATGGGTAATTCTTATGTTGGTACGTGCTTGGGGTCATGGGAACATTTTCAGGTAGGTGAGATATGTTTCTAAATAAGTAATGGCTCTTTGAAATTTGTATACAGAATCCCACTGAAAACTCAACAGTATCAGAACATGATTTCTTATAACCATGCCGCATAGATTTTCTGGTGCCTGAGAGAATAGCATAGTAATACCTGTTGAGTATTTATCCCTCATTTGTTTTACTGAACTTTTTTTTTTCCCACAGAACTGTGCAGGTAGTGTATGACATATTCCAATAAGAGATTAAGCAAATAAAGTTTGTTAACTGTTCTCTGAAATATTGTATCTAGACAGTTTTCTTGTCAAGGAAAGACTTTTAATGAGTATGCAAATATTTTTTGTTCCACAGAGAAAAAAAAATCAACATTTTTTTGTTTTGTTTTATTTTAATAAAGTGCTCCTTTACAAATCATTGTTAGGCAGGCGGAGCATGGTGGCTCACGCCTGTAATCCCAGCACTTTCGGAGGCCGAAGCAGGCGGATCACCTGAGGTCAGGAGTTCGAGACCAGCCTGACCAACATGGAGAAACCCATCTCTACTAAAAATACAAAATTAGCCGGGTGTGGTGGTGCATGCCTGTAATCCCAGCTACTTGGTAGGCTGAGACAGGAGGATGGCTTGAACCTGGGAGGCCAAGGTTGCAGTGAGCCAGGATTGCACCATTGCACTGTAGCCTGGACAACAAGAGCGAAACTCCGTCTCAAAAAATAAAAATAAAAATCATTGTTAGGCTGGGTGCAGTGGTTCTACCTATAATCCCAGCACTTTGGGAGGCTGAGGTGGGCGGATCACCTGAGGTCAGGAGTTTGAGACCAGCTTGGCTAACATGGCGAAACCCCGTCTCTACTAAAAATGCGAAATTAGCCGGGCATGGTGGCGTATGCCTGTAATCCCAGCTACTCAGGAAGCTGAGACAGGAGAATCACTTGAACCCAGGAGGCAGAAGTTGTGGTGAGCCGAGATCGTGCCATTGCACTCCAGCCTAGGCAATGGGAGTGAAACTCCGTCTCAAAAAAAAAAAAAAAAAAAAATTTAAAAAGTTGCTATTTCTGTCTAATGGTAACTCCTTTTAAAATCATTCTGTTATTTCTCTTTAGTGACGATGACAGCCTCTTCATCTATGACTGCAGTGCTGCGGAAAAGAAGTCACAAGAAAATAAAGGGTGAGATGTGGGGAAGCTTTTCAGGGCCTGATTTAATGGTTCGATAATGGGACCAGAGGGTCTAAGAAGCGATTATTGTCTTACTTGCTGAATTCTTAGCTTCTGTCACACACTGGTGCGGGTAAGTACCACCTCAGCAGAGACATGTAAAAGTAACTTTCAAGTTAGGCATTAAGAGTACATTGTTGGCCGGGCGTGGTGGTTTATGCCTGTAATCCCAGCACTTTGGGAGGCCAAGGAGGATGAATCACCTGAGGTCAGAAGTTCCAGACCATCCTGGCCAACATGGCGAAACCCTGTCTCTACTAAAAATAAGTTAGCTGGACGTGGTGGCAGGCACCTGTAATCCCATCTACTTGGGAGGCTGAGGCACGAGAATCTCTTGAACCTGGAAGGTGGAGGTTGCAGTGAGCCAAGATCGCACCATTGCACTCCAGCTTGGGGGATAGAGCAAGACTCCGTCTCCAACAACAACAACAACAAAAAAGAGTACAGTGTTAGTGCCAGGTGCGGTGACTCATGCCTATAACCTCAGCACTGTGGGAGGTCAAGGTGGGAGGTTCACTGAGTTCAGAAGTTCGAAGCCAGCCTGGCCAATGTGGTGAAACTCCATCTCAACTAAAAATAAAAAGATTAGCCAGGCATGGTGGCAGGCACCTGTAGTTCCAGCTACTGAGGAGGAGACTGAGGCGGGAGAATCACTTGAACCTGGGAGACAGGTTGCAATCAGCCGAGATCACACCACTGCACTCCAACCTGGGTGACACAGCGAGACTCCGTCTCAAAAAAACAAAAACAAAAACACAGTGTTAGGACTTTTCTAAATACTTTTAGTTTCTGTCAGTAATCACATACCTTTTTTTTGTTTTTTTTAGACAGAGTCTTGCTGTGTCGCCCAGGCTGGAGTGCAGTGGCGCAATCTCAGCTCACTGCAAGCTCTGCCTCCTGGGTTCACGCCATTCTCCTGCTTCAGCCTCTGGAGTAGCTGGGACTACAAGCACCTGCCACCACACCTGGCTAGTTTTTTTTGTATTTTTAGTAGAGATGGGGTTTCACTGTGTTAGCCAGGATGGTCTCCATCTCCTGACCTCGTGATCCACCCTCCTCGGTCTCCCAAAGTACTGGGATTACAGGCGTGAGGCACTGCGCCCAGGCTGCCTAATTTTTGTAGTTTTTTGTAGAGACGTGGTTTCGCCATGTTGCCCAGGCTGGGCTTGAGCTCCTGAGCTTAAGCGATCCTCTCGCCTTGTCCTCCCATAGTGCTGAGATTATAGGTGTGAGCTACCACACCGGGCCTGTTACTAGTATTTTTAGTGTGAGTTTATCCCTGCCTCTAGCCTTGGGTTAGTCCTTGCCCGTGAGGAAGAGGGTCATGTGTCTTTGAGAGTTCTTCCAGCTTAGCTCTCTGGGTTCTGGCACGTATGCTGGGAGATTTTCTCTTTAGTTAGGCTTCACGCTGATAAAATTAGAGCTGTTTGGAACTTCCCCATGTCCTTTTAGTATGTCTGTAATTTGGCTACATGAACCCCTTAACAGTTTCTACCTCCTTCCGTGTTAGAAATTACCATGCTGGCCATGGGGGAATGCATTCTTATTTCCTTAGCAGAAGCTTAACTGTCTTCCTCTCTTCCTCAGGGAGGACGCGCCCTTGGACCAGGGGAGCGGTGTGATTCTGGCGTCCACCTTCTCCAAGTCTGGCAGCTATTTTGCTTTAACCGATGACAGTAAGCGTCTGATTCTTTTCCGTACAAAACCATGGCAATGTCTGAGTGTCAGGTATGAGATGCTAACGCTGGATTATTAAGCTGTCGAATGCACACCTTGTCCTTGCATGCCTGTAGCAATAGTGACCATAACATGGTGATAAGTGATTGACATGGAGCTGCAGTTGGGTGCCAGGCACCGCTCAGTGCCGTATGTGTGTTGGCTGATCTGATCCTCACAGCAGCTCTGGGAGGGTGCAGGGGTGCTGTTCTGTTCCCCGTTGGGTGGTAAAGAGTTAGGTAGCAGACGTCTGGTGAGTGGGCTTGGAAGACAGAGCCGGGCCCTGTGGCTGGTCCCTCCGGCTGCAGTGTTGGTGCCGGTGCCCCTGCCTTCCAGGGCGGTCCTCTGTCGTTGTGATTAGCGGGAAGGAGGCTGTGGGCCTGCACTGGAGAGTGGTAGGGATTTGGGGTCTGTTGAGGGTGGGTTTAGTGCACATATGTCTGAGTGTCTGAAGAGTGGATGGGGAGT
Source organism: Papio anubis (assembly GCF_008728515.1). Taxonomy (NCBI): domain Eukaryota; kingdom Metazoa; phylum Chordata; class Mammalia; order Primates; family Cercopithecidae; genus Papio; species Papio anubis. Next base: position 178,297,009 of record NC_044979.1, on the reverse strand, counting down.
GCATCCGTGTGGATGAGGAGGCCAGTAACTCTGGCAAGAACGGAGATATCGCTATGCCTTGCCCTCTTACCAAGCAAAGTCCAGAAAGGTTCTTCTGCCTTCCCTATTCCTCTTTTTTTATTTTTTTGAGATGGAGTTTCACTCTTGTTGCCCAGGCTGGAGTGCAGTGGTGCGGCGATATTCGCTCACTGCAACCTTGACCTCTCAGGTTCAAACGATTCTCCTGCCTCAGCTTCCTGAGTAGCTGGGATTACAGGCCCTCGCCACTATGCCTGGCTAATTTTTTGTATTTTTACTAGAGACGAGGTTTCACCATGTTAGCCAGACCAGTCTTGAGCTCCTCACCTCAGGGTGATCTGCCGGCTTCGGCCTCCCAGACTGCTGGGATTACAGGTGTGAACCACTATACCTGGCCTGTCTTTAAGATTTTTATTTCATCTTCTTTTTTTTTTCTTTTTGAGAAGGGTCTCATTCTGTCACCCAGGCCGGAGTGCGGCGGTGCGATCTTGGCTCACTGCAGCTTCCACCTCCTGGGTTCAAGCAATTCTCCCACCTCAGCCTCTCGAGTAGCTGGGACTATAGGTGCATGCCACCATGCCCAAGAATTTTTGTATTTTTTGCTAGAGACGGAGTTTGACCACATTGGCCAGGCTGGTCTCGAACTCCTGATCTCAGGTGATCCACCTGGCTCAGCCTCCCAAAGTTCTGGGATTACAGGCTTGACCCACCGCTCCCAGCTTCATCTCATTTTCAAAGAGAAGAGTAAAAATCCAAATTCAGCTGGGCGCAGTGGCTCCCACCTGTAATCCAGCACTTTGGGAGGCCGAGGCAGGTGGAGTGGATCACCTGAGGTCAGGAGTTCGAGACTAGCCTGTCCCACATGGCGAAACCCGTTTCTACTAAAAATGCAAAATTAGCCGGGCATGGTCGTACATGCCTGTAGTTCCAGCTACTCAGGAGGCTGAGGCAGGAGAATCTCCTGAACCCAGGAGGCAGAGGTTGCAGTGAGCCAAGATCATGCCATTACACTCCAGCCTGGGTAACAAGAGCAAAACTCCAAAACTCCATTTCAAAAAAAAAAAACCAAATTCTAGGTGGCATCAAAAGCAATGAATGCCTGTTCTGTCCTCTCTTCCAGTCAGGTTAAAAAGAAAGCCCTGAAACGCTGCATCATTTCTACTTTATGTGTTTTTGTGTATATGGGTTTTACTATACATGTTTTTATGTGTATGTGATTCACAATATGTTTTTGTGTATCAGGTAGGTAATAGATGCGCATGGTTTAAAAACTTAAAACACAACAAAATTAAACCAAACCAAAATTAAACAGCCTCCCTTCTCACCTGCCTTCCGGCTCCTTTCCCATAGGCAGTGATGGTTTCCCAGTAGGAAAATGACTTTTAACTGCATGTCCCCACATGTCCGAGTCATAACTGATAATAAATGGCTGCTTCCACCTGACTGCTGTGGATTGCATCATCTTTATCTTGAAAGACCTGTGAACGGCAGCCTCTTGCTAAGGTAGCTGCAACACGAGTAAGTCATTTAGGACCTAGAATAGAGAAGATGGGAAGTATTTTCAGGATTCAGGGTGAATGCCTCAAGGTGGCCTTGAGGTGTCCTGCCCTGCGCCCTCCACAGGGATCTCTGCAGGTGGCAGGGGCTTTCTAGTAGGTTGGCCTTGACTTTGGATTTCTCAGACAGCCTGTGGGAAGGAGGGATGGATAGGTTTTCACCCTCTCAGTGTTGAAAGAAGATGGTAGTTGTCCTAGTCTGCTTGGGCTGCCTAACAAGATACCACAGACTAGCGGTCTTAACAATTTTCTCACAGTTGTAGAGGTTGGAAGACCAAGATCAAGGGGCTGGCAGGGCAGGGCTGGTTCCTCAGAGAACTCTCTCCCTGGCTTGCCGATGGTGTCCTCTCCCTGTGTCTTCACAGAGTCGTCCTTTTGTGTCTATGTCCTCATTTCCTATTCCTGAAAGGAGACCGGTCAGATGGGGTCAGGACTGCCCCATTGGCCTCTGTTTCACCTCCGTAAAGGTCCCATCCAAATACAGTCACATTCTGAGGTCGTAGGTAGGTCAGGGCTTCCACACAGGAGTTGTGGGTTGGGGGATTCAGTTAAGCACATAACAGTTCGTCTTGCCTTTTGGACACTGGCTGCTGTGGAGAGCTTTCATAATTCACATGAGATTCTCAAAGGGGGCTTTGACTCCCAAAAGGTAAAAATGAAATGATCTAAAAGAATCTGATGGTCATTAAAAAAAATTTTTTTTTCAGGGGGCGGAGTTTCACTCTTGTTGCCTAGGCTGGAGTGCAATGGTGCGATCTCAGCTCACTGCAACCTCTGCCTCCCAGGTTCAAGCAATTCTCCTGCCTCAGCCTCCCAAGTAGCTGGGATTACAAGCATGTGCCACCATGCCTGGCTAATTTTTTATATTTTTAGTAGAGAAGGGGTTTCATCATGTTGGTCAGGCTGGTTTAGAATTCCTGACCTCAAGGTGACCCACCCGTCTCAGCCCCGCAAAGTGGTAGGATTATAGGAGTGAGCCACCGCACCCGGCCTGGTAATTATTTTCCTAAAGTGAAGGACCTGGCTGAGCTCTGACAGGCATGTGCACAAGAGCCACCTGGGTGTCTTGTGAAAGCGCAGACTTTGTCATTTATTTCATCTGGGCTAGGCCATATGCTCTGCAATTTATTTATTTGTTTATTTGTTTTGAGACAGAGTCTTGCTCTGTCACCCAGGCTGGAATGCAGTGGCCCGATCCCGGCTCACTGCAGCCTCCACCTCCTGGGTTCAAGCGATTCTTCTGCCTCAGCCTCCCGCGCAGCTGAGATTACAGGTGCTTACCACAATGCCCAGTTAATTTTTGTCTTTTTAGTAGAGATGGGGTTTTGCCTTTTGGCCAGGCTGGTCTTGAATTCCTGACCTCAGGTGATCCACTCATCTCGGCCTCCCAAAATGCTGGGATTACAGGCGTGAGCCACTGAGTCCAGCTACAGCAATTTTCTTGACTGTCCGTCTACTGGTGGTCAGCATTTTTGTTTTGTTTTGTTTTTTGTTTTTGAGATGGAGTTTCGCTCTTGTTGCCCAGGCTGGAGGGCAATGGCACGATCTCGGCTCACTGCAACCTCCACCTCCCAGGTTCAAGTGATTCTCCTGCCTCAGCCTTCTGAGTAGCTGGGATTACAGGCATGCATCACCATGACTGCCTAATTTTCTTTTTTTTTTTTTTTTTTTTTGAGACTGAGTCTGGCTCTGTCCCCAGGCTGGAGTGCGGTGGCGGGATCTCAGCTCACTGCAACTCCGCCTCGGGTTTGCGCCATTCTCCTGCCTCAGCCTCCGGGTAGCTAGAGACCACAGGCGCCCGCCACCTCGCCGGCTAGTTTTGTATTTTTTAGTAGAGGCGAGGGGTTTCACCCGTGTAGCCAGGATGGTCTCGATCTCCTGACAGCTGATCCGCCCGTCTCAGCCTCCCAAAGTGCTGGGATTACAGGCTTGAGCCACGGCCCGGCAGACTGCCTAATTTTTCCAATTTTTTTTTTTTTTTTTTTTTTTTTGAGGCGGGGTCTGCGCTCTGTCGCCAGGCTGGAGTGCAGTGGCGGATCTCAGCTCACTGCAAGCTCCAGCCTCCCGAGGTTCGCCATTCTCCTGCCTCAGCCTCCTGAGTAGCTGGGACTGGCGCCCGCCACCTCGCCAGCTAGTTTTGTATTTTTAGTAGAGGCGGGGTTTCACCCGGGTTAGCCAGGATGGTCTTGATCTCCTGACCTGTGATCCGCCCGTCTCGGCCTCCCAAAGTGCTGGGATTACAGACTTGAGCCACCGCACCCGGCCTTCAATTTTTTTTAGTAGAGACAGGGTTTCATAATGTTGGCCAGGGTGGTCTTGAACTCCTGACCTCAGGTGATCCACCCGCCTCGGCCTCCCAAGGTGCCAGGATTGCAGGTGTGAGCCACTGGTGCCCAGCTGGAAGAGCAACTTTTTATGTACTTAAGAATCATTTGTGTTTTGTAAGCTGTTTTTTTTTTTCATATCCTATGTTTTTCCATTGGGGTATTGTTTATTGGTTTGTAGGAGCTCTTTATATTAGGACATTTTATTTTTACAGAATAAGCCCATCTACCAAAGTATCGCTCTCACATGGCCTTTCTGTGGCACAGGTGTGTAAGGTGAGCTGCACCGGTAACCACTGAGACTGGATTAGCATTTTCCAGTACCCTTGCCTTAACTTCAAAGCCCTGGGGTCGAGAACAGGTGCAGAGCTGAGATCCATGTGCTGATGTGTACGTGGATCTCAGACTTGATCCAGTTACTTAGACGACAGTGGAATGTGTGGGTTCCCGTTCAGCTATGGTGAGTGGGGTCGTAGAAGTTGAGAGCAAATTCTCACTTGTCTGCTTCCCCTAGAGTACAGTTCGGTGTCCTCCCGTGCTACCTTTTGCCTTTTTTATCCTTTGGTTTTGGTCCGTACAGAAAATTGGAAACCACTGAGAAGTACAAATGAGAACAGTAACAAAAACCACCCTGAATCTCACCACCCAGAGTCAGAGTATGTGATGAGCACTGGGGCCAGGCCCTCCTAGTCTCTGCAGATGGATTACAGTATTTGCATGTGTTACATTGTTGCGGTGGCATGTGCTAGCCTGTAGCCTGTTTCCCCACCCAGGGCAGTGTTGACAACACTGTGTCATTCCCTGTAGCTGGGCCATTCGATTGTTTACACTGTTCCACTGTTCAAATGCTACTGTTTCCTTGTACTTCTTCCTGCCTTTAAACTCTGGGAAGTTTGAGTGAGAGCAAGTGGGACTGCAGAGGTGCGGACAGCGTGGGTTTACTGGCACTGATGTGTGACAACGCACACAGCGAAGCCTCCCAAGCCTTGGTGTCCGGCAGTTTTCTTGGGGTTGATCACATGCTGTCGGTGGCCGACCTTTAGTTCCCAGCCCCTCCAGAGGTGGAGTGGACACCTTGTGGCTGCAGGCCTCTGCCCTAAATCACATACTGAGGCTGCCTGTGGGGCCCAAGGCCCCTACTCTTAGAGATGAGGCCAAAGGCAAGGTTAATTCTTCACTGTGCAGAGGGTGTACCCTGTGCCAAGGCTTTTGATGTCTGGTACCAGACACCATTTGAGAAGTAGCCACTGCCTGCAGAGGGTAGAGGAGGCAGGATCTGGCCGTATGTGCCGCAGGCCTGGCGGCGGGTAGGGGTGAGGGGCAGGGAGCTTGCTCGTGTCTTGAACACGCTAACTCTTTCAAGTCCGGACAGTGCTGTGGCTGTGAAGTTCTGAGGTCACCAGAAAGATGGAGACGTGGGTGGAATGTCACTTTACTTCAATGTGGGCTCGCTGTCCAGAGGTCGTGTCTCACTTTGAACTTGGAAGAAAGGGTATGTCCAGTCCGCCTGCCCGCTGTGTCCTGGTTCCTAACCGTGGAGCTTCTTCACCTTGATGGAAGCGCGGAGGCCCAGGGCTCCTCCAGGGGTTCTGACTCCTGCAGAGGGACGGGGCCTCTGCTCCTGGCATCGTGCATGGCCCAGAGCAGGGAGGAATCTAGAATTCTCTCCCCTCAATGTGGTTGCCTGTGCAGTCGGCTTCTCGGAGGAGGCTGTTTGAGGTTCTCGGAGGAGGCCGTTTGAGGTTGGGAGCTCCGTGATTCGGGACTGACGGTGGGTGCAGACACCGCTGCCGCCTGGTGGGGGGCGGGGCCTCTTCATCTTGGTTGCAGGTGCTTTGCCGAGAGGGAGATGTCTTGCTGTGTTGACTCCCCTTTTGAAGGTCGTGTGCTGGTGTGATTCTCTTTATGTAAACACCTGGTAAAACTCTGGGAGGCTGGCATGGTAGCTCACGCCTATAGTCCCAGCATTTTGAGAGGCCAAGGCGAGAAGATTGCTTGAGGCCAGCAGTTCGAGGCCAGTCTGGCCTCAACATAGTGAGATCTCATCTCTACCAAAAAAAAAAAAAACAAAAAGCACAAGTCCAAGAGTGGGCAGTGCACTCAGTACCCCTAATCTGAAATTCAGAATCCTCCAAAATCTGAAATTTTTTGAGCACAGGCAAGATGCTCAAAGGAAATGCTCACTGGAATGTTTTGGATTTTGGATTTTTAGGTTAGGGATACTGAGCCAGTAAGTATTTGCAAATATTCCAAAACCTGAACAAATCTGAAGTGCAAAGCACTTTTGGTCCCACGCATTTGGGATGAGGGATGGGCAGCCTGCGGCGTGTGAGCAAGGAGCAGAGGCTGGCTCCTGGCAGTGACCCTTTACCTGTGAGTTCACTGTTTTTTTTTTTTTTTTTTTTTTTGTGGAGCGGAGCGTCTCTCTGTCACCCAGGCTGGAGTACAGTGGCGTGGTCTTGGCTCACTGCAACCTCCGCCTCCTGGGTTCAAGTGATTCTCCTGCCTCAGCTTCCTGAGTAGCTGGGATTATAGGAATGAACGAGCATGCCTGACTAATTTTTTGTATTTTTAGTAGAGATGGGGTTTTGCCACGTTGGCCAGGCTGGTCTTGAACTCCTGACCTCAGGTGATCTGCCCACCTTGGCTTCCCAAACCTCTAGGATTACAGGCGTGAGCCACTGCTCCCGGCCTGCTCTTGGTTTTGAAAGTGATGTCAGCGGTATAACTTCGTGTAGGAAATGTTTGCCTTAGGTGGTATGGAAGACGGACTCTGTGATTTGATGCGGTCCAGGCAGCAAATTACAAACTCCGGCCTCGATGGTGTGCTTGGGATTTCTCCTGACCTTGGTGTAGGGCACGCATTGCTGCCTCCCCTTTCTCTAGTTGAACTGCAGGACAGTGGGCACAGGTGTGAAGTTACTGCCACTTTCAACATCCCTTGGCAAATTCCTCAATAATCTTTTTAAAATTCCTTTAGAATTGTGGGTTTGTAAACTTTTCAGCATCAGGTGGAGTGAAATCTTTACCCTTTCTCTCAGTGAGAAATTGGAGGGGATTATTGTGGCAGGAGGAGTCCATTTGGGGGATGAGAGTGGGGCAGGGAGAAGAGCATAGGGTGAGTTTTATCAGGAGCTGCTTTCAAGGAGAGGACGGGGGTGAGTGGAACCATGCTGAGCTGGCAGGCAGCACCCTGTGGCTGGTCCGCAAACATGGGGCTGCTCCCCACAGCTGGAGGCTTTTTACGCAGACTCTTAGATCAGATGCACCCTCTCCCCAGAAAACCACCTACGCTTTGCACATCCACCTCCATTCAGTTTTAGAGGTTCCATGTACTCGTGGCCTATGTGCATTTCACTGAGGCCCTGCACCGCTGCAGGATGCGCCTGAGCTGGGCGAGACGCCAGGCTCTGTCCAGTGGTGGCTTAGTTACTGGGCTGCTGCTGGTAAGCTTCCTGTTGAAGGGTTTTGAGGCACAGCCAAGATGGAAGTTGTGGGCAGCAACGATTCTTGCCCAGGTAGCGGTTTAGAACCGCGAGGGCCAGAGGGCCTGCCACCTGGGCAGTCAGGAGACTCCTGGCCCGAGAGACTGAGGCCAGGTTTTCCAAACCGAAGATGAGGACACGGGGTGACGAGTGATACACTGATTCTGACATGTGCGTTTATGAGGGAGGAATCCTCGCAGTGCAGTCAGTGTTTCCGAAAATGCCTGTGAGGGCCGCGGCAGCGCGTGGGAAAGGCCGAGCCGGGAAACCATCCGATTCGCTCTGCCCGTCGGATGGAGAGAGAGTGCCTGGCTGCTGGAGTGTGGGTGTGGATGGCGCCTGGCGTCCTCAGTGCCCTGTTGGGGCTGCCCAAGTGGCTCTCTGGAGGGGGGCTCGGGGCAGCGCCAACTCAGTCTGGGGGTTCAGGGCTCAACCACTCGACTTCCGGCAGAGGACAGAGGGCCTGGCCCCCCTGGGGGGCCTGTGGAGATGGGCGAATACTTGCTGAGTTCTGCTGGTCTCTGGGTCCTGAACCCAGTGACTGTAGAGGGAGTGCTGAGACCGGAGACCCTGCACAGGCTGGTGGTCTGAGGGTGGGGTTGTGCCTCAGCTAGGGTGACAGGCCGGCTTGCCATTGGTCCAATGACCTGCTCCATTCTGTGACCTCCCTCGGATCCTAGCACCCAAGCCCACGAGTACGGCTCAGCTGCATCCTAGAATCGGTGCCAGGATAAGCTCAGCTGGAGAGGCTGGGAGCCTCCGGCTGGGGCAGGACAAAGGGACGAGGAGCAGTGCCCTCTGCTGAGCTGGGCAGGAGGCGCGGTGTTGGGGGCCATCTGTGCCACGCGCCTTCCAGCCTGGCTGTGGGGATGAGCGCCCCGTGAGTCCAAGTCCATCTCCCCTCCCCGTGGCGTCCTCTTGGGCTGCTCCTCTGTGCCACCATGGTCGTGTTTGTGGCAGCTGCTTAATGAGCCCATCGGACATTGGGGGCTGTGTTGCTGGCGCAGTGCAGGGCTGTTTGTTTAAATTACAGTGCACCCTGAGAATTCTGATTAATCTTGCCCCAGAGCGTAATTATCTTTCTTTGTCCTTGTTTTCTCTGTGTTTACCCTGTTATGCTTCCCTTCTGCCTCCTTTCTGCAGCTGCGCTGCACAGCTGCGGGGGAGGAGGAGGGGTGCTGCTTCCAGGCTGGGGTGTGACCCAAAGGTCCTGCCTGCCCTTTTCTGTCCTTTTGTCACTCTGCCCCTGAGAGAAACAGGGGCCTTGCTAGGACAGCATTCCTGAAGCTTTCATCTGCATTTCCAGCCGCAGGGGGCCGGGCACGCTGTACTTGTCTGCCTGGTGTTGGCTGTGTATTGGGCAGTGTGCACCGCCACAGCCCTGGGGGTGGTGAAGCAGGGCTGGCTGCTGTTCTACGGTGAGGCCCTGTGGCTAACTGGTGAGGCCCTGTGGCTAACTGCGTGTGTGGGAAGCAGTGTTACAACTCATATCTATGTAAAATAGAACACAGGGTCCCTGCCTTGTGGAAAGGACACAAATACGGGATGATTCCAGTAGAAATGGTGTGGAAATGAGAGCCCCAGGAAGTAGTGTAGCCCTGGTGAAGGAGAGGGAGCGAATTGTGACTTTGGTTCTTACGGAACGAGTGTGCAGACGTGCTGCATCTGGAACTCTGGCGCATCCGTGGCTCTGGGTCAGGGTTGGATTCGTGGATGTGCTGATCTGGATGTGGACTGTGGGGAGCGCAGGCCTCTCACGCGCTGGGTAGCGGCGCTTCCTCCCAAGGAGGGTAGGGTGCTGCCTCACTGCTGCCCTGGGCTGGGTCCTGCGCCGAGGGTGGCCGGGCCCCTCCATCCCTCTGCAGGGCACGGGGCATGGCTGTCTGTCTGAGGCTCCTGGTCCGACGCAGCAGAATGATAGCAGGGGTCAGTGCAGGTCAGGGGAGCAGCAAGGCTTGGGGGGCCCTGGAGGCTGCTGCCTGCCTTTGTCCTTGACAGTGGCCCCCAGCACACTCAGCATTTATGGAGAGGGCCGTTGTCTCCCTCAATGTACGATGAAGACTGTGGGGTCAAGGAACCATTCCCCCATTTCTTGATGACAGTTTTCAAACACACAGGAAAGTTGAGGATTTTGTCACCCTTTTATCCACCTCCTAGATCCCACCATCAGGAACAATTTTCTTTTCTTCTCTTTTTTTTTTTTTTTTTTTTGAGACAAAGTCTCGCTCCGTCACCCAGGCTGGAGTGCAGTGGCGCCATCTCGGATCACTGCAAGCTCCGCCTCCCAGGTTCATGCCATTCTCCTGCCTCAGCCTCCTGAGTAGCTGGGACTACAGGCACCTGCCACCCCGCCCGGCTAATTTTTTGTATTTTTAGTAGAGATGGGGTTTCACCGTGTTAGCCAGGATGGTCTCAATCTCCTGACCTCATGATCCTCCCGCCTCGGCCTCCCAAAGTTCTGGGATTACAGGCGTGAGCCACCGTGCTCGGCTAGCAGCAATTTTCTTAAAGAAAAATGTTGTGAAAGTAAATTTGTCAAAGGCACTGGCTTTGTTCCAGTTGTTAGCATTGCTTAAGTTTTTTGGCACCATCTTCAGCAGCTGGAAAATAGAGCATATGGTCAGGTACCGGTGCCTACCACTGCCCACAGGGCCTGCAGGGCTGTCAAGGACCTTGCGCTGCTTCTGGAAGCTAATGGGGGTGTCTCTCTGGCCTTCTAGGACTGTGGCGAGGAGGTGTACAGCCCTGACCTTCATAGCCTCTGAGGAGAAGGTCTTGGTGGCCGACAAGTCTGGAGACGTCTACTCCTTTTCGGTGCTGGAGCCACACGGGTGTGGCCATCTAGAGCTGGGGCACCTGTCCATGCTGTTAGATGTGGTAGGTGGGGGACATGGTAGGTGCAGGACGCGGTACATGAGGGACGCGGTACGTGGGGCATGCGCTGAGTCAATGTCTGCCCTGTCAAGGCTCAGGCAGGTGGGGCACCTGTCCATACTGTTAGACACAGTACTTGGGGGGCATGGTATGTGGGGTACAGGCTGAGTCAGTATCTGCCCGGTCTGTGCCCCATCATCTGGTGGGGAGAGTGGGGCTCCCCCATAGCAGGGATAGCCTTCTGCAGATTTGGGAGCAGGGGAGTGGTGGGAACAGGATTTAGGAAGATGAAGCAGGCAGCAGGGAGAATGAAGAAGGCAGGTGAGGCAGGAGGTGGCCAGTGGGGTGGCCCCAGATGGGAAGTGAAGGTGTGGGAGGAGCAGGTGCAGCCACGAGCCTCTGGCTTCGCCTCCTTGGCCCGGAGCTGTGCCAGGTGCTGTAGGAACATCACCTCAGCACTGCTCCCAGCAGCCCCTGTCACCCCATTCTGCCTGCCCCATGTGTCCAGACAAACACCTGGAGCTCCAGAGGGCCCAGGCCCACAGCCTGGGTGGTAGAGCTGGGATTGGACGCATGCAGGGACAGTCAGGAACAGTGGCAAGTGCGGGGTATCAAGGGAACCTCACTGGGACTTGGTGACAGCTGGGTGTGGGGACATGTGTGACAGGAAGGCAACCCAGTGTTGGGCATGAGGGTGCAGCAGGCCTGGGGTGGGTGGAAATGGGAGTGGGGCCTGGATTTGCCGAGTTGCGGGAGACGGGCAGACGGGGTGGCCCAGCCCTACCCCAGAAGCCTGCTCTAGCACTGAGGAGTGAGGGCTGGAGGTGGTCGGGGACCCTCTGGGGAGGGAGAAGGAGGGCCAGCGATTAGACGCAGGGACAGGAGGAGGGGAGGAGCCAAGCTGGTCTGTCATTGAAGGCCGCGTCGTCTTGGCAGCCAGGCTGCAGCCTCCCTGCCTGCTTCCATGAGGGACTGGATTCAGGAAGACTCAGGTGAGCATCTTTTTCTTTTCTGGCCCCTGGTGATGCAGGCTGTGAGTCCTGATGACCGCTTCATCCTCACTGCCGACCGAGACGAGAAGATCCGAGTCAGCTGGGCCGCGGCACCCCACAGCATCGAGTCCTTCTGCTTGGGGCACACAGAGTGAGTGCCCCTTCCTGCCCCTCCAGCAGAAAGAAGCTCTTTTTGAAAACAGCATCAGCTTGCAGCTCAGCAGGTGCCACTGTAGCTGGCGAGGCCCCACACAGGTGACAGCAGCCCTGGTGCTTGGTCACCGCAGGCGCCATGGGTGCTGCCTGCAGAAGCCCTGAAAGGGTGGGGTTCACTCTGCGCTGTTACCTGTAGTCTGTGTGGTGACTTCCCATTGGTCCTGATGAACGGGAGGGCTTGTTTCTGGGAAACCCCTGTCTCAGTGTGGAGACCCCTGCGCCATGCCGCCCGGCCGTTGTTGGCTGGTGGGCGGTGGGTGTGTTGGGAGCGAGGACGAACTTCCATGATTTCAGCTATCCAAGAATTAAGCAGCCTCTACGGCCCGGCGGTGGCCTCTCTCGTGGCAGCGAGTTCTGCCAGGACCCACGTGGAGGTGTTCCTGAGTGCCCGCTTCTCTCTCACAAAACAAGTTCTGCCAGGACCCGCGTGGAGGTGTTCCTGAATGCCCGCTTCTCTCTCTCTCACAAAAGGCTCATTAGAATTTACAGAGGAAAAGTGCTTAGTGTAATTGGCTGAAATGTTTTAAAATACATTATTTGAGGCAGTGGAAGAAATTGGAGGGAGGGAATTCAATGCCGAGGTTGCCTACGTTTTCCTGGTTTTGAATGGATGCAAACATTTCCCTGTTTAAGAAGGCCAGTCACTGATGTGTGCCTCGGGATAGCTTATTCTGACTTGCATTTAGTTCCCTAGTGATCCAGCTCCGGAGTTCTCTGGACTGCAGCCCCTGGGCCCCTCCCCTTCGCCATCTCTAGCTGGGGTGTCTGCAGCTCCCTTGCCTCGCCTCCCTCCCCCTCCCTCCCTCCCATCTCCTCCTCCCCCTCCACTCCTCCCTCCACCACTCCCTCCTCCACCACTCCTCCCTCCACCACTTTTGCCTCCACCACTCCTCCCTCCCTCCTCCTCCTCCTCCTCCTCCTCCTCATCACTCCTCCTCCCTCCCCTCCCTTCCCTCCCTCCATCCCCCTCCCTCCACTCCCCTCCTCCACTCCCTCCTTCCTCCCTCCCTCCCTCCCTCCTTCCTTTCTTTCTCCATTCCCTGTTCCTTGTTTCCATTCGGTCTTGGGTGGCTCCCTGACCTCCTTCCAGTTCAAACAATTCTTCCTCCATTGCCTCCATTCAGGTTCTGGGCTCCTGCCACCGCTTGATTACTTTTTATTATTTTAGTGGGGTCAGATTTTTTGTGATTTGTGAGGCTGTTTTTGCTATGTTGGCCATGTTGGTCTTGCTCTCTCTGACCTGCATTGATTTCCACCTTGGCCTCCCAAAGTGTTGGGATTACAGGCGTGAGCCATAGCCCACGACCTGCTCGTTTGCACTTTCAACACAGTGGCTGGCAAGTTGAAAACAAACCCCCGTGGCCCCTGTGTGGCTGGAGCTGCGTTTCTGCTGAATGGCGCTGTTCCGATACCCTTTGCGGACACTGCAGTATCGGTTGGTTCACTGGCCGACTCCCGCTGCGTCTGAGTGGTTCTGGGGGTTGGTTGGGCCTGTTGCTGTGTGCAGCCCTCAGCGTGGTGCCTGGCATGAGTAGGCACTCAGTAGATACTGCAGTGATTAGAAGAAGAATTTTTTGAGATTTTTGTTTCAAACCAATGGTGAAACCCCTTTCAAACTGTTGAGAACTGTGAGGCCACTCGTACCCTCTGCATGGGGCGTCCTGTGCCCTATCTGTCCTGGGCCGTGGGCTGCTGTCACTGCTGTGGTGCCATGCAGGGCGGTGGCTGCAGGACTGGGCCCAGCTCATGCCATGGCTAGCTCAAGGTAGCAGAGGCCATGACTGGCAGAGATGGAGTGAGGCTCACGAGCCACCCCATTCCAGGGTCCCTGGGAACCCCGTGCATGAGGGATTGCTTGAGGTCACTGTTAGAGCGGGAAGAAAAGGAGCCTTGTCACCCTTGTAGGTGCCCGAGCCAGATGGGTTTCCGGGCGAGCTGGGCTGCTCGGGTCACTCTTCGTGGCTGTGCTGATGGGAGGGTGCCTATGACTTTGGGTCCTGTGCAGCTGCAGGCCAAGCCCTCACAGGAGGACTGGGCCGGGCTCAGCAGAGACAGCTCTCTGGCCAGGTCACTCAGAGTTGTTGCTGAGGGACTGTCGGACCCTGATAGGAATCTGTCTGGGGGCTTGGCTGCTTCTCCTCCCTCCTCCCTCCTCCCTGTGTGCTGTGTCTTTGAGTCTCCCCCAAGGCTCCTTTCATCACAGTGCAGGTGCCTTGGGCCAGGGTGGGTGCTGGGGGGCCTATGGAGGTGCCGCTGAGCAGAGCTGCTGCAGAGGGGGCTGCAGAGGGGCACGGGGTGCTTGGGTCTCTGGCAGGCATGGCTGAGGAGCAGCCTGGGTTAGAGCTTGCTGTGCTGTTGGGGACCCAGGAATGACCTCACTCACCTCCCCGATCACGTCCAGGGGATTTCACCTGGTTAACCCTAACCAGGTTAGGGTTAGCAGATACTTCCCATGTGGCTGTTTTTATTGGGTCAGGGGGTTTGGGGCAGAGGCTTCTCTTCCTTAGATGAACAGGCGGCTTCCCCAGGCCTTCCCGTCCCCGCGGGTGCCGGGCTAGCTGACTCTGCTTCTCTCTCTCGCCCTCACAGGTTTGTGAGCCGCATCTCCGTGGTGCCCACTCAGCCCGGACTGCTTCTGTCCTCCTCTGGGGTAAGTGTTCTGCCCAGCGTCACTCACCTCTGGATTCTTGAGCCTGAGGGGGAGGAGGGGGTGGGCGCCTCCTGGAACTGGCCCCTCTGGATCGCTGGCCCCTGGATGTCCGCGGCTGTCCACTAGATGGTGCTTGTTTTCGAATCTTAGAGCTGCCTGCGGCTTGCTCCCCGCTCATGCTGCTCATTCAGGACTGTGTGTGGGGCGTGTTCAGGTGCATGTGTTCACACGTGGGATGAACTAGAACAGGTGTGTGGAAGGCTCCCTTCTGAGAGGGCGGCTGCTCCATCTGCAATAGTATCGGCGATCAGGATCTCAGGTAGACACCGTAGATGGGGGCCTCTCTGACTCCTGGAGGTGTCTCAGTCCATCCCATTACGGGCTGCATTGTTTTTTTCTTTTTGAGATGGGGTCTTGCTACATTTTTTTCAGGCTGGTTTCAAACTCCTGGGCTCGAGCGATCTGCCTCCTCGGCCTCCCAAGTAGCTGGGACCACAGGTTCAAGCCCCCGCACCCGGGTTACCACAGTGCGTGTTTACTTGCTGGCTGCAACTTCTGCGTCCCAGCAGTTGGGTCCGGGGAGCCTTACAGTCCAGTGATGAGAGACGCGTTTCCCCTGAGGAATACGGTAGAAGGACTGTTAGTGATTTTGCCAAAGTGAGGGCCTCGGATTCCGCACAGGGTCTGATTCTGTCCTCTCGCGGAATTGTTGCCCGCGTCCCACCACCTTCCTCTCCGCTGCCCTTCCCTGTGTTGTCTGTGTTGGTCCCTTGTGTGGTGTGGCAGGACGGCTGATGGACCTTCCGGCCGCTCCTGCATTTCTTCTCTGATTGGGCTTCGTTCGAAGCCTCCTGTTCCTGCTCTTTAAATTGACGCACAGCCATGTGCCCTGAGAGAAGAAGAACAGTGTGGCCACAGTCCCCAGAGGGTCAGGGTCAGGGTCAGGCTTCGTCAGCGTTTTGTTGTGCACCTTCCAGTCTTTTTCATGATAGTGAGGAGAATCTTCCACGGGCAGAGAGGCCTCCCCAGGCCCCATCTGTCCCTCAGGGCTTTCTGCTTTGTTTGAGTGGAACGTGTCATCTGGTCGCTGCCAGAAGGCAGGAGGAGGGTGTTTTCTGACTTTGCCTTTCTGGAAATACCTTTAATCTCCTTTTGAGGCCTGGTTGTTAGTTTGGCGGACAAGTCCTGGTTGAAACGGTTTCCCTCAGAGCTTGAGAGGCCTTGCCCGCTCTGCTCTCCCGCTGGTTGCTCCTGTGGGCTTCCCTGCGCTCTTCCTGTAGAAGCCTGCAGCCGTCTGCTGTGGGTCCGTGGGGTGACAGCGGGGCTGTCCTGCCTGGAGGACCTTCTCTGCCCCAGTGTGCAATGTCGAAGCCACTGAGGTGACTTGGTGGACCCCGGAGAGGAATTGGCTGTGCAGCCAGTGATCTCCAGTGTCCTCCGACCTGGGGCATTTTCTTACGTAATTGCTTTCTGTTCTCTATCCCCGCTTCCTGCTGGCTTTTTCTAAAGCTTGTGTTAGTTGAACCACTTTAATTCTCCGATTCTTATTTTTTTTGAGATAGGGTCTTGCTCTGTCACCCAGTCTGGAGTGCAGTGGCGTGATCTCGGTTCAGTGTAACCTCTGCCTCCCAGGCTCGCGCAATCCTCCCACCTCAGCCCTCCCGAGTCGCTGGGATTACAGGCAACACACCACCACGCCCCGCTCACTTTTTATACTTTTGTAGTGATGGGGTTTTGCCAGGTTGGCCAGGCTGGTCTCAAACTCTTGACCTCAAGCAATCCACCCACTTCCACCTACTGGGATTATAGGCGAGAGCCACCATGCCTGGCCATAATTCTCTGATTTCTTTTCTTTCCTGTTCAATCTCGTGTTTCTACTCCTTTAGGAATAGTCTTACTTGGGAGATTGCCTCAGCTTTACTTCCAGCCTTCTGTGGAGACTTGAGTTTTATTAGGATTATTTTGAATCTTCAGTTCTTTCTTGCCCTCGGCACGTTCTTTTTTGCAGCCACCCATTCTCGGATAGCGCACGTGTCTCTTATCTCCTGAGATGAGCATGGGCTTGTCTTTCTTCGATTTGTTCCTGGCGTTGTGTTTGATTCCCTTCTCTGGAGCGTGTTGCCGCCTTTCTCATTGGAGGTTTTCGTCGGCTGTCTGGTGATCCCATCTGCCTGTGTGTGGTGGGAATCAGCACCAGCCGGCCTCAGAGGCTGGATGCGTGCGCCCAGGATGGGGCCCGAGGGGCTTCAGAGCAGGTGTCTGAGTGTGGGCAGCAGCCCCTTGCCTGTGGACCCCGTAGAACGTGTGGGTCAGTCGGTCTCTTCTGGGTGGTCAGTGTCCCGGCCTTCACTCTTGCCCAGGTCTGTCCCCTGGGTCTCTGGGAGGTGAGTGCGAAGGGGCTAGGTGGCCCTCTCCTCAGTGGGTATTTGGCATCCCCGAGACAGGGCCTCTCGGCTCCGTTTGGCCTGGAGTTTGGGGCTGAGGATGCATTGGGGAGGTCCTGCTTCTCTTTGGAAAGACATTTGACAGCTCCCCTCACCACCTTGGCCTTCAGTTTCCTGGCCCAGTTTGGTCTTCGGAAGGTCCTGGCACCTCTCGGGCTTCTCTGTGGCTGGCGTGTTTGTTCCCCGGCCTCTAGTCCCCAGGTTTCCTTGTTGTCTCTCCGCGGCTGCCTTCTCTACTTACCTCTTGTCTTTGTCTTAGTGGGTTCATGGTTATTAAATATCTTTTTCTTGTCATCATAGAGAGGTTTGGAGGTGAGTGAAATGCCTGTAGATGTGTGTGTTAGTCTCCATGTTTATCTGCCACATTTGTGGCAAGGTGTGTGTGCGTGTGTGCGCCTGTGTGTGTGTGTGCATTCATACATCCACTCTTACCTTGGCACCCAGAGGATATGCATCTACTGTTAGCTGTTTGGGGTATTTACTTTTCATCTTTTTCATTTAGTCTTTTAAAAATACTCACAGGTAGTGCACAGACACTCTCTCATTAGATTTAGTGAGTATTGATTTATTTCTCTCCACTTCATTAGTGCTGTAATGAATTTTTTTAAGCCAGGTGTGGTGGCTCCTACCGTAGTCCCAGCCACTCGGAGGCTGAGGCAGTAGGATTGCCTGGACCTGGGAGTCAGAGGCTGCAGTGAGCCGGGAGCAAGCCTGTGAATAGCCACTGCACTGCAGTGGGCCGCGTGGCATAGACCCCATTTCAATTAAACAAAAAAAATAGCAACAGATAGGCCGGGCGCGGTGGCTCAAGCCTGTAATCCCAGCACTTTGGGAGGCCGAGACGGGTGGATCACGAGGTCAGGAGATCGAGACCATCCTGGCTAACACGGTGAAACCCCGTCTCTACTAAGAAATACAAAAAACTAGCCGGGCGAGGTGGCGGGCGCCTGTAGTCCCAGCTACTCGGGAGGCTGAGGCCGGAGAATGGCGTGAACCCGGGAGGCGGAGCTTGCAGTGAGCTGAGATCCGGCCACTGCACTCTAGCCTGGGCTACAGAGCGAGACTCCGTCTCAAAAAAAAAAAAAAAAAAAAGCAACAGATAAAACCAAGAAAAAAAGAGAAACCCTTTTTTCCATTTATGGTGGTTTTAGAGCGTGGAGGCTCTTGGTTCCCGTGTTGGCTTCCTGAAGGGTTGTACCAGTCGCCATGGAATGGTTGCCGATGACCATGTCCTTCCTGTCATCCTTAGTGAAATGGAACAGTGGCCACGCGCTCGTGAGGCCACGCGTGTCTCCCTGTGGGAAGTGAAGTGTCTGCACCTGTGTGCATTCCCTTGTCTACGCCTGGCCCGGGCATAGCAGATGTGGTCTGGCCTCCTGGCAGATGATAACCTGGCTGTCTGGTGGCCTTGGCTCATTTTGCTGGGATCTGCCTCATTGCCTTTGTCATCTGCCTGGGCATATTGGCACTCAAGAAACAGGCAGTCGGTCACCTTCCTTTCCCCACTCTTGTTCTTGATGATTTGCATGAGTGATTTACGCAGTCCGAGCAGAGAGCCTTTAATTCCTGAAGGTAGGTGGCATGGCTGTCACTGAGTGGACCCCTGACCACATGCAGCTGTCCTCTCTGTCACCTTGCCTGACGGAAGCCCTGCGACCGTGTGCTAACCTGTGTGTTTGGTGTGTGCAGGATGGCACCCTGAGGCTCTGGGAGTACAGGAGCGGCCGCCAGCTGCACTGCTGTCACCTGGCCAGTCTACAGGAGCTGGTGGACCCCCAGGCCCCCCAGGTAGTTGCTTCTGTTCACTCCTGGGCGACTGAGTGCTTGTAGGCACCTGCAGTCGCTTGGCTTGAGTGAAAAGGCACTTCGCCATTGGAAACGTTTGCTCTCAATGCCAGACTTCTTCCTGTGTGAGGGAAATCTCATATTTCAAATTCTGAAGGTGGCTAGTCACGTCAGTGGGAAATAGTTTGTCTCACCGTTGCATGCAAACAGTTAATGTACAGGAAGACCTCTAATCCTTTTCTGAAGTGGAAGGAGTAGAAGTGCTTGAGCATGCACCTTTGTGGGTCTGCCAGCCAGGTGGGGTAGGGGTGGGACCAGGCCCACTCCAGCATTCTCCGGCCAGCTTGGAGCAATCTCATGATGCCCTGAAAGCCCAGGCCTTGGCGAAGTTTCCCACCAAATGGTCTGTTCTGTTTCCTAGAGAACTGTGTGGTGTGGCCTCTGCCCCCTGCCAGGCAGCCGTGTAAGAGAGGACCAGGCCTTTTCCTCCATGCTTCACATGGACTCAGGTTCCTGGAAGTTTCCTTCATTTAAAAAAAAATTTTTTTTTTTGAGATGGAGTCTCACTCTTGCCCAGACTGGAGTCCAGTGGTGCTATCTCGACTCACAGCAACCTCCCCCTCAGGCTCCTGAGTAGCTGGGATTAAAGGCGTGAGCCACTGTGCCCGGCCTCTTCTTCATTTTTTTTTTTTTTTTTTTTTTTTTTTTGAGACGGAGTCTCGCTCTGTCACCCAGGCTGGAGTGCAGTGGCCGGATCTCAGCTCACTGCAAGCTCCGCCTCCCGGGTTTACACCATTCTCCTGTCTCAGCCTCCTGAGTAGCTGGGACTACAGGCGCCCGCCACCTCGCCCGGCTAGTTTTTTGTATTTCTTAATAGAGACGGGGTTTCACCGTGTTAGCCAGGATGGTCTCGATCTCCTGACCTCGTGATCCGCCCGTCTCGGCCTCCCAAAGTGCTGGGATTACAGGCTTGAGCCACCGCGCCCGGCCGTCTTCTTCATTTTTACTATTTCCTCTGCCAGGAAGTGTGGGAGCTCCCAGGGCAGTGGTATGTGTAGCTCTCGTCTCTTCCTTTCCCTGTGTCCTCCGCTCCCTCCTCTCCTCACTGTCTGACCCATTTTGTTGGCTTTGGAGGCTGTCACAGGCCCTGTAGGGAGTGCCAGAGCCACTGGGGGGCTTTTGTCATCTGCATGGGAAACAGGGAATCAGCTACCCTCCTTTCTCTGCTGATTCCAGAACGTTCCAGTGCTATTTCCTCTTCCTTGGTATGTGGGGGCGTGGGCGTCCTTCGGTTTTGCTATTGTTGGATCAGAGCGCCCAGCGTCGGGCCCCTGCAGCTGGCGTGAAATTAATGGGCTGCTTCTTTCAGAGGTTTGCTGCGTCCAGGATTGCGTTCTGGTGCCAGGAGAACTGCGTGGCGCTTCTGTGCGACGGGTAAGCTGCGGCGGCACCTCTATGGCCTCCGGTTCTGCAGACCTGCAGGGGGAAGAGTTAGGGGGTTGGCCACTGGCCCACGTCCTTAATGAAGATGTCCTGGACAGTGGTGGTGTTGGTCTAGCACCTCCCCCTGAGAATGTCACTTTTGATGACTGCTGCTGCCTGAGGGTGGGGGCTCCTCTCAGCCAGCGCTCTGCAGCCTTGAACTGCCCTGGCGTAAAGAGCATCAGCAGCCTCTGCCTGGCCTTCTGAGATGACAGACTTTCCCCTGGGCCAGTCGCGGTGGCATCACCTCATTCCCTGCTCGGGGCTGGTTGGATGGGACCCCCCCTGGGGTTGGCGGTGCTGACAAGGTGGGTTTAGGGGTGGAGTGCAGTTCTGCTGCTTCTTCCCGAGCAGCCTCTGTGTGTCAGGAAAGGTATTCTATTTGGTGCTTTCGGCACTTTGCATCTTGTCCTTATGACAACTTGGGGAGGTCTCTTAGCTCGTTCTAGAAGTACGCAGATGTGAGAGGAAAGCCTGTGTCTGAGCCCAGGGCAGGCGTCCTCCCGCCCTGCCCGCCTGTACCGTGTGATTATCTGTTGCTGCACCATGAGCCTCCCCAGAGCTTAGGACTTAAACCATGAGCGTGCATCACCCCATGGTTTCCCCGGCGCTGGCACTTGGGAGTGGCGCAGCTGGAGCTTTTAGCGCAGGCTCTCCTGAGGTGGCCCCAGTGAGGGCTGCGTCGTCTGGGGTGCTGCCTGCAGAGCGGTGACTGTGGGCCTGCAGTCCTAGTAATCGTGCTCTCTTTCTTCATGGCAAGCACTCCTGTGGTCTACATCTTCCAGCTGGACGCCCGCAGACAGCAGTTGGTGTACAGGCAGCAGCTGGCGCTCCAGCACCAAGTGTGGGATGTGGCTTTTGAGGAGACCCAGGGCCTGTGGGTGCTCCAGGACTGCCAGGAAGCACCCCTGGTGCTCTACAGGCCTGTGGGCGGCCAGTGGCAGGTGAGACTCGGGCACCTTCTTCATGTCCTGTGCTCTGCTGTCCCATAAGCCTGTGGGTGACCAGTGGCAGGTGAGACTCGGCACCTTCCTGATGTCCTGTGCCCTGCCGTTCCATAAGCCTGTGGGCAGCCAGTGGCAGGTGAGATTTGGTGCCTTCCTGATGTCCTGTGCCCTGCTGTTCCATAAGCCTGTGGGTGGCCAGTGGCAGGTGAGACTCGACACCTGCCTTATGTCCTATGCCCTGCCTTCCATAAGCCTGTGGGCGACCAGTGGCAGGTGAGCCTCGGCACCTTCCTGATGTCCTGTGCCCTCCTGTTCCACGAGCCTCGGGGTGTGGGGCGGCAGCTGTGGTTTTTGGGTCCAAACGTGAGCCTTTTTCAACTCAGCCACTTCTGGGGCCCAGGGTCTGTGTCCTGAGGGGCAGTGGTTGGGGCTTCCACTGTGGGTGAAGGGAGCGGGTGCCTGGCTGGCTTATCCCGTGTGGTGATGTCTGTAGCAATTCTTTTTTCAGGAGAGTGTGTGCCCCCCACACCACACTTAGTGATGAAGTTGGCACTCAGTGTGGCTAGGGTGTGTGAGACTAACACTTGCAGGCTGGGTTAGCACAGCCTCGGGCCTGGGGCACGGGCTGAGCCTTGTACCTTGTCTGTGTCGCTCCTGGTAATGTGGGAGCAATGCTCCTGCCCGCCGTGTCTCACGGGGTTGCTGTGTAGTTGAGTGGAGTAGATGCCCATTTACTAAAGCTCATTTGAGCACTTTGGAAGCACTTTCTTTTTTTTTTTTGAGACTGAGTTTGACTCTTGTTGCCCAGGCTGGAGTGCAGTGGTACGATCTTGGCTCACCACAACCTCCGTCTTCTGGGTTCAAGTGATTCTCCTGCCTCAGCCTCCCGAGTAGCTGGGACTACAGGCATGCGCCACCACACCCGGCTAATTTTGTATTTTTAGTAGAGACGGGCTTCTCCATGTTGGTCAGGCTGGTCTCGAATTCCCAACCTCAGGTGATCCACCCACCTTGGCCTTCCAAAGTGCTGAGATTACAGGCGTGAGCCACCGCACCTGGCCTGGAAGCACTTTTAAGCCATCTAGCTTTTTTTACCTGAGAAGTGGCGGGCCACATGATGTCCCCAGTGGGTGCCTGTTGCACTTGCTGGAACCCTGAGGTTGATGAGCTGGGTGTGAAGAGCTCACCCTGGCATCATGGGCTAGCTGTGGGTGCTGCCTCCCCGGGTCTCCATGGAAGGCGAATGGGGGTCACCAGGCACCAGGCGGGGACCTCCCCTGCAAGCCTCTGTGGCCAGTGTGTGTTGCGTCCTGGTGCTGGGTTTCCAGGCCTGCCTCTTTCTGATGAAGGTTTTCCGTTTGTCACCTGCAGTCTGTTCCTGAGAGCGCCGTGTTAAAGAAAATCTCTGGTGTTCTTCGTGGGAACTGGGCCATGCTGGAAGGTGAGAACACAGGTGCAGGCTGCCCTTGGGGGTCACACCCAGCGTGGTCCCCAGAGAAAGCAGAAGCACACACTGTGACCCGCCCGAGGGACCCGGTGTGCAGATAAAGAGGGAGGGTAAGCGTGTGTACCCATCCAGAAGGCGGGCCGGGGCAGGAGGAGGGTGGCGCACAGCAGAAGGAGGACCCCCCCATGGGAGTCAGGCTAACGAGAGCCATGCAGGAACCAGGGGCTCAGGGTCTGAGCAGCATCCCCCACTCACCACCTGCCTTCAGAGTGGGCATTGAAGGTCCCCAGGGCAGGGCTGGCATCTGGTGGCTCCCAGAGGGAGCGGGCGCTGTGCTGCCTCGGGCCTGGTCCACGGTGTTGAGGGAATTGATCCCACTACAGCGTGCGTCAGCAAGTGCAGGACCCCACTGGGAGGTCAGGTGGGGGTCCAGCCAGAGGCGTGGGGGTCTTCAGGAGGCTGAGCAGAGGCTGGATGGTCACTGTCCTGACGGGAACATTCAGCTGAGGGGAGGGAATCTGGTCAGCAACTTGTGTGGCTGCGGCTGCAGGAAGGAGAGCAGTCGGGCTGAGGGAGGAGCTGGACGAACATTTTCGGGGGACACGGCGCACTGTAATTCTGGGTGTGCCATTGCGCCAGCACTGCGCTGTCTTGGAGGCGATGGTGTCTGCAGGATGGGTTAGCCCAGCACGGAATCCTGGTACCTCATTCACGACAGGAAGTTGCTGCTCTGAGGAAGTCTTGCAAAGCCAGACCCGCTGCAGTGAGCACTGAGGTTCCTTGGAGCTCCGGAGGGAATCAAACGCAGGTCGGAGGAATTGCCGCTGACGGTGGCCCAACCGCCTTCTGCCAAGCTTCCTGAGTGGTGGTGGCGCACTGGGTCTGCCTCTGAGGCTTCTCTCCCTCCTGCTTTACTTAGGATGTTGAGGGTTGAGACAGGCAGGGTTGGGCCCCCCCAGTGTGGTTGGGATCTGCTTTAGAAACACTCCGAGTGGGCCTGTCACTGGCTGTGTCAGGGACTGCAGGCGGCAGTGCTCATGGCTGGGCATCTGCAGTGCTCATGGCCCCCGTGCTCTAGGCCACAGGTAGCCTGGACCTGTTTAGTGTCACCTTGCACAACATTCTCAGTCCAAAGCCCGGGCTCGCTCTCCTGAGACGTTTCATAGATAGAGTGGCACGTTCCCCGCGCAGACTTGGGGGCCTTGTTGGGAGAGGGACGGGGGAGGGCTGCTGCTTGAGTGTCCCACAAGCAGCAGAGTCACTGGAGGGGCGGGGTGGCTGCGCCACCTGCCGGATGGACGGGCTTCAGGCCATCGCTGGTGCGTGAGTTACCGGCTGGGCCTGTGGTTTCCTGGCCAGGCTGAGGCCGTCTCTGTGTGCCTGTGGTCAGTCATTGCCCCCCAGTCCTTGGCATTTAGATAAAGTAGATGAAATCCATGTCCATTCCCTGTGGCTGCAGAACATGTTATCCCACACTCGATGCCTTAAAGCACCCCACCCTGAGCGTCTCACTGTTGCTGTGGGTCAGGGGTCTGGACTCCGCTGAGCTGTGTCTCTGCAGGTGGCCACCTCAACTTCACCAGGCAGGGCCTGACCTCGCTTAGTCCGGGTTGTCGGCAGGACAGGGGGCCTCTCTGGCTGTTGGCCAGAGACCGCTGCTTCCAATCCCTGGCCACCTGGGCTGCTTCACTGGGCGGCGCATGGTGCAGTAGTGGCTTTCTCTGGGTGCGTGAGCAGAGAGTGCTGGCAGGGTGGAGGCCCAGCCTTGGTGCCCTGGTTTCCGATACATTCTTTCGTCTTTGCCCCGTTCTGTTAGGAGGCAGTCCTCAGGTCCAGCCAGGGTGTGGGTGCCAGGAGGTGGGTACCATGGGGAACCATCCCAGAAGATGCCCTCCATGCTCCACTGAGGACTCCAGGTGTCACAAAGTAACTCCCGGCTGCAGGGGGCCCGCTGTGGCGGCCGAGTCCCATGTTCCTGCCGCACCTGGCACCTGTCCTTGTTCCCCCATCACAGGCTCTGCTGGTGCGGACGCCAACTTCAGCAGTCTCTACAAGGCCACGTTCGACAACATGACCTCCTACCTGAAGAAGAAAGAGGAGAGACTACAGCAGCAGCTGGAGAAGAAGCAGCGGCACCGGAGTCCCCCGCCCGGGCCCAACGGACAGGCCAAGAAGATGAGGCCCGGGGAAGCAACCTTGAGTTGCTGATTGTGGCGGTCAGTGGTGCCTCTCACCTCAAATTAGGAAAAGCTTTTTCATTTGTTCCCCTGCATCCTGGCATCTCCCTTCAAGAAGGAAAAGGTGAGGTCAGTTGTGACCAGCTCAGAGGACGGGACTGTCCCCTGGGCTCTAGAAAGAACATGCTGTGTCACCAGCACAGGCTCTTGCTGGGTGCCTGTGCCCCCTTTCTGGTAGAAGGGAAGCCAGACCAGTGGAGTGGAAACTCTCGAAGCGCTTCCTTTTCA
The DNA here is from genome assembly GCF_008728515.1 of Papio anubis. Classification (NCBI taxonomy): domain Eukaryota; kingdom Metazoa; phylum Chordata; class Mammalia; order Primates; family Cercopithecidae; genus Papio; species Papio anubis. The sequence goes on along the minus strand of NC_044979.1, from coordinate 178,272,324 downwards.
CGTTGGAGGCCGCGTGCGAGCTTGTGGTGGCGACAGCTGTGTTTCTGCTGTTCTCGTCTGCCCTTCATGTCTGCTGCGTCTTCCTCTAGGAGCATCTGTGGGCCGGTGTTCCTGGCACGGTGGACTTTTTCATGTTGTTCACGCCGTGTCAGCGTCCGGGTGATGCGCTGCCCCGCAGTAGCCGCTCGCCGCACAGGCTGTTGAAACGCAGCATGAACGCTTCAGCCCGCCCCAGCCCCAGCCGCAGCCATACCCCTGTGCTCAGGAGCTGCTCCTGGAGAGTGGCTCCCCTGTGGGAAGTGAGAAATGTGTTTCGGAGTCGCAGGGAGCTCTGTCCGGCAGCGCTGGGGCAGACGGTGAACTTGTTTCAGGAAGTGTGAGCACACGGGCCCGGCTGGCACCCGGTTTACAGGGAGGTGATTGAGGACGTCGTCGTGATTTGATTTGACCTTGGCGCACACTGCAGAGCCGCAGGGATGTTGCTGAATTTCAGTCACCAGTTAGCAAGGATGAACCTTTGCAACCTCCTGGAATGTTTAGCAGCAACATAATGTACCAAGCAAAACGCCTGGGTGCCTGCACTGTGTGCGAGTGAGGTGCGCACTGCGTGAATTGGGAAGAGGCTTCTGTGATGGGCAGGCTTTTGGGTACATCACATAATTCGTTCAGGCCGGCTCCTGCCTGCTCTCCAGTGATGAAGTCTCCACACAGGAACAGGTTCATGCTGGCGATGACTTTGATGTGGGGTATCGCTGGGGACTGAGAATCCTTCTGTGGATCAAAAGCTGGAATGCTTCAAATTTTTCATAAGTGCCTTGTTTTCCTTTTAACACTGATCTGGAAACAGTGCTGTCTGCAAAGCTGAGGCCCACTTCTCTCTGCTGGGGATCAGGGGTTTTAGAAGGCAGGGGCCACGCTGGACCACCATCCTGTACGAGCAGCCTGGTCTCCTTCACGCTGCTGGGGCAGCTGGCGCAGGGCACGCTCTCTCGTTCATAATCTGCTTTCAAAGTCTTGGTTTTAGGAGAGGTTCAGGTTTGCCTTGCTGGCATCTTCACCTAAGATAGGGGCTGGCAGACAGGCCCATGCACTGCATCCCGCCCGCAGCCTGATAGATGGCCTGGGAATGGCTTTTTTACGTTTTAAAAATGGTTGAAAATAAATTAAAAATATATTTCGTGACATGAAAATCATGAAATTCACATTTCATTGTCTGAGAATAAGCTTTTATGGACGCAGCCATGCCTGCCTGTCCACGTCTCATCTGTGGCTGCTTTGGGCTACGGCCGCAGAGCGGAGGGGCCTGGACTGAGACCGAATGGCCTCCCCACAGGGCCGCGTCTTTCCACGAGGACTGCAGGGCTTCTCCGAGGCTCTGCTTCCTCCCCAGCGGTGCCAGCTTCCTGCTATTCCTCAGCATCCTGCCTTGGTCCTGTGTTGGTCCCTCTGCCGGTAGCCGTTTGTGTGTCTCAGTGGATGGTGCAGCCGCCTTCTTGCTGGTACCTTGACTGATAGACTGGTTCCTGTTCACCTGCCCAAAGTCTCCCGGAAATACCTCGTACAGTTGTGTGGGTGGAACCCAGCTCCGCATGTGTTTAGGGTTCTGTCTCTTGCCCCTTCACCCAGAACAGCAGTACCCACCGCCTTTCTGTCCGCTGTGACTGCCTCGCAGCTGGGTCTGTTCTGTGAGACATCGCCACCCTGATTGCCATCTGCGAGGATCTCACGCCTTCAATTTCATCTGCTCCCTTCCGTTATTTTTTAGTTTCTGTGTATTCTACTTTTGGGACATTCATTCCTTGGACTTTGTTCTACCTCTTTAATTAAAAAATGTGGTCATTGTATTTTTTTTTTTTTTTTGAGACAGAGTCTCGCTCTGTTGCCCAGGCTGGAGTGCAGTGGCGCAATCTCGGCTCACTGCAAGCTCCGCCTCACTGGTTCAAGCCATTATTCTACCTCAGCCTCCCAAGTAGCTGGAATTACAGGCACCCACCACCACGCCTGCCTAATTTTTGTATTTTCGGTAGAGATGGGGTTTTGCCATGTTTGCCAGGCTGGTCTCCAACTCCTGACCTCAGGTGATCCTCCCGCCTTGCCCTCCCAAAGTGCTAGGATTATAGGTGTCAGCCATTGCACCCAACCTGTTGTATTTAATTCTAAGCACTTTCTTCGAGACTGTCTCACACTGTCACCCAGGCTGAAGTGCAGTGGTGTGATCTCGGCTCACTGCAGCCTCAACCTCCCAGGCTCAAGCAGTCCTCCCACCTTGGCCTCCCAGAGTGCTGGGATTACAGGCATGAGCCACTATGCCCAGCCCCTCTTTCTCCATTTTGCTTACAGTATGTGTACTGTACATCTGAAAAGTGCGTGTGAAATACTAGAACTGGGATTTCAGCAACTGAATGCACGTGTGTGACTACCGATGAGAAGCAGGACACTTAGCACCTGCTGAGAAGCCCCCATGCCCATGTTCCCTTCTAGGCACTGCACACGCTTGCTGGCCGGCCTGACCTGTTTCCCTCTGTTGCTCTGGCTGCTTCTGCTTCACCCTCTGAGGCTCATCCCCCTTGTTGCTTGTGGTTGTGGATTGTTCATTCTCAGTGCTATGCCAAGTACTCCATTATGTGAAAATTCACAGCGCGTTCATTCTATTATTGATGGGCGTTTGGGTAGTTTCAACAGTTCAGCTGTTAGGAATAGTGCGGTGATGAACATGCTGGCACCTGTCTTCTGTTTTTGTTTGTTTGTTTGTTTTTTTAATTTTTAGAGACAGAGTCTCGCTCTGTTGCCCAGGCTGGAGTGCAGTGGTGTGACCTTGGCTCATTGCAACCTCAGCCTCCTGGGCTCAAGTGATCCTCCCACCTCAGCCTCCTGAGTAGCTGGGACTGCAGGTGTGTGCCAGCATGCTGGCTAATTTTTGTAGTTTTTGTAGAGATGGTGTCTTGCTCTGCTGCCCAGGCTGGTCTCGAACTTCTGGCCTCAAGCAGTCCTCCTGCCCTGATTTCCCAAATCACTGGGATTACAGGCACGAGCCACCGCCCCCAACTAGCATCTGTCTTCTGGAACATATGTAAGCAATTTCTGTTGGGCGTGTACTTGCGTGTGGAATTGCTGACTCTCAGTTATGCACGTTTCTCTTAGAAGATCCTGCCAGTCCTTCATCCCAGACCCCGACCCCAGCATGGAAAACGCAGTGCATCCTCATGCCTCGTGTTCGCGGCTGTGATGGCTTATGATCGACTCGGAAGGCCCACAGTGTGTGGTGTGGAGTTTTGCAGGGGGCCGACCTGCGGTTCCTACAGACTGGTGTAGGAGCCAGTGACGCTGCCCACCTACGATCCAGACCTAACCTTGATCCTGTTCTCCGAGGCCACCTTACCAAAAGCTTGGGTCACCCAGTCTTAGATCACTCACCCTGGGGGAAACCTGCCGCAAGGTCACGAGGGCACTCAGCCAGCCTACAAAGGGTACCATGGCAGAGAACTGAGGCCTCCTGCCAGCAGCCAGTAGCAGCTGACCAGCCACGAGGGCCCCTCTGGGAAGGAGAGCTTTCTGTGTATCTTCTGCACCCCGTATATGTTGACGTGATACGTTTTTCTTTCTGGTTTCCCTTGTGATGTCTTTGGTCCGTGGGTTATTTGGAAGTATGGTTTAATTTCCAAACATTTAGGGTTTTCCTCCAGAATTGGTTGTTTCTGGTTTCTGGTTTTAATTCCATTGTGGTCTCAGAATTTACTTTGCTGACTTCCCTCTGTTTAGATTTGTTGAGCCCTGTTTTGTGCTTCATGGTTGGGGGATGACGATTGCATGTGCACGTGCAGATGTGTGTGGCCCCCACACGGTGTCTCCAGCTGTCCCTGTCTTGCCTCTCCGTGCCCAGCGCACCCTTCTCAGCCCTGCTGTGTGACCCTGGAGCTGGGCCCTCCCTGTGCCCTCCTTTGCAGGTTGGCACAGTGTTTGGCTCTCACTGGAAGGAACTGGAGGGACTCCACAGGAGGGAGGGCCTGCCCTCCTGGTTCCAGTGTGCTTGCTTTTCCTGGCTTCCATGGTGCGTGCCTGCCAAACTCACGGTGGGGGCGGGGGCTCTCAGTGACAGTCTCCAGGAGTTTAGCGACACCCAGGTTCATTCATCATGGTGGGAAGGATTCCTGCTAAGCTTCCTTGTCTTTGTCCAGCTCCCAGGGGGTCTGCCTCCCTCCTGCCCCAGGGAGAGCTTCTGGGTGAGTCTCACTGGCACTCCTGCCCCGGGTTGCCTGCTCTCAGGCCTTGGCCTGCTGCACCTCGGCCAACTGCACCACCTGGCACCTCATAGCCCCACTCAGGTCAGAGCTGCGTCTCAGCCGACGTGGGGTTCCGAGGTTCTCACGGGGATCCAGACTCAATGCTTGTAGGTTTGTTGTCTCAGTCCTGGAGGTGGAGGTTCTCCCGAGGTCTCAGCGCCCCTGTTCTTGGAAGTCTCTTTACATGTTAGTGGAACCCTCTGTTCCTTTTGAATCATTCTTCGTGTTAAACGTTTCTGTCTCTTGACTGATACATGATGTATCAGTCATCATGTAAGTATTCTGCGGCTGGTTTTGATTTTTTTCTCTTTATCCCTGGATTTCTGCAATTTGATAAGCTTTAGGGTATGTGTGTGTGTTCTGGGGTTTGTCAAGATTAGTAGGATTTGTCATTTTTATGCAATTTGGAAATATTCCAGCTATTCACAGACTCCTACCCTGCCTCCTACAGTCCCAGGTACTCGAATGGGCTGCTTGCTCTGGACTCATGGGTCCGTGAGTCTCTGCTCACCTTCTTCAGTTTGCGTTTCATTTTCAGTAGATTCTGTTTTCACGTCTTCAAGCTCACTGATCTTTCTTTTAAGCTGCTGTTACGCCGTGGCCGTTTTCCGTATAAGCCATTGTATTTTCTCATCTCTATAAATTTGGTTTTGGTATTTTAAAAAATGTCTTCCAGGTAGGCTGGTGCTCACACTGGTGATCCCAATACTTTGGGAGGTTGAGGCAGGGGGATTGCTTGAGCCCAGGAGTTTGAGACTAGCCTGGGTAACACAGTGAGACTTCATCTTTAAAACAAATTTAAAAAGCTAGATGCTGTGGCTCACGCCTATAATCCCAGCACTTTGGGAGGCTGAGGCCAGTGGATCACGAGGTTAGGAGGTCAAGAGCAGCTTGGCCAATATGGTGAAACCCTGTCTCTACTAAAAATATAAAAAATTAGCCGGGCACAGTGGTACACTCCTGTTGTCTCAGTTATTTGGGAGGCTGAAGCAGAAGAATCGCTTAAACCTGGGAGGCAGAGGTTGTAGTGAGCCAAGATTGCGCCACTGTACTCCAGCCTGGGCGACAGAGCAAGACTCCGTATAAAAAAATTTAAAAAAAATTAGCCAGGTGTGATGGCACATGCCTGTAGTCCCCAGCTGCTCGGCAGGCTGAGGCGGGAGGATCACTTGAGCCTGGGAGTTTGAGGCTGCAGTGAGCCATGATCGCACCACTGCATTCCAGCCTGGGTGACAGAGTGACTATCTCAAAAAAAAAAAAAAAAAAAAAAAAGCACACCAGTGTCTTCCATTTCTCTTCTAATCATAATCATGCTTTAAAAAATACCCTTGGGAAAAAAAAAAATACCCTTGAGCATATGGAGCAAATTTAAGATAATTGTTCCTTTTCTGCTAATTCATTGTCACTGTCATATCTAGGTCTGTTTCTGTCGACTGTGGACCACTTACGTGCAATCTGTCGGCCGAAGATGAGCTTACTGGGATGTAGCTCCATCGTAAGTCAAGGAGCATCTGTGATTTGTCCTCTGCTTGTGGGATATGTTTTTCTGCTACTGAGTCTGTCTAGTAAATTTTTGATTATGAACATGTGGAGATTTACATTGTTGAGTGCGAAGTTTTGTTACGTTCCTTTAAAGAATATTACACTTTCTGGCAGGCTGTTACGCCCCATGTAGATTAATTTGGTCTTTTTCAGGTTTGTTTTAAGCTCACTAGAGTGAGGCTGGAGTGGCCTTTCCTTGGGGTGATTTAGTCCTTCCAAGGTGTGACCCTAGAATCCTGTGTATTCAGAAGTGTCTGCACACTGGCTGGAGGGACGAGGGTGATTTCTGTGCAGGGCGCAGGAATTGTTTGTCTTACCGTCGGGGGATTGTTCTTTCCTCAAAAGCTACTCTTTGGCGTCCTGGGGTTTTACAGAACGTGTAGGTCGGTGTTCATTCGAAGACCCTGATGGGACCCTGGTGCGTGTTTCTCTCCGTCTGTGCGGCTCCTCTCCCCTCTGCGGGTATTCTGTCCCAAATTCTAGCTGCCTTTGCCTTACCTATACCAGGGAGGCCAAGGGGCCTGCTCAACCCACTCCCCTTCCAGACAGGGTGCAGACAGGGGCCCTCCCATCTCCTGGACGGCCGCGGCCCCTGTGCAGAACTTCTGCAAGGGCACCTCGCAGTCTGGGGGCCTCTTCCCCAAGGAGTCCCCGGTGGTGACTGTATTGCCTCAGGCTCACTGTGCACTAGGCAGGTCACATTGATGCTGCCTGAGGGGCAGGGATTACCACCCGCTGGTTCAGGTGAGAAGCCCGAGGTCCAGGTGAGGAGTGTCTGGCTGCCCATGCGGTGTTTGGACAGTATGCCAGCCCCTGCCAGGAGGCCCAGCTTCTCCAGCCCAGCCCGCGCCCCCCAGGAAATGTCCCAGTTTACTTCCCTGGAGCAAAGGCCCTTGGCTGGCTGAGCGTCCCCTCTCCCAGCACTCGGAGGCACCTACAGTTGCTCGTTCATTTACTGCTGAGAGTGGAAACTCATACGCTGAGCGGCAGTGATGCTGCGGAGCTGACACCAAACCCCACACCCGCCTGGTCACCTGCTTCACCGAGGGCCTCAGCCCTCTGGGGTCAGGCGGCCATAGGGGTCCTGCCTATGTGGGATATCCATTCTGTGGCCCTGCTCAGGATGGCACACATGGCGGGGACTGGCCCTGGGGTCGAGGCATGGGCTCAGCCACCACCCTGCAGGGATGCAGCCAGGGACCTCTTCCCGGCTGAACCATTTGGACCAGAATCGCACAGCAGCACCCGCTCCCCTACAGCAAGACCTCACCCAGGGGTCCCCACGGAGGAGGCAGGGAAGCTTGAGAGTCCCAGAGGAGTGTGGAGTATGCACCATGCTACACACACGTGCATCATACATGTACGTACGCATGTGCCACACCACATCACACCATACATGCACAGACACCCACCACACCATACTACACTACACACACTCGTGCACCATACATGCACACCCACACACCACACATCACACGTGCACATTCCACACCATACATGCACACAACCACCACACCATGCTACACTACACTATACACATGCACCATACATGTACTTACACATGTACCACACCACATCACTTGTGCACACTCCACACCATACACGCACATACCATACCACACACTATACACATGCACCTTACATGTACATACACAGGTACCACATCATGCATTCGCGTACCACACATCCACATACACATGTGCCACTAAACTCACGCACCATACATGCACATTCACGTGCCGCACCACACCACACTACACACACGCACCATACATGCACATACACTCATACATGGCACACATACACCATACACACAGGCACACACCACATATGCCACACAACACACACATGCACGCACCATAAATGCACACACGCACAACCACACACATCACATACGCACATTCCTGCACCATATATGCATATATTCATACACCACACATATTCATACAGCACACATCATATCACAGTACACCACACCATGTATGCACTTATGCACCATATGTGCACATACACTCACATACATTCACACCACACATACCCTCACTACATACATGCACACAAACATCACATATGCACACTCGCACCATATGTGCATTGTGCACATACTCATACACACACCACATTACACTGTACACACGCCACACCACATGTGTACACATGTCCACTCGTGCACAGACACCATACAGATAAAGTACACACCACATATACCACACACATTATACCACATACTACACCACACACAAACCATACATGCACATGCATACACACAAATACCATACCATCCCACTCACACCATACATGTACATACACACCCTACACATGCATACATGCACACAGCATCAAATACACAGACACACCACACATGTACATGTGGTACACAAACATGTACCACACTGCATACAGCTATGCACACACAAACACACCAGATCACTTACATCATACATGCACACACACATTACACTATATAGACACCATACAGACACACACCACACCACATACACGCCACATATGCACATACACAAATACCACATCATACTATTTACACACACCATATATGCACGCACACCATACAGACACACCACACGCTCATACACATGCAGAGTTGGTCTGGAGATGGAGTCACTGCAGCCAGCAGGGGTGGCGTGCAGACAGGAGGGCCTAACTCAGGCAGGCACGGCAGGTACACAGAGGTGGCCCCGGGAACCCTCCTCCTGCCCGGCCCCTCCCATCTACCCACCCACCACGTTTGGGGGTTGGGGACCTCCAGAGTAGATAGGGGCTTGCTTCCAACAGATATGGGAGAGGGCACACATTAGGGAGAAGAACACAGAGGCCTTGAGAGTGAAAACTGACCGTGGTAAGCAACAGGAACACATTCTGCTAAGGAGCGGAATGAAAAACCCTGGAGAACAAATTCCTGAGCAGGAGAACGGAACGGAAGAGTCAGCCGAGGAGGGTAAAGAGATGGGAACAGGAAAGAAAACCTGTGGGATGAGATGTTGCTGTGTTGCTCAGGCTGGCCTCCAACTCTTGGGCTCAAGTTATCCTCGTATCTCAGCCTCCCGAAGTACTGGGATGATAGGCATGAGCCATCACACCCAGCCAGAAAGCAGAGGTTTTTTTTTGTTGTTGTTTTTTGAGACAGAGTTTCGCTCTTGTTGCCCAGGCTGGAGTGCAGTGGTGCGATAATGGCTCACTGCAACCTCAACCTCCCACGTTTAAGAGATTCAACCTCCCAGGTTCAAGAGAACCTCCTGAGTAACTAGAATTACAGGTGTCCACCATGCCTAGCTATTTTTTTGAATTTTTAGTAGAGACGGGGTTTCACCATGTTGGCCAGGCTAGTCTTGAACTCCTGACCTCAAGTGATCCGCCTGCCGCGGCCTCCCAAAGTGTTGGGATTACAGGCGTGAGCCACTATGCCTGGCCTTCATTTTGCCTTTAAAAATCTCTGCTTGGCTGGGCGCGGTGGCTCACACCTGTAATCCTAGCAGTCTGGGAGGCCGAGGTGGGTGGATCACCTGAGGTCTGGCCAACATGGTGAAACCCCATCTCTACTAAAATTACAAAACTGAGCAAGTTGTAGTGGTGTGTGTAGTCCCAGCTACTTGGGAAGCTGAGGCAGGAGGATTGCTTGAACCCGGAGGTGGAGGCTGTAGGGAGCCAAGATCGTGCCATTGCACTGCAGCCTGGGTGACAGAGACTCCGTTTCAAAAACAAACAAGCAAACAAATTTGACAGGAAACAGTCACACAGTTCAGAAAGGATTATGCAAACCAGAATCAATAGTGACCTGATGATTCCGGGTTCCTGACGGTTCTAAACCACGGAGGCTGAAGGTCCCAGCTAAACAATGACAGTACCTCGGGGAAGTCGGGGAGACGTGCAGTGGGCTGTGGAAGGAGGCCAGAAGGATGCAGGCCCTAGTCCAGGCTGCTGGTGATGAGAACTAAACAGGGTACAGGGCGACGAGCAAGTTCTGGAGCCCGAGGAGCAGCCGCGGCGCCAGCGCTGTGGGTGGAGGTCGCCGTCCCTCCTAAGGCGCAGCCAATGCGTTTGGGACCTGGGAGAAGAGCCCGCGCCTCCCCAGCGGCCTCCCCGGGGTCTCGGGATCACCTGGCCGGGGAGGAGGCCTCGGCTCCTCCGCAGAAACCCGGGGCGGCCGCAGGGAAGCAGCGCCCTCAGGTGACTCGAGGATGAGTCAGAGGAGCCCCGAGAAGGACCTCGCCCATCCCCGCCGGACTCCATCCTCCTGGATTAGGCGCGGAACGGCCCAGGCCACCAGGACCCCCACGCGCAGCTCAGTCCGCGGGCTCTACCTTAAGGCCGGCAGCAGAGGACGGGGCCGAGGCCGGGGCGGGGCTGGGGCTGGGGCTGGCAGAGGGTGGGGAGGGCTCTCCGGGGAGGTCAAGGCCAGGGCTAGGCTTTCAGGGTCAGCCCTTTTTTCAGCCCTTTTCAGAGGGCTCCCCGGGGAGATGGGGAGGGGGGCGCTGTGAGCAGAGGGGCCCCGGGTGGAGAAGGTGCTGCAGGCCAGGGGTGGGGAGGGCAGCGGGGGCGGGGCAGAAACCCAGGTGGGGACTTGAGGTGGCCGAAGGGACCCTCGGGCTGCAGGGACAGGGGAAGGGAGCAAGGGGTATGGCTTGGGCAGGTGCCGGCAGACGGTGGGTGCCTTTTATTCTGAAGGGGGATGTGCTGCCCAGGGCAGTGGGACCTGGAATTACATTTTGAGATTTCCAGGACAGTTTCAGGTGGAGGCAGAGGCTAGGCACAGAGGAAAATGTGGCAGTGGCAGAGTGTGGGGTGAGAGCTGCGAAGAGAGGAGGTCACTGAGGTGGACAGTGGGTCAGAGAGAGGGACAGAGAGAGGAAGAGGGACAGAGAGACAAGAAGAGGGACAGGAGTTTCATAAACATCCTCGACGGGTTTGGCAGCCATCAGCATTGCCTTCCATTCATGGACAAAGCGCGGGTGCCCAGAAGAAGCCGGAAGCCAGCATGGAAGCCCAGGCCTCCCTGCCGCCACCCGGTGCTGGCTGAGCTGCAAATGGCTGTGCAGAACCCCCTCCACGCCCCACCCTGGTCTGGCCCGGACCACAGGGCCCTTTGGTTCTTTTTTTTTTTTGAGACGGAGTCTCGCTCTGTCGCCCAGGCTGGAGTGCAGTGGCACGATCTCGGCTCACTGCAAGCTCCGCCTCCCGGGTTCACGCCATTCTCCCCCCTCAGCCTCCTGAGTAGCTGGGACTACAGGCACCGCCACCACGCCCGGCTAACTTTTTTGTATTTTTAGTAGAGACAGAGTTTCACCGTGTTAGCCAGGATGGTCTCCATCTCCTGACCTCGTGATGTGCCCGCCTCGGCCTCCCAAAGTGCTGGGATTACAGGCATGAGCCACCGCACCCGGCCCGGCCCTTTGGTTCTTTTCCCAGATCCTAAGTCTGAGAGTCCGACCCACACTCAGAAGCAGTGCTTGGTGGAGTCTGCCCTGAAGATGCACGTCCAACAAACACACACCCAAGGTTATTTGTTGTGCTTTGTTCACAAGGGAGCACTGTGCAGCTGTGACAGATGAGTGACAATGTGGGGTGGTTCCCACGACCCGCTGCTGAGCATGAAGGCAGGTGCAGATGTGTGTCTGCAGTGTGTGCCCTTCAGGTAAGAGAAATGGGGAGAGAAGCAGTTACTCGGGTGCCCTGGAGGAAGGAAGGATAAACCAGGACCTAAAGAGAGTGGTTGCCTGCAGGTGTGGATGGGAGTGGGGCAGAAAGAAGGGAACAGGAATGGAGTAGCAGGGATGGGGCGGGTCAACATTTTTCCAAGGAGACTTTCTGTGAAGTGCCCCATTCTTCGAATCACAGTGACATATCACAGCCCCCAAAATAAACAGTGAAGATCAACCAGGTTGTGGGAGGAATCTCAAATGGATAGAAACAGTAACAAGCAAACTTCACTGTTCAAAAATAAGTTCACCACCCTGAATTCAGGGTGAAGGAAAGAAACGAGTAACTGTGGGCCAGGGACGGTGGCTTACACCTGTAATTCCAGCACTTTGGGAGGCTGAGGCAGGATCACCTGAGGTCAGGAGTTCAAGACCAGCCTGGCCATCATGGCAAAACCGTGTCTCTACTAAAAATACAAAAATTAGCTGGGCATGGTGATGCACACGCCTGTAGTCCCAGCTACTGGCAAGACTGAGGCAGGAGGATGGCCTGAACCCAGGATGCGGAGGTTGCAGTGAGCTGAGACCACACTCCAGCCTGGGCTACAGAGTGAGACTCTATCTCAAAAAAAAAAAAAAAAAAGTAGTAACTTTGGAAAACAGGATTGTGATGGATACCCTAAGTTTAAAGACAAAAAGAACTGGACAGAATACCGGAGATCAAGCTTGTCCAACTCGCAGCTTGTGGGCTGTATGCGGCCCAGGACAGCTTTGAATGCGGTCCAACACAAATTTGTAAACTTTGGTAAGACATCCTGAGATTTTTTTGCAATTTTTTTTTTTTTTTTTTTTTTAGCTCATCAGTCATCATTAATGTTAGTGTATTTTATGTGTGGTACGATACAATTGTTTCATGGTGGCCCAAGGAAGCCAAAAGACTGGACACCCCTGCTGTAGATCGTGAATGTTTTTCACACAGGGGTCGAGGCTAGCAGTTCTGAAATGTCTGTACACATGAGGATTGACCACACAGGGAAATCTAATCTAATCTACAGTGGACAGTGAGAGCCGGGGGAGGCCAAGGAAATTCACCCTTGGTGTTGGGTTGGCATCCGAGGTATCTGTGTAAACCCATGGTTTTTACCATGTGTGTATGCAGGTAGATACAGGAATAAATGCAGAAGTGTGCCTATGCTTGGGCTATTATGTATGCACATCTTTTCTAGGTCTTTAAGCTCGAAGGGCCTAGAAACGATGTCCCAGCCACAGTGAGCTCACCTTGCACTCAGCTCTTCGTTTTCCAGCACTATTCTTTCTCTCTCTTTCTTTCTTTCTTTCTTTCTTTCTTTCTTTCTTTCTTTCTTTCTTTCTTTCTTTCTTTCTTTCTTTCTTCCTTCCTTCCTTCCTTCCTTCCTTCCTTCCTTCCTTCCTTCCTTCCTTCCTCTCTCTCTCTCTTTCTCTCTCTCTCTTTTTTTCTTTTTTTTTTTTTCCTTTCGGAGTCTTGCACTGTCACCTGGGCTGGAATGCAATGGTGTGATCTCGGCCTACTGCAACCTCTGCCTCCCGGGTTCAGGAGATCCTCCTGCCTCAGCCTCCCGAGTAGTTGGGATTACAGGCTTCCACCATCATGCCTGGCTAATTTTTTTGTGTTTTTAGTAGAGATGGGGTTTCACTGTTGACCAGGCTGGTCTCAAACTCCTGACCTCATGATCCACCCGCCTTGGCCTCCCACAGTGCTTGGATTACAGGCTGCGCCTGGCCTCCCAGGCTGGGATTAAACTGCACCTGGCCTCTTTTTTTTTTTTTTTTTTTTAATGTAGGCCCTATGGCTATAAACTTCCCTATTAGTACTGCTTTTGCTTTTTCCCATAGTTTTGATGTATTGTGTTTCTATTATCACTTGTTTCAAGAAAACTTTCAATTTTCTTCTTAATGTCATCATTGACCCACTGGTCACTCAGGAGTATATTGTTTTTGTTTTTTTTAATTTTTTTTTTTAGATGGAGTCTTGCTCTGTCGTCCAGTCTGGAGTGCAGTGGCGCAATCTTGGCTTACTGCAACCTCCACCTCCTGGGTTCAAGCGATTCTAGCATATTGTTTTATCTCCATGTATTTGTATAGTTTTCAAAATTCCCCTTGGTACTGATTTCTGGTTTTATTCCATTGTGGGCAGAGAAGATGCTTGATATTATTTTGGTGTTTTGAATGTCTTCAGACTTGTTTTGTGACCTAACACATGATTTCTCCTTGAGAGTAATCCATGTGCTGAGGAGAAGAATGTATATGCTGCAGCTGTTGGATGAAATGTTCTGTAAATATCTATGAGGTCCATTTGGCCTGTAGCAGAGATTATGTCTGATTATTTTTGTTGGTTTTCTGTCTGAAAGATCTGTTGAATACTGACAGTGGGGTGTTGAAGTCTCCAGTTACTGGTGTATTGGGGTCTGTCTCTCTCTTTAGCTCTAATTATATTTGCCTTGCATATCTGGGTGCTCCAGTGCTGGGTGCATATGTATTTACAATTGTTATATCCTTTTGCTGAATTGACCCCTTTATTATTTATATAATGGCATTCTTTGCCTCTTCTTTAGTTTTTGTCTTGAAATCTGTTCTGTCTTACAGAACTGTAGCTACTCCTGCTGTCTTTTGGTTTCCATATTCATGGGATATCTTTTTCCATCTGTTTATTTTCAGTCTATGTGTGTCTTTGTAGATGAAGTGTGTTTCTTGTGGGCAGCAGATCATTGGGTCTCTTTTTGGTTTTTGTTTGTTTGTTTTTAAATCCTTTCAGCTACTCTGTCTTTTCTGGAGAGTTTAGTGAATTCTCCTTCAGTGTTATTGCTGATAAGAAAGGACTTACTCCTGCAGTTTTGTTATTTGTTTTCTGGTTGTTTTGTGGTCTTCCTTCTTTCCTTCCTGTCTTCTTTTCAGTGAAGGTGATTTTCTCTGGTGGTATGATTTAATTTCTTGCTTTTTGTTATTTGCATATTCATTGCATTTTTTTTTTTTTTTGATTTGAGGTTAACATGAGGCTTGCAAATACTATCTTATAATACATTATCTTAAACTGATGACAGCTTAACATTGCATAAACAAACAAGCAAAAAGAAAACTAATGAAAACTCTACACTTTAACTTCATCCCTCTGCTATTTAACCTTTTGTTGTTTCTATCTATACCTTATTGTACTGTCTATGTCTTAAAAAGTTGTTGTAGTTATTATTTTTGATTGGTTCGTCTTTTAGTCTTTCTACTTAAAAGTAGCTTACACACCATAATTACAGTGTTATAATATTCTATGTTGTTCTGTGTACTTTTTTTTTTTTTTTGAGATGGAGTCTCGCTCTGTCGCCCAGGCTGGAGTGCAGTGGCCAGATCTCAGCTCACTGCAAGCTCCGCCTCCCGGGTTTCGCCATTCTCCTGCCTCAGCCTCAGTAGCTGGGACTACAGAAGCCCGCCACCTCAGCCCGGCTAGTTTTTTGTATTTTTAGTAGAGGCGAGGGTTTCACCGTGTTAAGCCAAGGATGGTCTCGATCTCCTGACCTAAGTGATCCTTCCCGCCTCGGCCTCCCAACGTGCTGGGATTACAGGCGTGAGCCACCGAGCCCGGCTCTGTGTACTTATTATTACCAGTGACTTTCATACCTTCAGAAGATTTCTCACTTCTCATTAATGTCCTTTTCTTTCTTTAGTGTTTCTTGTAGGACACGTCTGGTGAGGAGTGTTCTGTAACCTTCTTATACTTGAATATTGATCTCTTTCTCTAGGTTTGGAAAGTTCTTTGTTGTTATCTTTTTGAATAAACTTCTACCCCTGTTTCTTTCTCTACCTCCTCTTAGATTCACCCCTTTGAGGCTATTTTCTAGTTTTTATAGGCATGCTTCATTATTTAATAATGCCCCTAGGCATTTAATAATGTGTTAAACATGTGTTAAATATGGTACATTCATTTTACGGGTTACTATACAGCATTTAAAAGAATGTGAAATCCCTCAGCTTTTGTTTGTCTGGGAAAGTCTTTATTTAAGGATATTTTCTCACCAGGTGTACTGTTCTAGGGTAAAAGTTTTTTGGTTTTTTTTTTTCCTTCAGCACTTTATTTATTTATTTATTTATTTTATTTATTTTATTTTTTTTTTTTTTTTTTGAGGCCAGTCTCGGCTGTGTCACCAGGCTGGAGTGCGGTGGCGCGATCTCGGCTTCACCGCCATCCGCCTCCCAGGTTCCGCGCCATTCTCCTGCCTCAGCCTCCGGTAGCTGGGACTATAAACCATACCCGCACCCGGCTAGTTTTGCATTTTTAGTAGAGGCGAGGGGTTTCCACCATGTTAGCCAGGATGGTCTCGATCTCCTGACCTCGTGATCCACGCCTGCGGCCTCCCCAAAGTGCTGGGATTACAGGCTTGAGCCACAGCACCGGCCCTCGCTGGCACTTTGTGCATCATGCCACTTTCTCTCCGGACTGTAAGGTTTCCACTGAGAAGTCTGCTGCGGAACCATATTGTGGCAGCTGGTATTGTATGTTATTTGTTTCTTTTCTCTTGCTACTCCTAGGATCCTTTCTTTGTCCTATGGAAGCTTGATTATTAAATGCCAATTGCTTTCTTCTTTGGGTTAAATCTGTGATGTTCTAGCAGCTATGCTTGTTAGCGAGTATTTTTTTGGCGGAGTCTTGCTCTGTCACCCAGGCTGGAGTGCAGTGGCGGATCTCAGCTCACTGCAAGCTCCGCCTCGGGTTCACGCCCGTTCTCCTGCCTCAGCCTCTCGGTAGCTGGGACTACGAAGCCACGCCCTCGCCCGGCTAAGTTTTTGTATTTTTGGTAGAGGCGGGGTTCCGTGTCATGGGATGGTCTCGATCTCCTGACCTCGTGATCCGCCCGTCTCGGCCTCCCAAAGTGCTGGGATTACAGGCTTGAGCCACCGCGCCCGGCCGTGCTTGAATATTAATGTCTTTCTCTAGGTTTAGAAAGTTCTTATTATTATCCCTTTGAATAAACTTCTACTCCCATCTCTTTCTCTTTCTCCTCTTTAAGGTCAATAACTCTAGTTTTGCCCGTTTGAGGCTATTTTTTAGGTCTTGTAGGCATGTTTCATTATTTCTATTCTTTTTTCATCTCCTCTGATTGTGTGTTTTCAAATAGCCTATCTTCAAGCTCACTGATGTTTTCTTCTGTTTGATCAGTTCTGCTGTTAAGAGACTCTAATACGTTCTTTGTTATGTCAATTGTGTGTATCAATTTCAGAATTTCTGCTTGACGCTCTTGAATTATTTCAATCTATTTGTTAAATTTATCTGATAGAATTCTGAATTCTGTCTCTGTAATTATGTTGAATTTCTGTGAGTTTCCTCAAAATAGTTCTTTTGAATTCTCTGTCTGAAAGATCTCATATCTCTGTTTCTCCAGGATTGGTCCCTGCTGCCTTATTTAGTTCATTCACGTTGTCCTGGGTGGTCCTGATGCTTGTGGATATTCACTGGTGTCTGGGCCTCGAAGAGTTAGGTATTTATTTTAGTCTTTACAGTCTGGGCTTATTTGTATCCATTTGTATCCATTCTTCTTGGGGAGGCTTTCTAGGTATTTGAAGGGACTTAGGTGTTTTGATCTAAGCTGTATCTGTACTGGGCAGGGAGGCAGGGGGGAGCACCTGAAGCCCAGTAACAGTGTGGTTGTTGCAGACTCATTGAGGTATTTATTGCCTTGGTGGTCTTGGATAGGATCCAGAAGAATTCTCTGGCTCACCTTGCAGAGATTTTGTTCTCTTCTCTTACTTTCTCCCAAACAAATGGAGTCCGTCTCTCTCTGCTGAACTGCCTGGAGCTGAGGGTAGAGTGATACAAGCACCCTTGTGGCCACCACCACTGGGACTGTGCTGGGTGAGATCTGTAGCCAGCACAGCACTGGATCTCACCCAAGGCCCACCGTAATTACTACCTTGCTGCTGCCTATGTTTACTCAAGGCCACAGGGCTCTACAATCAGCAGGTGGTGAAGCCAGCCAGGCTTATATTCTTCCTTTCAGGGCAGTGAGTTCCCCCAGGCCCCAAGTGGGTCCAGGGATGCCATCTGGAAGCCAGAAACTGGAGTCAAAAACCGTAGAAATCTAGCTGGTGTTCTATTCTGTTGCAGTTAAGCTGGCACTCAAACCACAAGACAAATTTCTTCCCACTCTTTCCTCCCACTTCCATAAGCAGAGGAGCCTCCCCCGTGGCAACCACCATTACAGGCCCATGGAGAGTATTACCTGATTACCGTCAGTGTTCACTTAGGGCCCAGTAGGCACCCCCTTGCCCAAGGCAGGTCCAGAATTGCTGTTCAAGAGACAAGGCCTTGCATCAGGGACCCCAAGAGCCCACTTGGTGCTCTACCCCATTGTGGCTGAGAGAGAACCTGAAACCAGCACATCTCAGTCTCACTCAAGGCCCATGGTGCACTACCTGGTATCGTTACTAGTTATTCAGCGTCCAAGGGCCCTTTCGTCAGCAGGTGATGCATCCTGCCAAGACTGAGTCCTTCCCTTCGAGGCAGTAGGTTTCTCTCTGGCCCAGGGTGTGTCTGGAAGTATCATGCAGGATCTAGGGCTTGGAACGGGGGTCTCACAGCTCTGCCCAGTGCCCTGTCCTGCTGTGGCTGAGCTGGTATGCAAGATGCAAGACAGAGTCCTCTTTATTTTTCCGTCCCCTCCCCTCCCCTCCCTTCCCCTCCCCTCCCCTCCCCTCCCCTCTCCTCTCCTCTCCTCTCCTCTCCTCTCCTCTCCTCTCCTCTCCTCAAGCAGAAGGAAGGAGTCACTTTCGTTGCCGCGAGCTGTGCTGCCTGGAGTTGGAGGAGGGATGGTGCAAGCACTCCCTTAGCCACCAAGCTGGTGTCTAACTAGGTCACATGCCCCCCAAGCCCACTGGGTCTGAGCCTAGCACAGCACTAGGTCTTGCCAAGGAGTTGCAGTCCTTGTGGCCTAGACTGCCTTTAAAGCTTATTTAGGCCCCCAGAGAACTTTAGCCTGTGGTGGCAAAGCTTGCTGAAGTTCCAGTCACTGGGATGGGCAGTTTCCCTCTGACTAGGGCTGGTCTAAGTGCTCCCTCCATGGGTGGGCGCTGGCTGAGTTCAGCCCAGTATTGCTTTCTGTTGTGACAAAGCAGCAGCACTGAATTCAATGCAAAGTCCCACAATCACTGCACCTTCCCTCCCACAAGCACGCAGATGGTTGCTCTGTGCCATGCAACAGCTGCCAGGGGGTGGCAGAGGGATGGTGTCAGCAATTAAAGAGTGCCTTTCCTACCCCTCTTTGGTGCCTCTTTCAGTAATATGAAGTTAAAACTGATTGCTCACCTGATTTTTTTTTTTTTTTTTTTGAGACGGAGTTTCACCTTATCACCCAGGCCAGAGTGCTGTAGTGTGATCTTGGCTCACTGTAACCTCCACCTTCTGGGTTCAAGCGATTCTCCTGCCTCAGCCTCCTGAGTAGCTGGGATTACAGGCACCCACCACCATGCCTGACTAGTTTTCGTATGTTTAGTAGAGACAGGGTTTCACCATGTTGGCCAGGCTGGTCTTGAATTCCTGACCTCAGGTGATCACCTGCCTCGGCCTCCCGAAGTGTTGGGATTACAGGCGTGAGCCACTGCGCCCAGCCTGATTTTTAGTTCTTAATGCAGGTGCTTTTTTGTGTAGATTGTTGTTGAATTTGGGAGGACAATTGGTGGAGGATTCCATTTGGCCATCTTGCTCCACCTCTTTTCCCCTGTGTTGTTTGTTTGACACGTCCCATCATTCTTTGAGCACTGCCTTCTTTCTATAAAAAAAAGATTTCAGGCTTATTTCGTACCTTTCCTGCCCAAGCTCTAGACTCAGTCATTTCTCCAGGAGCCCTGATTTCATATATTGGAGAATGGTGTTTAGAAACCAAGATCTGGGCTCTAGGTGTGTTTATTGCTGTTGAGGTCTAACGCCCTCTCAGTGGACAGAGCAAGGAAACAAGCACATTAATACACACATTTCTATGCAGATCTATTTTGCATTCACTCATATATATTGAAGACCATGAGTGCACACCAGTTCCTCCAGCCCAACCCCATGGAGCGCATTCTCGTTTTCTCCCTCTCCAGATTTGCGACTCCCTTTTCCAACAGTGAGAAACCTGGCTCCCATTATCATCAATGTATTTACTATTGTATCAATCCCCAGTGTCTAACCAATCTCCAGGGGATGACCCTACCTCCTAACGTGGATGCCCTGACCACTCTTCTTGGGCCCTGGCACCCTGTGGGCCACTGATGTCCCCATAAATAAACCCTCCTCACCCCTTTTAGGATCTGGAACTCTGCACCAGGACAGTGCTGGGGCCAAGTCCCATGGATGCCTCCTCGTCGCACTGGGGCTTCTGGAGGCAAGAAGTCTGAGATCAGGGTGCTGGCCTGGTCAGGTTTCCAGTAAGGGCTCCCTTCCTGGCTTGTGGACAGCTGCCTTCATGCTGTATTCTCACACAGACTTTCTCCTCTCCTAGAGGGGTACCAATCCTATCAGGTAAGGTCCCACCCTTAGGACCTCATGGAACCTTATTTACCTCCTAAAAGCCCTATATCCAATGCAGTCACATAGGGATTCAATGTTTGAATGTTGGGGGATACAACTTGGTCCATAGTGCCCAGATGGGCCCTGCCACCCTGCTGGTCTGCCATCTTGGCCCCTCCACCACCTGGACTCTGATACCTACTCCAGGCCTGTGATGCTGCCCCTCCTCCTGCTGCTGCCCTTCACACCACTGGGGCTCCACCATCGTCTTGCTCAGTCTAATGGATATTAGACTAAATTATTAAGGAAGGGAGAGAAGGAGAGAGTGAGGAAGGAAAAGGAAGAGGAATGGATGAAGTTGAAAATTTATTAACTTTTTGAATTTAGGTTTTACGTATTTTAAAACATTTACTTAGTGGCTCATAGGTTCAAAGTTTGTTTGTCTTTCCTAAAAAATTCTTCCTTTTACTACTAAGCCAGGACCCTCATTATCCCTCATAATGCTATTTGTCTCAAAGTCACTTTTGTGTGATATCAAAATTGTGACAACAGCTTTCTTTTGATTTAGTATTTTCTTGGTATATTTTCCCCAACTCTTTTCTTAGGCCTTCTTTTTTCATTATATTTTAGGTATGTCTCTTGTAAACAGCAGATGGCTGGATTTTTTTCTTTTACTTTAAGAAATCTGTCTTTTAACTGACAAGATGATATATTTTTATGAAATAGAATTCTCGTATATTTTGACTCAGTTTTCCCAACTTATTTTGTATTTTCTTTTTACTGCATCCACTTTTTAACTGTCATCAACCCCCTTCTTTTGGGTTGGTTGTGTTTTATCCACCCCCTCCTCTTTTCCTCACTCTACTGGTTTGCAAGTTATACATTTGATTTATCTTCTTTCAGTGCCATGCTCTGATAAAATAAAGGACATTTATTACAGAAAAAAACCCCATAGTGTAACAACTACCACTTCCTGGTGATGAGTAAGCACCCAGTGACATGGAGCACGGATTTGCTCTTAGATAAGGAGGAATAGAGACCTTCTGGAAGGGCTGTGGGGATGCAGCGGTGGGGTGGCTAGGCTCAGCATTGAGGAGCCCCCCTAACTCATGCTCATTCCCTGCACACAGTGAGGACTGTGGAAGCGTTTCTTCTGCTTCTCCTAAAGTGGGCCCTGGAAACTGAGCTGTGGCTGATGGATTGGCCTGTTGGGGGTATCCAGGGAGTATGTGGGAGATGTGGACCAACAGACTTGATGATTGTTCCGCAAGCACAATCTTCCTGGGGAAAAGAACAGACAGCTCAGGCAGTGAGATCCCAATAAAATGAAGATGGGAATTTATTGTTGAGGAAAAATACCTGCTATGTTTGAATGCTTATCCTTTCCAAAACCCATGTAGAACTTAATCCCCAATGTAGAGATTAAGTTTAAGAAGTGATTGGGGCTGGGCATGGTGGCTCACGCCTGTCATCCCAGCACTTTGGGAGGCCAAGCCTGGTAGATCACCTGAAGTCAGGAGTTTGAGACCAGCGTGGCCAACGTGGTGAAACCCCGTCTCTGCTAAAAATACAAAAATTAGCTGGGTGTGGTGGCGGGTACCTGTAATCCCAGCTACTCAGGAGGCTGAAGCAGGATAATTGCTTGAACCCAGGAGGGGGAGGAAAAAAAGGTTTTCACCTTTTTTTCTGAAATGCTTGAGTTATCACTTTGGTTAAGTGAATGACTTATTTTATTTTATATTAGATGGAGTCTCGCTCTGTCACCAGGCTGGAGTGCAGTGGTGTAATCTCGGCCCACTGCAGCCTCTGCTTGCTGGGTTCAAGTGATTCTCCTGTCTCAACCTCTGAGTAGCTGGGACTACAGGCACCCATCACCACACCCTGCTACTTTCTGTATTTTTGGTAGAGATGGGGTTTTGCCATGTTGGCCAGGCTGGTCTTGAACTCCTGACCTGGGTGATCTGCCCACCTCAGCCTCCTAAAGTGCTGGGATTATAGGCATGAGCTACCGTGCCCAGCATGAATGATTTATTTTACAATGATCTGTGATCCTACTTTGTGATATCAAGTGTCTTAAACCTTTCATATTTGACAAATTTTCCAAAATTACATGATAAATTATGTCTTTTTCTGACCTAATTAATCCTTTAAGATATTAGGTTCCCTAAAGTCCAAACAATGACATAATTTGGCTTATTTAGTACAAAAATTATATAGGAAGCATTGTCAAATATGAAATGGTGTTAGGTTTTCTTTGAGCTGTATTTGTATAAATATGTTATTGGTATGTGTTCCAAAATTTTGGGAAACTCCTGTAATTCTGATATAACAGTGTACATTATCAGAAATGATCATGATTGTTATGTTAAAATTATTGTGTGCCATAGAGGTAACAAATTTCCTTGTCAATTGTGGCTTTGACTATGGCTGCCCTAAAACTTTCTGTCATTCACAAACAATTGTTGTCTTATTTTGGTCCTATTTAGAGGGTGATTTTATAATCAGCTATAAAACTCTACCAGGTGCTCTTGAATGCAGGTTTCTGGGAACTTTGGAGATTGTGACATCAGAATAGAAGGAAAGCTTTCAGGGCTCAGGGAGAGTTAAAATGTTCACGAGTGTCAGGCAGAACAGGAGTTAACTGCATGGACTGAACTGATCTTTTTGACTTTTTGCTTAAAATGCTTGCTGATCCTTTGTTTTGTTTTTCAGAGTCTCAAGACTTTTCTTTTAAACGATCGACAGTGTTTAACAATTTAGTGTACTTTTAACAATTTGGTATACTTATTATAGAAAATAATGTTTTCAAATTGTTTTCCTTCTTTCTTTCAATTTTTTTTTTTCTAATTTGGAGTCCCTGAAAACTAAGCTGTGCTTTCTTAAAGCCCTGTGAACTGAAACCACACAACTTAAACTTCAGAAGAAAATAACAGCAACATATTTACATACATAAGCCACTTTCATACCTGCCTACTGATGTATAGACTTCAGAGTCGTGTGGCCTATATCACATTTTCAGGATTGTTCTTTTGTTTGTTGTTGTTTTTCTCCCTTTCTCCCCCTATTTTCTCTTCACAGGACATGAGACTTCACAACCTGTTAAAAAGGAGCTTTGGGGACCTACCCATCTAGGAATAAACTGTCCTAGCCATAAGAAATCATATAAAACCTAAGATCAGAGACTCATTTTCTTCTAAACTGCTTTCTCCAAAAGATTTTAAAGAAGGAAAGGGGGGACATGTGAAAGGAAAATATCTTGGGCCCCCAAAATCCCTAAAAACTAAAAGGAAAATTCAAGCTGGAAACTACTCAGGGCAAACCTACCTTTCATTCTATTCCAAGTCACCCCTCTGCTCACTGAGATACATGCATATCTGAGTGCCTTCTTTGGAAAGGCTTATCAGATACTCAAAACAGTGCAACCATTTGTCTCTCACCTACCTGTGACATGGAAGTGTTTGAAATGTGTGCTCCCCATGCCATAAATAGCACTTGAACATAAATTAATTTATTTAGTAAGGCCATTTTTACTTCCTGCAGAAAGGGTACACTCACCAGCAGTTTTGCCATGAGAGTACACCGAACAAAGGAGACAGGGTCATTTATAACCTGACAAGTCCACCCTACTGCTTCCATTGTCTGGAACGGGACCTCACATTCTGTATTCGTCCCGATTGGCTAGCAACTTAGAACTTTCTTTTTTTTTTTTTTGAGATGGAGTCTCACTCTGTCGCCCAGGCTGGAGTGCAGTGGCCGGATCTCAGCTCACTGCAAGCTCCGCCTCCCGGGTTTACACCATTCTCCTGCCTCAGCCTCCTGAGTAGCTGGGACTACAGGTGCCCACCACCGCACCCGGCTAGTTTTTTGTATTTTTTTTTAGCAGAGACGGGGTTTCACCGTGTTAGCCAGGATGGTCTCGATCTCCTGACCTCGTGATCCGCCCGTCTCGGCCTCCCAAAGTGCTGGGATTACAGGCTTGAGCCACCGCGTCCGGCCGCAACTTAGAACTTTCTAAAAGAGGCAAAGGTAGAGGGGAACAAAGGAAGGAGGAAGTAACTTGTGGAATGCTGAGAAAGGTAAACACTTTTAAATAAGGAAGAACAGGCTATGACCTAATGCTTGCTTGGACCAGTATAAGCATGCCAGGCAAATATTTAGGAGTACAGGTCTTTGAATAAATTTTGCTTCCAAGAGAAGTTACTATTTATTCCTAATTAATTAGATGGGGAGGAAAGTCTTTGAAGAGGAACCTCTACTTTTGCTTTTTACAGAAGCCTTTGCCTTTCTGGGTGGAACCAATGTACTTCTTATATATATTGATTAATGTCTTATGTCTCCCTAAAATGTATGAAACCAGGCTGCACACTGACCACCCTGGGTACGTGTTGTCTGGACCTCCTGAGGCTGTGTCACGGGCATGTGTCCTTAACTTTGGCAAATAAATCTCCTAAAATGATTGAGACGTGTCTGGTCATTTTTCTCAATTGACAACTACACACCTGAATGTCAGGTGAGTCGACAGAAAGGACAAGAGAGAGACACAAGGCCGGGTGTGGTGACTCACGCCTGTAATCCCAGCACTTTGGGAGGCCAAGGCGGGTGGATCACAAGGACAGGAGATCGATACCATCCTGGCTAACAAGGTGAAACCCCGTCTCTACTAAAAAAAATACAAAAAATTAACCCGGAGTGGTGGTGGATGCCTGTAGTCCCAGCTACTCAGGAGGCTGAGGCAGGAGAATGGCGTGAACCGGGGAGGTGGAGCTTGCAGTGAGCCGAGATTGTGTCACTGCACCTCCAGCCTGGGCAGCAGAAC
This sequence comes from Papio anubis, assembly GCF_008728515.1. Taxonomy (NCBI): domain Eukaryota; kingdom Metazoa; phylum Chordata; class Mammalia; order Primates; family Cercopithecidae; genus Papio; species Papio anubis. The sequence goes on along the minus strand of NC_044979.1, from coordinate 178,247,526 downwards.
GAGACTCCGTCTCAAAAAAAAAAAAAAAAAGACACAAGTTCAGGCAAGCCTTTATTAACCCATCAGCTGCTCCATTGCAGACAGAGGAGGCAGCCCTGAGCTTACAAAATGAGGGGTTTACATGGGAGAGACCGACCCTGGGGTCATTTGTTGGTTAAGTTTGCTGTATATCACCTTGTGACATTTATGGTAGCAGCCAAATGAAGGAACTTACAGGAGGGTGTAGGTAAAGTTTGTTTATGCTTCCCATGACCTCCCCCTGTGCGGCCTGGATGGTTTGTAATTGGGGTTTGTTTATCGTAACAAGGCCTGATAGGTAAAGTCTGCTGGTTTCACTGCGGCACCTAGATAAGGGCTTAAAAATGTAAAAAGATTTTGGGGAAGGGTGGGCAGCACGGAGAGGTTTGGGGGGGGTGTTGGCAGTACCAAGCTTTTTGGGGCAATTTGTCCCTAACACTAAAAATAGTTAAAATCATAAAATGTATGTTACACAGTATGTATTTTACCACACACACACAGACATTTTTGTGGAAGACCAAACACCTGACCCGTGGATGTCCATACCAAGAGGGGGTGTGGTCAGCACAGAGGCAGTCCTGGAGGTGGATGTCACCTGGTCTAGAATAATACAATGGCCGGGCACAGTGGCTCACACCTGTAGTCCCAGCACTTTGGAAAGCCGAGGAGGGTGGATTGCTTGAGCCCAGGAGTTCAAGACCAGCCTGGGCAACAGTGAGACCCCATTGCTACAAAAAATACAAAAATTAGCCAGGCGTGGTGGTATGCACCTGTCATCCCAGCTACTCAGGAGGCTGAGATGGGAGAATCACTTGAGCCCTGGAGGTGGAGGCTGCAGCGAGCCAAGATAGCACCACTGCACTCCAGCCTAGGTGACAGAGACTGTCTCAAAAAATAAAAATAATAAATAAAAATAACTAAAAAAACTCAAAAACCAAACATTTTCCTCCCACGATGGGAGGACAGTAAGAGCTGACTTTTTCGTGGGTGCCTGTGTCTGCACAGCCCTGCATGGGTGCACCACATTCGCGATTTCATTTAATCTTCACAACGAGTGATGTGACTCTTACCCCTTTTAATGAAGGCAGCGGAGGCCCAGGAGGTTAAGTAAAGAATTGATTTTTTGCCAGCGCGGTGGCTCACGTCTGTAATCCCAGCACTTTGGGAGGCCGAGGAGGCTGGATCACAAGGTCAGGAGATTGAGACCACGGTGAAACCCCCGCTCAAAAATTAAAAATGAGCTGGGCGTGGCTGGCTGGCTTGCAGTCCCAGCTACTCGAGGCTGAGGCAGGAGAATGGCGGAACCCAGGAGGCAGAGCTTGCAGTGAGCCCAGATCACGCCACTCGCACTTCCAGCCTAGGGGACAGAGTGAGACTCTGTCTCAAAAAAAAAAAAAAAAAAAGAATCGATTTTTTTAATTGACCGAGTTCCACTCTGTCACGCAGGCTGGAGTGCAGTGGCATGCTCTTGGCTCACTGCAAACCCCACTGCCTGGGTTCAAGTGATTCTTGTGCCTCAGCCTCCCAAGTAGTTGGAACTACAGGTGCATGCCACCATGCCCGGCTAATTTTTTTAATTTTTTTTTGGTATTGAACTCTTGACCTCAGGTGATCCGTCCGCCTCACCCTCCCAAAGTACTGGGATTACAAGCATGAGCCACTGTGCCCGGCCAAAGAATAGATTTTGAATGTAAACCCGGCTATCTGGCTGCAGAGGCAGAGTCCAGAGTCCCTGCTGGCCCAGGGGAGATCACCAGGGCGGCAGGCCCCGGTGCTGGAAAGTCCCAAGCTGGGGCCTGGGAGCCTCCTTTGCAGCCTCCACCCAAGTAAGTGTTTCCTCCTCACCCCAGGCAGTCCCTGCCCACTCCAGTCAGCAGCTCCAGAACAGAATCACCCAGGGTTCCACCCTTGCAAAACACCTGCTTTCTTCTGCATCAAAACCCTTTCTTGTCAGTTGCAATTAGAAATAATTAGAGGAGCTAATTCCCATTAAATTGTCAATGACTCATCAAGGCATCCATGCTTGCTTTTTGTTTTTTTAAAAGCTTCCAACTCAATATTTTTCTATTCTTCCTTTGAACTATTCTTGCTCCGATTGAATCAAAGCAGGACCCGGCACCACCTCCCTTTCCCTCCCTGGGGTTTCCCATTTCCCAGTCTTCCAGGAGGGTTAGGAGGCGCTCTCCATCCTTTTGTCAACTGGCAGTCACCACCTTGCATTTTAATAATGGACAGTTCCCTAATGGAGAAAAGTGAATCTCTGGTGGAGGAATGACAATTTCGTTTTTCCTGTGGGGAGAGGCAGGAGGACAGTGTGTGTGTCCTCTGCCAGGGGTACTGACCGCTCGCTCAGGGGAGGGCAACTGTGCCCACGGCTGCTTCCCCAGGACGTCGCAGCTCCAGAGCAAGAGAAGTGAGGAGCAAATCTCAGCGCAAACGGAAAGAAAGCATCTCCTGATCCACTGCTAGCAGCAGGGGAAATGGAAAACCGCAGGGAGGGAAAGGCAGTGGAGTGTGTGCATGTGTATGTGTGCCTGTGCCTGTGTGTGTGTGCATGTGCATGTGTGTGTGCCTGTGCATCAATATGCAATGCAGCGTGTGTGTGTACCACAATGCATGTATGTACCTGTCGCGTCACGATATACCTATGCATAATGTATGTCGCGTGTAATGCGTGCCACAATGTGCCTATGGGGTATGCATGTATGTCACAATAATGCGTGTACTTGTGCATGTGTATGTGCATGTGAGTGCCTGTAGGTGTGCATGTGTGTGCCTGTGCATGTATGTGCATGTATTATTACATGGCATACCTGTGTAATGTGCCTATAGGTAATGCATGTGTCGTGCATGTCCGTGTGTATGTGTTGTGCCTATGCATATGCCTGTGCATGTGTGTATGTACGTGTGTCTGCATGCCTGTGCATGCATGTGCCTCTGTGTGCGTGTACCTGTGCATGTGTATGTATGTGTGTGCATACCTGTGTGTCTGTAGGTGTGCATGTGTGTGCCGATCGTGCATTGTACGTGCATGTGTAATGTAGTAATGCGTGCCTGTGTGTGCCTGTAGGTGTGCATGTGTGTATGTGCTTGTCGCGTGCGTGTACCTGTGCATGTGTATGTGCGTGTGTGCGTGCCTGTGTGTGCCTGCAGGTGTGCATGTGCGTGCCTGTGCGTGCATGTGCATGTGTGTGTGTACTTGCAGCATTTGGGTCCTTCACATAATGGTTGCTCTCATTTCCTGAGAATTTTTGATGCATTGGATTAAAAGCTGCCCAGCTCGGAGAGCTGTGAAAGGCTTTTTAAGGCCCTTATTCTTCCCTTTCCCTCCTGTCATGCGGTTCCCCAGGGAGGCGTCCCTGCTTCCCAGCTGCTGGAGCACACTCCAGTCTCAAACATGCAAAGGACCTGTTCCCCTGTGTGTCTTTAGGACACAGTCTCTCCTGAACTCAGTAATTTTCAGCTTTTGCTTCATTTCATCATTTCCATCGGCTACAAATGATAGAGTTTAAAGGGAACCATTACTCTGCGGTAGACTCAAGGCTCCAGTCCCTGGGACCTCACCGAAGCTTGGAAGAGGACCTCTGGCCCCCCAGGAAGGCCCCCTGCAGTCTTTAGGGAAGAGCTTCCTTCCCATCCCCGTGGGGCTTTTGCTTTTCTCACTCACTTGCTCTAGGGCAATTTTAAAAAGCCAATTCTTGGAAGAGCCAATTTGCCAAATGACCAGCTTCCCAATGTATTGCTTCTTTGAACTAAGTCGTTTTCCTTGGGCGTTGTCAATTTGTGTTTCTATCAGCACACTGACCCTTCATTCTGTCTCTGCCTCAGTGCCCTGGAGATGGGGTGTGTGGGGAGCAAAGACAGGGGGATTTGCGAAGGCGTCAGAAGAGTATATTTGGAGCACATAATCGTGACTGTTAAGAATTCTTGTCAATCAATCCTTTATTAAAGTAATTGTCTTAAAACAATTATTTCATATTGAAGAATAAATTCAAGACGATATTCAGTGATGCATTCTTCGTAAATCTATTTATTAAATGTATTTGATTGATGTGTCACGTCTCCCTAAAATACATAAAAACCAAGCTGCGCCCCGACCACCTTGGGGACATGTTCCCAGGACCTCCTGAGGGCTGCGTCACGGGCCATGGCCGCTCATATTTGGCTCAGAAGAAATCTCTTACAGTATTTTACAGAGTTTGACTCTTTTTGTCAACATCGTTACTTTTTCAATCTTTATATTCTGTGTTACAGCACTGGCCTCTGCTTTACTGTGTAATCCTTATGTCAAATATTTTATGTCAATGAATCGTAATAACTAAATCTAACATTTTTATTTGCTTTAAAAGATTCTCCTTTAAAAATGATAACTTCTTTCATGGTTCGTGGATGCTATTTTTTAAATCTCTATGTTATCTAAAAGAAACTCATTCGTTTTAAGTATAAAGACATAGTTAGTGTGAACCTGGACAACTGAGACAAGTCTTAGTTAATTTAGAAAGTTTATTTTGTCAAGGTTGAGGACATGCACCCATGACACAGACTCACGAGGTCCCGATGACAGGCGCCCAAGGCGGTCGGGGCACAATTTGGTTTAATACATTCTAGGGAGACAGGAGACATCAATCAACATACGCAAGATGACCATTGGTTCAGCCTGGAAAGGCGGGACTACTCAAAGCAAAAGCGGGAAGACTGGAACCCGGGAGGGGGCTTCCAGGCCACAGACAGATAAGAGACAAATGGCTGCATTCTTTCGAGATTCTGATTAGCCTCTGGGAAGGAGGCCATCAGATACGCATCTATGTCAGTGAGCAGAGGGGTGACTGAATAGAATGGGAGGCAGATTGGCCCTAAGCAGTTCCCAGCTTGACTTTTCTCTTTAGCTTAGTGATGTGCGGGCCCCAAGATTTATTTTCTTTTCACAATAGGTTAAAAATAAAAGGATGAGAGAAGATATGTTGTGCACACAGACGCTATGAAATCAGCTGGAGTGCAATATTCATATTAAACAAAGCTCGGTACAAGAAATGTTACCAGTGTGAAAGTTGTCAGAATCAAAATGGAATCTCTTGTGTTAAAACAAAACAATACAAAAAAGACAAAAACAAACAAACAAACAAACAAAAAACCACCTTGTGGGTGGATGTGGTGGCTCACACTTGTAATTCCAGCACTTTGGGAGGCCAAGGCGCCTGAGGTCAGGAGTTCAAGACCAGCCTGACCAACATGGAGAAACTCTGTCGCTACTAAAAATACAAAATTAGCCGGGTGTGGTGGCGCATTCCTGTAATCTCAGCTACTCAGGAGGCTGAGGCAGGAGAATTGCTTGAATCCGAAGGCTGAGGTTGCAACGAGCCGAGATTGCAACATTGCACTCCAGCCTGGGCAACAAGAGTGAAACTCTGTCACAAAGAAGAAAAAAAACAAACAAACCTTGACAGAGAAGACCAGGAAGAGAGGGTTCTCAAGCATGAATGTCTGACAGCAAAACTATCCCAGAAGAATGCAAAACCCACAGCCTTGCAAAAAGGCCATTGCAAACTCACATCAAAGGTCCTTCTGCGAGGACACCTGCCCAACCTTGGCTTGGTGCCACCTGCGTTATTGGTCTTTGTAGCCAAGGATAATGATCCCAAAACAATGATGCGATCCTCCTCATTTTCCTGTCATCTTCCTTTACCTCCCTGGGTAACACAGAGTGTATGATGGTGCATGGATTTCCACGGCAGTGCTCCAATCCCAAGTAGACTTCATCTTCTTTCAGAAAGCCTCTCTCTGTTTAGGTTGACACCATGGATAAAGAGGGATATTGCATAAAGATCAAGGGGTCAAGTCTGTGGAGTCCTGATAAGGTAAGTAAGCAACAATGAGGAAGAGGTCCCAGGTGAGGGAGAACAATTGCTCTGAGAGATGGCTAATCACGGGCAACCTGCTGGCAAACTACGTGGCTCAGCATGTAGCCCCTGCAGCACCACCCTAGAGAATCTCCCTCCAGCCCCTGCCTCTTTGCAGACAGCTCCTTCTCTGCTGTGCTGCCTGTTGCATCCTTGCAACGCATCTTTGTACTTTCTCTAATAAATCTGCCTTTCTTTTTTTTTTTTTTTTTTATTTTCTTTTTTTTTTTTTTTTGAGGCGGAGTCTCACTCTGTGGCCCAGGCTGGAGTGCAATGGCCGGATCTCAGCTCACTGCAAGCTCCGCCTCCCGGGTTCACGCCATTCTCCTGCCTCAGCCTCCCGAGTAGCTGGGACTACAGGCGCGCGCCACCACGCCCGGCTAATTTTTTGTATTTTTTAATAGAGACGGGGTTGCAGGGCATGACAGGCTGATCACATCACCTGAGGTCAGGAGTTCGAGACCAGCCTAGCCAACATGGTGAAACCCTGTCTTTACCAAAAATACAAAAATTAGCCGGGCGTGGTGGCACATGCCTGTAGTCCCAGCTACTTGGGAGGCTGAGGCAGGGTGAATTGCTTGAATCTGGGAGGGAGAAGTTGCAGTGAACCAAGATCGTGCCACTGCGCTACAGCCTGGGCAACAGAGCAAGACTTGGTCGCAAAAATAACTAACTAACTGGCCGGGCACAGTGGCTCACGCCTGTAATCCCAGCACTTTGGGAGGCCAAGGGGGGTGGAGCATGAGGTCAGGAGATTGAGACCATCCTGGCTAACACGGTGAAACCCCGTCTCTACTAAAAATACAAAAAATTAGCCAGGCGTGGTGGTGGGCACCTGTAGTACCAGCTACTTGGGAGACTGAGGCAGGAGAATGGCATGAACCCGGGAGGCGGAGCTTGCAGTGAGCCGAGATCGTGCCACTACACTCCAGCCTGGGCGACAGAGCGAGACTCCGTCTCAAAAAAAAACAAAAACCAAAAACAAACAAACAAAACACAAAAAACTAAATAACTAACTAAATAAATAAATAAAGGGAAAAGTCATTCTGGGATCTGCTTAGGGCCAACCTGCCTCCCATGCTATTCAATGTCACTCCCCGCTCCCCCACTGAGATAGATGCATATCTAATGGCCTTGGTTGGAAAGGCTAGTCAGAAACTCAAAAGAATGAAACTCTCTCACCTACCTGTGACCTGCAAGCCCCCTCCCAGCTTCGAGCCTTTCTGCCTTTGCTTCAAGTTGTCCCGCCTTTCCAGACTGAACCAATGTACTTCTCACATACGTTGATTGATATCTCCTGTCTCCCTAAAATGTATACCAAGCTGTGCCCCGACCACCTTGGGTGCATGTCGTCAGGACCTCCTGAGGCTGTACCACAGGCCCGTCCTCAACCTTCAACCTTCTCCTCAACCTTCAACCTTCGCAAGATAAACTTTCTAAATTAACTGAGGACGGATGGGGATTTCCCTTTCTTCTGCCCTAGAATCCAGAGAGCTTAGCTTATGTCCTGGGAGCAAGACGGTTTAATGCGCCTTCCTCAGCTGCTCAAGTCTTCCGCTTGTAAGAGTGTCCAGGGAGCAGGTGGGGCTCCTACCTGCCCCAGCACCGTCCCCTCCCACACACCCGTGTCACCCACAAGGGCTCTCTGTCATCACCTGCCCTGTCCCGGCTCTTTCCTTTTTTTTTTTTTTTTTTTAGACAGAGTCCTGCTCTGTCGCCCAGGCTGGAGTGCAGTGGCAAGACCTCTGCTCCCTGCAAGCTCCGCCTCCTGGGTTCAAGCAATTCTCCTGCCTCAGCCTCCCGAGGAGCTGGGATTACAGGCGTCCACCACCACACCCGGTTAATTTTTGTATTTTTAGTAGAGATGGGGTTTCACCATATTGGCCAGGCTGGTCTCAAACTCCTGACCTCGTGTTCCACCTGCCTCCGCCTCCTAAAGTGCTGAGATTACAGGCATGAGCCACCGTGCCTGGCCAGTCCCTGCTCTGTCTTAAAGACCCATGGTGGAGAGTTTAAAAATGAGTGCAAGATTCCCTCTGTATGGGACCCCAGCTCTCCCTATCTGTCACACAAATTGGCCTTTAAGAATTTTACTGAATCTTTCTTGTCCATCCGTATGGTGGCCACTGTTTTTTCTATACACTGTGATAAGATTCTCTGCTCGATCAAAATTTAGTCAAGCTTCTGAACCTTCTCTTGGACCATCTGTGCACTTCCTTGTAAAGTCCAGCTTTAGCAAAGAATCCTGCTAAGTCAGTTTATTTATTTATTTTTATTTTTATTTTTTGAGATGGAGTCTCCCTCTGTCGCCCAGGCTGGAGGGTAGTGACGCGATCTTGGCTCACTGCAGCCTCCACCTCCTGGGTTCAAGCGATTTTCCTGCCTCAGCCTCTCAAGTAGCTGAGACTACAGGCGTGTACTCCTACGCCCAGCTAATTTTTGTATTTTCAGTAGAGGCGGAGTTGTACCATATTGGCCAGGCTGGTCTCGAACTCCTGACCTCACCTGATCTGCCCACCTTGGCCTCCCAAAGTGCTGGGATTACAGGTGTGAGCCACCCTGCCTGGCCCTAAGTCAGTTTAGGAAGAGCCTTTCCATCCTCGATATCTGGGTAATTTCTTCATCCCCAGGTGATATCTGATTACCCCGTGCTCTCCTTGTCAAGAATCCTGTTAAGTCAGTTTAGCGAGAATCTCCTAACCGCTGATGTTTTCCTCTGTGTAATTTTCCATCCACTGACCCCCACGCCCCTCACTCCTTGGCAAGCAATTCCCACTTGCCTGAGCCAGATTTTTTTATTTTTATTTTTATTTTTATTTTTATTTTTGAGACAGAGTCTCCAGCCCAGGCTGGAGTGCAATGGCGCGATCTCGGCTCACTGGAGGCTCTGCATCCCGAGTTCAGCCTCTGCCTCCCGAGTAACTGGGATTACAGGCCTGCACCATTGTGCCTGGCTCACTTTTGTATTTTTAGTAGAGACGGGGTTTCGCCATGTTGGCCAGACTGGTCTCCAACTCCTGGTCTCAGTGATCTGCCTATCTCAGCCTCCCAAACTGCTGGGATTACAGCCGTGATCCACCACACCTGGCCGGCCTGAGCCAGATTTGAAGTTGAGCTTAATTTCTTAAATCCCTGCAAATCCCTTGGCTGTGGTCCCTACACCTACCTTGATGGTCCTGAATAGAGTCTGCCTTACTGTGTTTTAACAAGTATCATTCAGCCTGGGCAACACAGCCAGACCCCATCTCTCTAAAAAAAATGATTAGCTGGGCTGGTGGCACATGCCTGTGGTCCCAGCTCCTCGGGAGGCTGAGGTGGGAGGACCGCTTGAGGCCGGGAGGTTGAGGCTGCAGTGAGGTATGACTGTGCCACTGCACTCCAGCCTGGGTGACAGAGCGAGACCCTGTCTCAAAACAAAACAAAACAAAACACCCCCAAACCAAAAAAGACACAAGTGTTATTGAATATGTTTTTCTTTGACACCTGTCAAAGCAGTTCATGTGCTCTCTCTCTGCTCGAAGGGCCCCTCCTTTCTGGAATTCAGTTCACTCTGTTCCCCTGTGATTCCCCTCCCCAGTGGTGTTGAGGACTGTCTGACTCTTCTCATTGTTAGTGTGAGAACAATGCTCTTTGCGGTTTTCTACATTCTAAGAGGAAATGGGAGTCTCTGTTATGCATCTTATTACAGCCAGAGCCTAATGGACTCACTCTGTGAGCTCATTTTCAGTGGGAATTTCTTCCATAGGAGTCCTAGGTAATGGCAGTAGCCCCCTGGGATATCTGTCATAAGATAAGGCCACAGCGGGCCACAGATATCACAGAAAACTGGGTCACTGAGGAAAGTTTAGTAATGAGACTATTTACAAAGCTATGGGCCGGGGGACAGAGAACTCAGTATTCCAGGGCTAGGGAGAGCAGGCAGCTGTGCCTTTCCTGCCTTCCCTGAGGTCTGAAATGGCAGAGAGGAGACTCATCCGGATGCGGCGCAGATGGCTGCATGGAGAGGACTGTCTGGCAGGGGCTGCAGCCCTCAGTGAAAGACCATTACCATTGTTGCTGGACATAAAACAAACAAGGATGTAGAAGTACTCAGCACACTACCGATCTGCGTGACCTTCCCAACATTCACAGAACTCTACCTAACAACTGCAACGTACAGTCTTTTAGTTCTTCCTCTTCCTCTTCCTCTTCCTCCTCCTCCCCTTCCCCTTCCCCTTCCCCTTCCCCTTCCCCTTCCCCTTGAGACAGGTCTCACTCTGTTGCCCAGGCTGGAGCACAGTTGTGCAATCTGACTTCACTGCAACCTCTGCCTCCCAGGCTCAGGCAATCCTCCCTTAGCCTCCCACGAGGACTACAGGCACGCACCACCATGCCCAGCTAATTTTTGTATTTTTTGTAGGGATAGGGGTCTCGCCATGTTGCCTAGGCTTGTCTCAAACCCTTGGGCTCAAGCAATCCACCTACCTCTGCCTCCCAAACCGCTGGGGTTACAGGCGTGAGCCACTGCCTGGCTGTACGCATTTGTTTCAAACATTCATGGAACATGTACCAAGATGGGTTGCATGATAAGCCATAAATTAAACCCCAATAAGTGTAAAAGAATTGAGATCATATAGAATGTGTTCTTTGACCACAGGGGAATCAAACTAGATGTCAGTAACAAAAAGACAACCCATTTGTGTATTGCTGGTGGGAATGTAAAAGGTACAGCCGTTCTGGAAAACGGTTTGGCAGTTTCTTACAAAACTCCATGTGCAATTACCATACGACCTCAGGATTGCTCTCCTGGGCATGCCCCAGGCAGGCGAAGACTCATGTTCATAAAAACCAGTGGATCAATGTTCATAGCAGATTTACCTGTAAAAGTCAAACAGTGGAATAGCCTGGATGTCCTCAATGGTTATACAAACTGGTCTCTTTTTTTTTTTGAGGCAGAGTCTCACTCCATCTACCTAGGCAGGAGTGCAGTGGCGCAATCTTGGCTCACTGCAGGCTCCACCTCCCAGGTGCAAGCGATTCTCCTGGCTCAGCCTCCTGAGTAGCTGGGATTATAGGCACCTGCCACCATACCCGGCTAATTTTTGTATGTTTAGTAGAGACGGGGTTTCACCATGTTGGTCAGGCTGGTCTCGAACTCCTGACCTCAGGCGATCCACCTGCCTCGGCCTCCCAAGTAGCTGGGATTACAGGCGCCTGCCACCATGCCCAGCTATTTTTTATTTTTTATTTTTAGTAGAGATGGGGTTTCACTCTACAGAGATCCTGTGGATCCCTGGAGGGATGTCTGTGATTTGGGAGGTGACTGGGGAAGGTTCTGGATCTTGTGTGTGTCACTGTCAATACTTGCCTGTGACATCATGATATGTTAGAGAAGATGTGAGCATTGAGGAGAGCTGGGGCCTTTTATTACAGACGGGGAGGAAGTATTTCCAAGCCCTATATCTGACAGAGGATGAGTATGTAGAATAAAGGCACATGGGATTGTTCTATATTATTTCTTCTTATTTTATTTTGAAATTTTGTTTTATTGTGTTTTGTGTAACCAATGTAGTGAAAAAAAAGTCTTATGTGAATTAGATATTCATGTATAACATGCGTTAATACACAGATGTGATCATGAAAATCAATCTTAGCACTTAAAGCCATTTGTCAACAAACAACAGTGCTGTTTACTCTTGCCATAATTAGTTTAACTTAATTTTTTTTTTTTTTTTTTTTGAGACGGAGTCTTGCTCTGTCACCCAGGCTGGAGTGCAGTGGCTGGATCTCAGCTCACTGCAAGCTCCGCCTCCCGGGTTTACGCCATTCTCCTGCCTCAGCCTCCCAAGTAGCTGGGACTACAGGCGCCCGCCACCTCGCCCGGCTAGTTTTTTGTATTTTTTTAGTAGAGACGGGGTTTCACCGTGTTAGCCAGGATGGTCTCGATCTCTTGACCTCGTGATCCGCCTGTCTCGGCCTCCCAAAGTGCTGGGATTACAGGCTTGAGCCACCGCGCCCGGCCTAGTTTAACTTAATTTTTTTTTTTTTTGAGATGGGGTTTTGCTCTTGTTGCCCAGGCTGGAGTGCAATGGCACGATCTTGGCTCACTGCAACCTTCGCCTCCTGGGTTCAAGTGATTCTCCTGCCTCAGCCTCCCAAGTAGCTGGGATTACAGGCACCTGCCACCACGCCCAGCTAATTTTTTTGTATTTTTAGTAGAGATGGGTTTCACCATGTTAGCCAGGTTCCTGACCTCAGGTGATTCATCCACCTTGGCCTCCCAAGGTGCTGGGATTATAGGAGTGAGCCACTGTGCCTGGCCCACAATTAATTTTTTGATTCACGTCACTTTAGGATTCGTGAGGGTAAGAATCCTATCCTTCTTCATTTGCCATTATATATATTGAACATACTATGCCTAGAATAAAAGTTCTTTTTTTAAAAAAAATTCAATTTTTATTTTAGATTCAAGGGTACATGTGCAGGTTTGTTACCTGGGTACATTGCGTGATTCTGATGTTTGGGGTACAACTGATCCCGTCACCCAGGTACTGACGATAGTGCCCAACAGGTGTTTATCAGCCCTGGCCCCTCCCTCCCATGTCTAACAGTCTCCAGTGTCTCTTGCTGCCCTCTTTACGTCCTGTGCACCCAACGTTCCGCTCCCACTTGGGAGTGAGCACATGCGGTATGTGACTTCCCTTCCTACGTTAATTCGCTTTGGACAGTGGCCTCTAGCTGCACCCATGTTACTACAAAGGACATGATTTCCTTTTTCTCTATGGCTGTGCAGGTGATCCTTCTGCCTCAGCCTCCCAAGTAGCTGGGATTACAGGCACGTGTCACCATGCCTGGCTAATTTTGTATTTTTAGTAGAGACGGGGTTTTGCCATGTTGGCCAGGCTGGTCTTGAACTCCTGACCTCAAGTGATCCACCCGCCTCGGCCTCCTAAAGTGCTGGGATTACAGGTGTGAGCTATCTCACCCGGCCTGTTTTATTTATTTATTATTATTTTTACTTTTTGTAAGGACGTTTATTCTGTAAATTTTCTTTTCTTTCTTTTGTTCTTTTTTTTTTTTTTTTCCTGATAGAGTCTCTCTCTGTTGCCCAGGCTGGAGTGTAACGGTGCAACCTCTGCCTCCTGGGTTCAAGCGATTCTCCCACCTCAGCCTCCCAAAGTGCAGGATTACAGGTGTGAGCCACTGCACCTGGCTGTGCTTTGTTTAATTTGAAGTTTTTTCTACTTGTAAAACACTGTTATCTGCCTTCCTTAGAGTTGCCTGAAAGCTTCAAATCTCCCTTAAACTTGGCAGAAATTGAGTGACTCTGCTCTCCCACCAGATGGAAGGCCAAATGTGACAATTTCAGTGAGCACGGGGCACTCAGAATAAAACCTTGCACTCACTTTTGAGAATCCCTTAATTACAGATTTGCACTGCAAGGAGGATGTGTAAGAATTCTTTACATTTTAAAGTTTCCTTTGATGGCTTGCGAAAATAAACACCTATGTATAAAAACTGGTGAGGCAAAATAACACCAGATGTCAGACACTCATTCTTCACACACTCCTGAGTCTTGGAAGTTAGCCGCTGACTCCCTCCTTGACTCGCACTGGTTATAACCAACACCCCCATCGGTGCCGGGGTAGCATGAGGCAGATCAGCAGCAGGTCTCCGGCAGTCTCTCAGCACCACATGGAGGGTTTCAACAGTCTTAGAAGGTGGAATCCTTCAGTGTGAGTTCAAGGAGAATAGCATCGGATGCCAAGTTAACGTTTCAGCTATTCTTTCTTTCTTTTCTTTTTGAGACGAAATCTCGCTGTCTGTTGCCCAGGAGATCTCGGCTCACTGTAACTTTCACGTCCCAGGTTCAAACGATTCTCCTGCCTCCGCCTCCTGAGTAGCTGGAATTGCAGATGTGCGCCACCACGCCCAGTTAATTTTTTTATTTTTTACTTTTGTATTTTTAGTAGAAATGGGGTTTTGCCATGTTGGCCAGGCTGATCTTGAACTCCTAACCTCAGGTGATCCACCTGCCTCGGCCTCCCAAAGTGCTGGGATTACAGGCGTGAGCCACAGCACCTGGCCTCAGCCGTTTTTTGTAATAAGGGGTCGTGGTGTGCCCTGACCCTGGAGTCAAGTAGCTCTTGGAAGTGTTAGAAAAAGCAGCAGGGCTTGGTGATAGAGGAGGCTGAAAAGGGCATGTAAAGACAGATGCTTGAAGAGTGACTCACAATCTTGTTTTTAGCCATCTTCCTCAGTCTGGTAGATTGCAAAAAAATAAAATAAATAAATAAAATTTTAAAAAATGCCATAAGTTCTCTGCAGCTCCTTCTGTCATGAAGTGAGTTTTTTCTTTTCTTTCTTTCTTTTTTCCTCGCTATTGCTGTTGCCCAGGCTGGAGTGCAGTGGCACGATCTCAGCTCACAGCAACCTCCACCTCCCAGGTTCACCTGCCTCACCCCCACTAGTAGCTGGGATTACAGGCACATGCCAACTATGCCAGGTTAATTTTTATATTTTTAGTAGAGACAGCGTTTCGCCATGTTGGCCAGGCTGTTCTCGAACGCATTGCTCATGATTTGTTCTCCTGAGTTCTTACCTCCCTATCAACCTTTTCCTTCTTGCCCCTTTCCATCAGTTTCCCCCTCCCATGTCACACTGTACCCAGTTTGTAGAGCCCCCGAGCTATCCAAGGCCTCTCAAGGAGACCCCGCTGGCAGTCCCTGGATCTCACACACACTCTGAGTCTCCAGTTCCCTTTTGGTTGTGGATTCCTCAGATCCTGACTTGTTTGGGGAAAAGACGTTCCCAACTAACAGCTCCACCCGTGCTTGCTTGGATTAGGAGTAACGATGCCTCCACACACAGGAGAGACCGAGGCAGGCCCCGAAGGGTACCCAAGGAGCGCCAGACACTGTGCAAAGAAAGCCCGGTGTTATTTCGTGTTATTAAACTTCACAACAACTGAAGAGGTAGAAGTTGACAGATGGGAAAGCTGAGACTATAAGGGTGTCGTGAGTTGAATTGTGTCTCCAAAATGATACCTGCAGGTCCTAATCTCCAGTTCCTGTGACTGCGACTCTATTTGGAAATGGGGTCCTTGTAGGTGTGATCAAATTAAGATGGAGTCGGCGAACAGGAGTAGGGTGGGCCTAATCCCAGCATGACTGGTGTCCTTATAAGAGGAGGGACATTTGGACACAGAGAGACACACGGGGAGAAGGCCCCATGAGGACAGACGCAGAGACTGGAGTGACGCAGACACAAACCACGCAATCTCCCAAAGTGCTGGGAACCACTTGGGAGATAAAAGAAGCAAGGAAGGACCCTGTTGATCTGCTGACCTCCAACTTCTGCCCAAGGACTCTTTGTTTTAAGCCACCAAGCTGGTGTCAGTTTGTTACGGCAGCTCCTGGAAAGGAGCACAGAGGGTGAGTGGTCTCCACAATCCCGGGGCAGAGGAATGCGGAAAGCCTCAAACCCTGTCCTGCCGGGCTGTCTGCAGAGCAGGTGGCTTCTGTGTGGGCCACGTCCTGATGGCAGAGGTATCCCAACACAGCTGGAGCGATGGGCCATGCCTGAGGTTGGCAGGGGTGTCAGAGGGGCCAGCGTGGGCCGCGGGAGCCTCTGGTGAGTCCATCCAATGGTGGGCAATCCGAGGTGGGCAGGTGATGTGCAGAGGGAGCACCCGTGTGGATCCTTCCCCTGAGAGCTGTGCAGTGTGCCCCGCCCGTCTCGCCTTGGCCTGCAGGGAGGCAGTAGCGATGGAGGCAGCAGCGATGGAGGCAGCAGCGATGGAGGCAGGGCCGGTGGCCACACATGGGGAACTCTGCGAGTCCTGCTGCAGCCGCTTCCTCCAGGCTCTATGGCACAGGTGGGACATGCTCACGGCAGCTGAGGGGAGAAGCAGCCAGGCGGTGTAGCATTTCCTTCTGTTACATTCTGATTGGCACATCCAATGCATTTTGAATTTCTGGATAAAATTACTTTCAATCAAAACAACAGAAAGTCAGTCCAGAATTCCCCTTGCCGTAAGTAGTTGTCGGATGCTGCACGAGGCCTTGGCACCTGATGGTGCTGCTCCAGGAGGGACCCGCTCTCTGCCCGCCTCCCCCCTCCGCACTTGCCCCTTTGCTCCTTCGTGAAGCCCAGTGTTGCTAGCTTTTACTCTGTTCCCTGCCAGGTCTGGAAAACTGTGGCCAGGGTGCTTGCTTGGCATCTTTGCATGTTTTTGGCTTCCTTTCTCTTAGCTGGAAGCAGGGCTAGGTGAGTGATATGTGCACGTCTGCACATAATGTACACACATGCCCAGGCACACACATCACAGGAATACACATGCCTACCAGAGGACCCCCTCCTCCCCCAGCACAATCTGCACTGTGGGTTTTTCCTCTGAGCTTCTTTAGGTTGGCAACCACCACTCACATCCACTTGGTCATCCCACAAATGGTCATTGAACCCCTAGCATGTCCCAGCCACCGGGCTTCCCTGGGGCATTCAGGCTCCTAGGAAGGGACGTTCTGCAGCGTGCCTATCTATACAGACACTTGGAACCACCCCAGTTCAGCATGCCAGCACCATTCTGGGGGTCAATGTCCAGTGATCCCATGACAAATGTGGCCCTGGCCAGGGGACGTGCTCTGCTGCCAGCCACGGGTGCCTGACTCCAGGAGCGCCTGGGTCTTCGGCTGACCCCGTCTGTCTGGGGTCTGGATAGAAAGTTAGAGTACATCTCAAAAGGTGGAATGTGGAGGAGCCCACGTGTCCCTGCCCAGATGGCACTGCCAGGCTGGCTGGTCTCAGGCCATTGGAGTGGGACTTGGAATTTTGGGGAGCACCACAGGGCAGGGCCTGTGGCTGTCTGAGGGCGGCATCACAGGCATGCTGAGGTCTGGGGCTGGAGGAACCCTGGACAGAACAAGGGAGTAGGGGATGACAGACAAACAAGCCAATATGTAAAGCGCCATGAGGCCAGGACATCAACCTCCTCCATACGTTAGCCTGGGTTTTCTGGTTTGTACCCAAAGTGGGGGTGGGGGTGGGGTGGAGTGGGGGTGGGGTTGGGCTGACATTAGGGTAAAGGTGGGGGTGGGGTGAGGTAGGGGTGGGGTGGGTGGGGGTGGGGTGAGGTGGGTTGGGTGGAGAGTAGGGTGGGGGTGGGGTGAGGGCACGGGTGAGGTGGAGTGGGAGATGGGTGAGGGTGGGGTTGGGTGGGGTGGGGTGAGTGGTCGGGTGGGCTGAGGGTGGGGTGGGGGGTGGTGGGGTGGGGGTGGAGATCCATCCGTCATCATCGTCGAATCCAGAAGTCGGTCATCGAAAATCCCGAAAATAAAATCGGAAATCATCTCCGAAATCAGGATAAAGATAAAATCCGTCGGTCAATCGAAAATCGGAAATCGTCATCGAAATCTCGTCGAGATAAAATCATTCTAATCAAAATAAAAGTCGGAATAAAGAAATAAAGTAAAATCGAATCCATCCGTCGATAAAGGCCGAGCTCAAATCGGTCAATCATCCCGATAAAATCAAAATCTAAAAATCCGGTCGAAATCCGGAGATAAAGATCAAATCAAAATCGGAAATCGCTCTAAAATCCCGGAAAATCGCTCATCGGAAATCGAACCAAATCCGGAAATCATCTAGAATCGAAATGGAAATCGGTCGTCAGCGTCAGTAAAGATCGGAAATGCAAAATCCGTCGAGATCGAGTAAAGAATCGAGTATCAGAAATCGCGTCAATCGTCGCGGAAATCGTCGAGATCGGCTTCGTCGAAATCAGGTCGTTCGTCGAAATGCAAATCGTCAGATCAAGTCATCGTCGGAATCGCTCGCGTCGGAAATCGAGATCCGTCGTCGATAAAGTAAAATAAAATCGGTCGTCGGCGTCAGTAAAGTAAATAAAATAAAATGGAGTAAAGTAAAGAATCGTCATGAAGTAAGTCGAATGGATGGGGTGGGGTGAGGCAGGGGTGGGGTGGGATAAAGGTGTGGTGGAGTAGGGTGGGGGTAGGGTGGGTTGGAGTGGAAGTGGGTGGTGGGGTGAGGCAGGGGTGAGGTGGAATGTTCATGGGGTGGGGTGAGGTGGGGTGAGGCGGGGTGAGGTGGAATGTGGATGGGGTGGAGTGGGGTAGGGTGGTGCTGCAGTTTCTGACAGGGCAGTCAGGAAAGGCCCCCCAGCCAGGTGCAGGACAGAATCTGCCCCCACCCTCCCACCAGGATTTCCTGGTGCTAATTCCTGGAACGGTGAATGTTGGCTCCCACAGCCAAAGCGACTTTGTAGATGTGATTAAATCCCGGACTGCCCCGTGGGCCTGGGTCGTCTGGGTCCTTTCAGGAGGGCAGCAGAGGAGGGCAGGGAGAGGCAGTGGAGAGGGAACGAAGGAGAGGGGAGGGGATAGGAGCAGAGGCTGAAATGATGGGCTTTGAACTGGAGGAAGAGGCCATGGGCAAGGCCACAGAAGAGGCTAGGGAACGAGCTTTCCTCCAGGCCGCTGGCAAGGAAGCAGTCCGGCTGGCACCTTGGCTTCAGTTCTGTGGCAGGGCCTGTGGGCTCCAGACGCCCAGGGCTGTCAGAGAGGGAATCTGTGGTGCTTGGTCGGCGATTGTTACAGCAACAACAGGAAACCAGGGCAAGCGGAGAGCCGAGCCGGAAGAGAGGGGGGCGGAGGAAGGGCGGCAGCCTTAAGCGGCTCAGGCTGGGCTGGAGAGCGGGGCTTCTGCCCTGGGCTGTCTCAGTTCTGGAGGTCCGAAGCCGCAGATCGGGGTGGGATGGTCGGGCTCTGGGGAGGGTGCTGCTCCAGGTTGCAGGCAGTGGTCTGCCTTTGTGTGCATCCTCACGTGGCCGAAAGAGAGCTTCCTGGGGTCCCTTTCGCAAGGGGACCACTCTCACGCTCCCCTCATGACCTCATCACCTTCCAAAGGCCCCACCTCCTAATACCTCGGGGGTTGGGATTTCAACATAGGAATTTGTTCAGCCTGTTGTAGCCTCCTGGACCACCCACCGGGAGAAGATGTAATAGGACATAGAGTTAACTGCAAGGGACCAGAATCCAGAATTTAAAAAGAACTGTGATCTGATCGCCAGGTGAGATGGCTCACGCCTGTAATCCCAGCACTTCTGGGAGGCCGAGGCGGGCAGATCACCTGAGGTCAGGAGTTTGAGACCAGCCTGGCCAACACGGCGAAACCCCGTCTCTACTAAAAATACAAAAATTACCCGAGAATGATGGCGGGTGCCTGTAATCAGCTACTCGGGAGGCTGAGGCGGGAGAATAGCTTGAACACGGGAGGTGGAGGTTGCAGTGAGCTGAGATCGTGCCATTGCACTCCAGCCTGGGTGACAGAGCAAGACTCCGTCTAAAAAAAACAACAACAAAAAACTATGATCAACTTGGAAAAGACAAACTGCCCCAGCGGAATGTGGGCAGAGGCCGTGCATCACGGAAGAGGAGGCTGAATGGCCAGTGAGCGGTTCAAAAATCAAAGATCAGTCTCATCAGCCATCAGAGAGATGCCTGGGAGCCTCGGGTGGGGCCCGCACGCCCACTGCGGAGGTGTGACTGACGCTGGGGGTGACAGGGTGGTTGGTGACCATGGACCGACATAGAGGGTGGGGGCAGGGGTTTTACAGCTGGCTGGTAGCGTGGACAGGGACGAGAGCAGGCATGGGAGGGCAACTTGGCGGTCCTGACAATTGAGGCAGTGCGAAGGTTGAAAGGGGCTTCACTGAGAGCTAATTAGACTCCCCTGGTGATGTTGAACAGGTTGTCACTATGGTGAGGTTGTGAATTCGATGGTCTAAGGTGCTCCTAATGCCAAGAAACAAATTACTAGAGCACAGCCGTAGCAGGCTGCAGTCCCCTGTGAGCCTCTCTGGTGACCCACACTAGGCATCCTGTCCCTCGTCTTTCTGATGCTGTGGGTGGACAGCACGAATTCACTTGCCAGCTCAGTTTCTCAGGTGCAGGGCGTGTGAGATGCCTGGATGCGGTAGTATGGGTAGCACGTCACAGTCCTTATGTCTGTGGAGGGAGAGAAGGAGCATGCAGGCTGGCTCTGTTCCTGCGCTCACTCCCCACCCAGCCATGCCCCCAGGCTGCCTTCTCCATTCTCCACCCGACCAGAGCCCCTGCAAGAATCCACTTCCAAGCCAGGACACTTCCCTGAAACAATTAGGGCCTCCCGCCCCACACTCTTGCTTCCTTTCATGTCACCTCACATGCATCAGATGCAGATACAGATGGGCAGATGCCAGCACCCAGGAGACCATCAAGCGTGGCACCCTATGCCTTGCATCAGAGACACACAGCTTGGCAAATGGACTTGGCAGCCAGAACAGACCTACAGAATCAGAATCTCA
Organism: Papio anubis; assembly: GCF_008728515.1. NCBI lineage: Eukaryota > Metazoa > Chordata > Mammalia > Primates > Cercopithecidae > Papio > Papio anubis. The sequence goes on along the minus strand of NC_044979.1, from coordinate 178,227,270 downwards.
GGGCTGGAGCATGTCTCAGTGCCCACAGATGGCCTGACGACCGGCCAGGCTCAGAAATTCCTGACCCAGTGCAGCTGCTCCTGGGTCTTACAAGAGGAAAAGCTCAAGGAAAGGGAGGGAGGGGAGAGAGAGGAGAGAGGGGAGGGAGAGGAGGCAAGAGAGGCAAGGGAGAGAGGGGAGGGAGGGGAGGCAGGGGAGGGGAGGGAGAGAAGGAAGGGGAGGGAGGGGACGGAGGGAAGGGGGGAGGGGAGGCAGGGGAGGAAAGGGAGGGAGAGGAGGGAGGGGAAGCAGGGAAGGAAAGGGAGGGAGAGGAGGAAAGAGAGGGAGGGGAGAGAGGGGAGGGAGGGGAGGCAGTGAAGGGAAGGGAGAGAGGGGAGGGAGGGGAGGCACAGAAGGAAAGGGAGGGAGGGGAGAGAGGAGAGGGAGGGGAGGAAGGGGAGGGAGAGGACGGAGGGGAGGGCAGGCAGGCGAGGCAGGGCTGACAACAGAGAGCCTTGGCCTGTCTGGCCACCCATGCTCCTGCCATGGGGAGCTGACTGCCAGGCACGGCTTCTTGGAGCTAGCCGAGTCCCCTGAATACGTCCCTCACTTTCTAGGGTTTAGCAGGAGTGGCCATGGGGGTATGAGGGTTCAAACCTGGCTGCCTCCAGCTCACAGAACACAGTGTCTGCTGTCTGGAGAGCCTGTTCCTGGTGAGGACAGGAGGATAATGGGATGCGCTGTTCCATTGCCAACAGTGTTTTTCTTCGGAAAGGAGAAAGGACATGGTGCTGTTTGAGGAATTCTTGGAAGCTCGTGGTAGGTGAGCAGAGCGGGAGGAGTTGCTGGCAGGAGCGCGGGTTTCCCACCGGGCCAGGCGGCCTCAGACCTGGCGCTCGGTGCGGGTCCCCCGGGCTGCGTTCATCCCGCGCCAGCGAAGGCGGCCGGAGGCAGAGGCTGCATCGCCTTCGCAGCCGCGTGTGGGTGAGATTCAGGGTCTGGCTCCTGCAGAATTACACCGGCTGTGACCCCGGCTCATCGTGAGCTTCTGAGGCAACACTTGTGTTTAGAATTTTCCATGATATGATGTCTGCAAATACATTCTCATGAGAGGGAGCCTCGGACCCTGCCGTCCCCACGTCCAGCAGGAACCAACCAGAATTAAGAGGAGGGTGTCGAAGGCGGCAGCTCACCTTGTTTTCCAACTTCTCAGAAACCCTGAGAAACAACGAACATCTCTTTGCAGCAGATGGAAAATTTTATAGTCTTGCTGTCCCAAATTCTTTGGCTAAACCACCAGATTTTAAATATCTGCTAGCAAAATATATTAGAAAAGTTAGGATTAACTGGAAAAAAAACAGTACTCTATATATTTTCACTTGTAACCAGGCAGCTTAACTTCAAAATGCATTTTAACGTTTTTTTTCCCCTTTCTCTTCGATTTTAAGATACAACCTTGAAGCGAACTGCAGAAGCCTTTTCTCTTAGCCTTAAAGTAGACTCCACGTTCCCGCCTTCCTCACTGTCTATACCCGCTTCACTGTTCTCTAACTGCCTGCGTGTATCTAATTATGCACCTTCTTAGAAGTTCCGGGGGCTGATCTTGAGACAGACCAAACCTGGAGATCAAGCTGCAAAGTTGCACAGATGACGTCCAGGTGGCTAGTTGACCACCTGGTCACTATTGAGGTGATGCCAGCCCGAGACCCAGGTGGATGGGGACCCAAAATAGCTGCCGGAAGAAGATACACAGACATTGTACTCCACCCAATTCTTGTATTTCTTCCTTATCAAGTTCTCCTTTCTTTCTTTCTTTTTTTTTTGAGATGGAGTTTTGCTCTGTCGCCCAGGCTGGAGTGCAGAGGTGCGATCTCGGCTCTATGCAACCTCCGCCTCCCAGGCTCAAGAGATTCTCCCACCTCAGCCTCCCCAGTAGCTGGGATTACAGGCACCCGCCAACATGCCTGGCTAATTTTTGTATTTTTGTAGAGACGGGGTGTCACCATGTTGGCCAGGCTGGTCTTGAACTCCTGGCCTCAGCTGATCCACCCACCTCGGCCTCCCAAAGTGCTGGGATTACAGGCGTGAGCCATGGCACCCAGCAAAAATCACTTTCCTTCTATGAGACCTCACTCTTGTTAATTGTAGAGGCAGGGGTGAGCTTCAGGACCTGCATTGGGTGGCATACCTGTCCTTTTTGTTGGTTTGTTTATCCAATAAACATCATACACCTACACTTTCAATTCCTAATTTTGAATATTTTGTTTCTTATTAAAAATTCAAATTATATAAATACAATTATCTATATTATGAATAATTGAAAATCCTGTGTGAAGGCCCAGGTATGTCATACGAAGTGTGATTGGAAGCAAATCCTAGAGTAATGGTAGAAATTTGCATTAGGTTAAAACCACATGGGAAGACTCCCAGGTAAGCCTTTGAAAATATTTTCTTTTCTGTGCAAAATATGTTTAAAATTTTTGAAGTCAAATTAGGCCTGGGTCTTGTTTGGAAGCCTAAGCTCCGTAGTCTGGGGATCACCTCGGAGGCTCCTCGAAGTCTTGGGGTCCAGGAGTCTTCCCTTCCTCTGCAGCGCCTCGCATGGCCTCCCATTTAAGGCCACTTCATCATCCAAGGTGGTGGCCTCGGTTGCAACTATCTCGCCCATACTCCAGCCTTTAGGAAGGAGGAAGGAACACAGATGAAAGGGGGCAAAAATCACACCCTGCTGTTTTGTTTTGGTTTGTTTTTGAGGCAGGGTTTTGCTGTTGTTTCCCAGGCTGGAGTGCAGGGGTGCGATCTTGGCTCAGTGCAACCTCCACCTCCCAGGTTCAAGCGATTCTCCTGCCTCAGCCTCCCGAGCAGCTGGGATCACAGGCACACGCCACCACACCATGCTAGTTTTTTTTTTTTTTTTTTTTTTTTTTTGTATTTTTAGTAGAGATGGGGTTTCACTATGTTGGCCAAGCTGGTCTCGAACTCCTGACCTCAGGTTATCCATCTGCCTCGGCCTCCCAAAATGCTGGGATTACAGGCGTGAGCCACTGTGCTGGGCCTGCTCTGCTGTCTCTTGAGGATTTTTAAATGCTGCCATAGGATGATCACAGTTCTTACCATTTGCCTGGATCCAGGCAACATCCTCGTTGCAGGAGAAGCAAGGGAAGTTAGCCTTGATGAAGATGCTACCCTGGGCGCTCGTGTGTTCCGCTAAAGTTCTGTCGCTAGCGGGGAACCTCTTCTGGGGTGCAACTAACAGGACCTGCCACAAGGTCCTTTGATGAAATCCACAGAATGAAAATGACAGATGGATAAACAAAACGCGGTCTATTCATATGGTGGAATATTATCCAGCCTTAAGAAGGAGGAAATCCTGGCCGGGCCCGGTGACTAATGCCTGTAATCCCAGCGCTTTGGGAGGCTGAGGTGGGCGGATCACGACGTCGAGATGGAGACCATCCTGGCCAACGCGGTGAAACCCCGTCTCTACTGAAAATACAAAAATTAGCTGGGTGTGGTGGCGGCACCTGTAGTCCCAGCTACTTGAGAGGCTGAGGCAGGAGAATCCCTTGAACCCAGGAGGCGGAGCTTGCAGTGAGCTGAGATCGCCCCATTGCCCTCCAGCCTGGGCGACAGAGCGAGACTCCGTCTCAAGAAAAAAATAATAATAATAAAAATAAAAAATAAATAAAGAAGAAGAAGGAAATCCTGACACATGCTATGCATACAGCATGGATGAACCGTGAGGATATTATGCTCAGTGCAAGCAGCCAGTAACAAGAGGGCAGTACCGTCAGATTCCACTTACATGATGTAAGGAGTCGGATTCCTAGAGGCAGGAAGTGGAATGGTGGTGCCAGGGGCTGGTGGAGGGAATGGGAAGTGAGTGTTTAACAGGGAAGAGTTTCAGTTGGGGTGATGAGAAGTTCTGGGATCGCCCCTGCCTCTGTGTTGGCAATCTCCTTGAGGCTGTTTGCAGACAGAGCCCAGCAGCCTCTGGCTCACGGACACCCTTGAGTCCCAAATGCCCCTCTGAGTGGGCACCTGGCCTCTGGGGTGCCAATGGGACCCTCCCCTTTGCTGTGGGGGATGGGGGAATCGAGAAGATTCTTCCCAGTTCTGTAGAGCCTGAGAAGTTCTTTTCCTCCCTGGGCCAAGGCCGCCTCCCCACAGATGAGGTCGTGGGAGAGCTGAGGAGCTGTGACTGCAATGCTGCTTACGTGTCTGGCTTCAAAGCCTCATGTCAGACTCGGAGGCTGGTTCAGTTAACATCTTGACATCACAGGTGAGTAAGGGGTGCAAGGAGAGCTTCAGTCATCATGCCTGAGGTCACATGGCCACGGTGGCGGTGCTGGGATGGATGGATGCTGGAAGGAGGGCCACCCACATGGCTGGCGTTCTCAGTGCCCAGGTGCCCAGGCTGTGTGCGCTGGTGCCCTGTGCCTGCTTCCTGGGGTGGGGGGGGGCCTGGGAGGATACCCTCTGTGCCCCTCAGGTGGATGGGGCTGGGCTCCCAGTGACCACCTAATTGTATCATACATCACGCCCTGGACACAGGTCCAGCTTCCAAAGCCCAGGCAGGAATGCGTGCCTGAACAGTGTTTTTGCAGGGCATTGGAGAGGGAGCAGTCTGTGGATCCCCAAAGATGTGTCCACATGCTAATCCCCAGTAACTGTGAATGTGATCTTTTTTGGAAGTAGAGCCTTAGCAGATGTAATCAAGTGAAGAATCTCAGGAGGAGATCACCCTGGATTTTCAGTGAGCCCTAAACCTAATGACTGGGTGTCCTTTTAGGAAGAAGAGAAGACACAGAGAGATGCATGCGGATGCACAGGAGGGAGCCATGTGCATCTCTGTGTGTGAGGAATAAAGCCCAAGCTCTTTTAGGACTCACCACCCAACACAAGAAAGACAGACATCAACAACCACCACTGATGACCAGCTTTGGACTCAACAGCGTGGACTGAGGCAGAGATTGGGGTCAGGCAGCTACCAGCCCAGGACTGAGTCAAGGACAGCGTCAAGGAAGAGTTTTGAATAGATTCTCCTTTAGAGCCTCCTGAGGGAACCAGCCCTGCTGACGCCTTGATTATGGATTTCTGGCCTCCAGAACCATGAGACAATAAATCATTCTGTTGTTTAAGTTGCCAAATTTGTGGTGGTTTGTAACACAGACACCCACTTGGCCTGATGTTGGGATCCTCCCCTCTACACCTCACTCTAGAGGTGCCCCTGGTTCCTCACAATTGCACCGACCACCTAGGTCTCTTCAAAAAATCTGGTGAGCTTGTGGGGTCCACTCTGTTGAGTCCGCACCTGGTCATCATGGTGGTTGTTGATGTTTGACTTGCCTGTGGTGGGTGGTGAGCCCTAAAAGGGCTTGGGCTTTATCCATCATAATTTCCTCCCATTCTTACAATAATGCCTGGAATATAGTAGGTGCTCCGTTTGTCCATGTATCCATCTGTCCATCCATCCTTCCATCCATTCATCCATCCATCCATTTCCATCCACCCATCCATCTGCATCCACTGATCCATCAACCATCCATCCATCCATTTATTTATCCATTCATTAATCTATTCACTAATCCATCTATCCTTCCTCCTACTCCATCATCCATATTGTATCTATTCATCTATCATCCCTCTATCCATTCATCCACCCACTTCATCAATTCATTCATTCATCTTTATCCATCCATCCATCCATCCATCATCTTTATCCATTCATCCATCCGTCCTTCCATCCATCCATCCATCCATCCGTCCTCATCCATCTATTCATCCATCCATCCATCCATCTCTATTCATTAATCTACCTCTTCGCTCATCCATCTATCCCCCATGCACACCACTATCGATCTTTTCATCTATCTATTCATCCATCATCCCTCTATCTATCCACCTGTCCATTCATCCACCTATTCTATCCATTCATCCACCCATTCTATCCATCCACCCACCCACTCATCCATCCATCCATCCATCCATCCATTCAACAGGTATTGGAGCACTTGTTAAGTTCTGAGGATACATCAGTGAGTAAACAAGCCAGACAAAAGTCTCTTCCCTGTGGAGCTATGTTTTAGTGGGAGGAGATAGAAAATAGACAATCACTACAATAAATAAGAACTGTAGAGTCTGTCAGAGGTCATAAGTACCATGGGGACAAATGGAGCAGAGTGCTCAGTGGTTTGAGGGTAAACACAGTGGTCAGGGTGGGGCTGGTGGAAATTAGTGATGGTGGGTGTTTAACAAGATCAGCCACACTATGGCTTAGACTCTTAAATCATCCGTTTAAACAATCTCAAAGAGCAAATGGTTCCTGGCTTCAAACACTTGTTCCCTGTGTGCAGCTTGAAACACAGCCTGTTCAAGGAGGGGCTGCCCGCAGACAGCACTGGGGGAGGGGAAGGGTTAATGAGGGTGCTTGTCCCGTCGGCCTCTGGACAGGAGGGGACAGCTGGGCTGGCAAGGGGGACCTGCCCTTTCAGAGGGTATGGTCTGAGGCTGTCTCATGCTGGGGACAAGCATGAGGGATCAAAACCAAACCGGAAACAGGAAGCTGGGGCACCCCAGCAATCTGCTTACATTTTAAAACTACATCATCTCTGATAAAAGACACAGAAAATTAAATTCTTCTTAAATTCTGTGCTAGGAAAAAGTTGGTTCCTCCTGAGTAATTGGTTTGCTTCTTTGTGTTAGAAAATTAGGACTGGGTAATTCATCATTTCTTTTTTCACCCTGGCTGCCGGGAAACTCAGAGCTGAGTTTTAACCTCTATTGTAATAATTTTCCTTAAGCCAGGTTTTCTGTCATAATTGACTCTGTGTCTTATTTATAAGCTCACATTTGCTCCCCACTGTTGTAACTGATGCTCTCTTACTACATACAATTCAGCCCATAACAAGGGGGCTCATGCCACACACTACATTAGTGGGCTTTATTTTTCCAGGTTGGTGTCACAGTTTAGGGCACAGGCTCTGGAGTGGGAAGGCCAGGGTCAGATCAGACGTAATGGTTAAGAAAGTGCTGCCATACCAGCCCCTGAGCACAGCAAGGGTGTGGTATCCTGAGCTGTTTTCACCTGTTACATCTGTTTTAAAGTTTGCATATGTATCTTTTTTTGAGAGCTGTCTCAAATCCTTTTTGTGTGGGGAAAAGAAAGAGATCAGCCTGTTACTGTGTCTATATAGAAAGAAGTAGACATAAGAGACTCCATTTTGTTCTGTATTTGAGATGCTGTTAATCTGTGACCCTACCCCCAACCTTGTCCTTGCAAGAGACATGTGTTGGGTGACTCAAGGTTTAATGGATTTTGGGCTGTGCAGGATGTGTCTTTGTTAAACAAATGCCTGAAGGTAGCTTGCTGGTTAAAAGTTATCACCATTCTCTTAATCTCAACTACCCAGAGACACGTACACGGCCAAAGGTCGCAGGGACCTCTGCCTAGGAAAGCTAGGTATTGTCCAAGGTTTATCCCCATGTGATAGGATGAAACAATGTTGCTAAAAAGTTTATCTCAAGGCACAGGATTTTCCTTTGAACTTATTCATATCACAGAGGTTTTTGTTCTTATGTCTTACTGCTAATTTCCTCCCTAAAAATGATCCTATTGTCCTGCCACTCCCTTATCTTTAAGATGGTAAAGATAATTATCAATAAATACTAAGGGAACTCAGAGACCGGTGCCGGCGTGGGTCCTCTGTAAGCTGAGCGCCGGTCCCCTGGGCCCCCGCTTTTCTTTCTCTATACTTTGTCTCTGTGTCTTATTTCTTTTCTCAAGTCTCTCGTTCCACCTTACGAGAAACACCCACAGGTGTGGAGGGGCAGGCCACCCCTTCATTTTGGAAGTAGGTGGGTGTACTCGGCTGCTAGGGCTGCCATAACAAAATACTGCAGACTGGGCGGCTTAAACAACAGGAATTTATTTCTGTGTTCTGGAGGCTGGAAGTCCAAGATCAAGGTGCCAGCTAAGTCGGTTCCTGGTGAGGGCTCTCTTCCTGGCTTGCAACCGATTGCCTTCTTGCTGTGTCCCCATGTGGCCTTTGCTTGGTGCATGCATTCAGAGAGAGAAACACTGAGCTCTCCAGTGTCTCTGTTTTCATAAGGGACTGACCCACCAGGAGGGCCTTGCCCTTATGACCTCATCAAACCCTAATCATCTCCTAAAGGCTCACCTCCAAACCCCATCACATTGGAGGTTAAGGTTTCAACATGTGAATTCTGGGGAGACACATTCAGTCCATAGCAATGGGGAATAAATCAGAGATTATAATAAGGAAAATGAAAAAAAAAAAAAAAGGAAGGAAGGAGGAAGAAAAGAAAGAAAGCGATGACATTTCTGACTCTCTAGTTCTTCTTCTCTTTTTTTTTTTCCTTACAGGTGTGGTCTCATTTTGTTACCTATGTTGGTCTCAAACTCTCAAACTCCTGTGCTCAAGTGATCCTCCCACCTCGGCCTCCTAAAGTGTTGGGATGACAGTTGTGAGCCTCCATACCCAGAGGCAATGGTTCTCTCGTCTGCTTTTCCAGTGCAGTAAAGGACTCAGTCCACCCCAGGCTGTGACCTTGAATGTCCCCCAGAGTCACTGGAGCTCGGGCTCGGGCTAGAGGGTGAGAGTTTGACAGCGCCGCCTCCTTCCTCCCTCTCCAGTTCACACGTGAGTGGGTGGAGGAGCCCGCCTTCCTCCCTTGGCAGCTGGAGGGGGAAAGCCGCATTTGGGGAGTGGGGAAAGGGAAAAGCATCGGCCCAGACAGTGCCTCTGATGGGCACCCCGGCCCCTCGTGGCCTCTATTGGGTCATTCAGGTCCCTGGCACCACACCAGGCCCTGTGCTGGCACTGGGAATACAGTGACAAAAGGCCCTGCTCTCATGGGGCTGCCTCTGACCAGAAAACTGGTGCCACAGCGGAGGGCTGGTGCTGTAACCCCAGCCAGAGCTCAGTCAACGAGGGCACCGAGACCAGGAGGTCAGGGGAGGCTTCCTGGAGGAAGATGCGTTCCAGTGGAGACCCAGCGGACACTCTCTGCCCCTTTCTTTTGAGTTCCTTAGGTGGAGTGCCTTCTGTGGCCTTGGTCACTGGGCCACACGCACTGGGACAACCCACCAAGGAGCTCTCCTGGTGGCCCCTGATACCAAGCTTGAGGACCAGCCCTTCTCCTCCCACACCCTCTCCTGTTCTTCCAGCATCTCAGGCCATGCCCTCCTTGTCCCCCTCTCTTGGTGCTGGGGGCCCTTCCAAAACATCCCTGGGGTGCACGAGGGAGGCCTGGTCCTGGCTGAGTCTGAGCCTCACTCCCCGCCTGGCTCTAGCCCTGCTCTCCAGGAGCCTGTGCTATACTCACCAGGGCTCCCCAGAGAAGCAGCTGGACAGGATGTGTGCGTGTGTGTATGCATGTGTCCATGTGTGTGCACTGTGTGTATATGCTCATGTGTGTGTAGTGTGTGCAGTGTGTTTGTGTGTGTAACGTGTGTGTGTGTTGTGTATGTAGTGTGTGTGTGGTATGCATGAGTGTGTAGTGTGTACATGAGTGTGTAGCATGTGTGCATGAGTGTGTAGTGTGTGGTGTTTGTGTGTGTTAATGTGTAGTGTGTGTGAAGTGGTGTGGGTAGTATGTGTAGTGTGTGAATCTAGTGTGTGTAGTGTGTATGAATGTGTTTGTGTGTGTGTATTGTGTGTGTGATGTGTGTGTTTGTGTGTAGTGTGGGTGTGTTTGTGTGTAGTGCGTGTTCGTGTGTAGGGTTTGTGTAGTGCAGGTGTGTTTGTAGTGTGTGTGCCGTGAGTGCGTGTGTAGTGTTTGTAGTGCACGTAGTTGTGTGAGTGAATGTGTAGTGTGTGTGTAGTGTGCTTGGGTAGTGTTTGTGTGTACTGTGTGTGGTGTGTGTAGTGTATGTGTGTAGTGTGTGTGAATGTGTAGTTTCTGTGGTGTCTGTAGTGTGGTAGTGTGTGTGTATTTTGTAGTGTGTGTGAATGTGTAGTGTGTGTAATGTGTTGTGCGTATGTTTTTGTGTGTAGTGTGCATACTGTGTGTGAATGTGTGTGTAGTGCGTATGTTTGTGTGTGTACTGTGTGTGTAGTGTATGCGTAGTGTGTGTGTGAATGTGTGTAGTGTGTGTGTGCGCGCGCGAGTGAGTGTGTAGAGAGAGATTTTAAGAATTGGCCCACGTGACTGCGGAGCCTGGCAGGTCTGAAATTTGGTGGGCGAGGCCGGCAGGCTGCAGGCGAGGGGGGCGTGGCAGCTTGAGGCCAGCCCGGGTGCAGAGGCTCCCTTTTGCTAGGGTATCAGCCTTGGTCTACCCAGACCCTCTCCAGAGCGGACGAGGCCCGCCCGCAGTAGGAGGGCGGCCTGCTTTACTCAAAGTCTACCATTTAGAGGCTAATCTCATCCCCGCAGAGCACCCTCCTAGAAACACCCAGAATCACGTTTGGGCCAGGTGGAGGTGGTGCCTACGTTGACCATGGCCCACGCATCCACACGCCAGCTGCCCGTTCCGGTCTCTGGTTTGCGCCCCGGGCACGCGCGCTTGGCGAATGGCAGCCCCTGCTCTCTGCCAGCATCCACCCGGGGCCTGTCCGTGACTCAGACTTGACATGCTGCGGCCACACTCATCGTCCTCCCCGTTCCCTGTCTCCTTGTTCCCTGTGCCGGGCTCCGCAGCCTCCCCCAGCCACGTGGCTCCCAGGAACCTGTCCAGGGATGAGCGGGAGGGCTCTCCTGGGAGGGCTGCTGTTGCGCCTGCTCTGGGGCTCCGCGGCTCTGTGACCTGGTGCGCCTCTCTGTGCCTGTGGCCCTCTCTGCAAATGGAGCACTAGGGGTTACTGATGACAAGGAAGCCGCTCAGGGCTTGCTGTGGGGAGGGGCTCCTGAACAGCCCCGGGCTGGGGGCGGGGTGCTGCGAAACGCAGGGTCAGAGCCAGCAGTTGTCAGGATGAGGATTAGGACCACGATCATCACTCAGTGACCGCTTGTGTGTGCTTCCCCAGGCGGCCCAAACAAACGACCCCAGAGGGAGTCTTCAACAGCAGAAGCTCATCTCTCATAGCTCTGGAGGCCAGAAGGCTGAAGTCAGGGGTCGGCAGGGCCGCGCTCCCTCCGAAGGCTGCAGGGGCTCCTTCCTGTCCTCCGAAGGCTGCGGGGTAGGGGTGGGGGTCCTTCCTGTCTCTCCCAGCTCCTGGTGGGCCGAACGTCTGTGATGTTGAAGCCAGACCTAGGTTGGTGGTATTAGGAGTGGATCACTTGGCATGAGAGTGGCGCCCTTAGGAAAGAGATCCCCCCACTGACAGCTGGTTGGCCCCTTCCCGTGCCCTCTGGGAACCCTCACCAGACACCGAGTCAGCCGGCTCAGAGCGGTGGGAAATCCCTGTTGCCACAGTCACGGGATGGGCTGAGACGCCAGCAGGTGCTGGCCTTGCCACTTGTGGACACAGTCACCTTGGCTTCCCCTGCACATCTCAGGCCTTCTCCCTGCAGGTTACACGTTGCTATTTCCACACCCCAGCTCTAAAATAAAATAACGTTTATTTATTTTATTCATGAAAGGAAAGCCAGTTGTGGAAAAATTGGAAACTACAGGGCAAATAATGAAAATAATTTCCCCCATCGGCCTCCTATGGTCTCACTGTGATTCGGCTGGAATCCTAACTCGACCTTGGCGGTGAGGAACTGAGGTCAGAGGGCTTGGATTTGGGCTCGATGACCCTATCCCATGCTGGCCGTAGTGGCGGCTGGGTCCACGGGCCCTTGGGCGGAAAGGCCCTGCAGGCGGCTGGCACGGACTCTGTGGCGGAGGCTTCCGGAGGGAGCAGCCTCTCCTTTTGAGGCCCCTTGTCCCCTCGCTGCGTCCTCACTGCCTGTGCCTCGTAAGGGGTGAACCACAGGCCTGGCCTTGCCTGAGGAGAGAGAAGGGCTGGGCGTTCCCTCAAGCTGCCTCTCCTGGCTCCCATGGCCTCAGTGCTGGAGAGAACCCGCCTTCTGGGCAGCGCTGGGGCTGGGAAATGATGATGGCTTTGCCTAAGGGAAGCTCTTTAAGGGGCCCTGCAGGATTGGGCTGGCCCCAGAGCAACTGCGTCCCAGCGTGCGCACATGCAGGGAGAAAGAGATCATGCTACCAGCGTGCGCACATGCAGGGAGAGAGAGATCATGCTGTGCTGGCCCAGTCAACCCAAGCTCAACCTGTCTCCAGCGCCCGTTGTGAGCCGGGCCCACGTTGCTGCCCAGGGAGGCAGTGGTGAGGGAGGTGTGATGTGTGAGTCCGCTCGGGCGGCCCTAGCGAGGCACACAGGTGTGTGTGTGTGTGAGCTTGGCTGGGGGCTTAAACAACAGACACTTATCTCTCAAAGTCTGAGAAAAGGGTTGACAGGGCTGGCTTCCGCTGAGCCCCCACTCCTCTGTGTGTTGGGGTCTGTCCTCCCCCGGTGCCCTCTGTGTGCATCTGTGCCCAGATCTCCTCTTCTTGTAAGACACACTCAGAGTGGCTCAGGGCTCACCCCGTGAGCTGATGTTATCTTAACTGCCTTTTAAAGGCGCTGTCTCTACAGTACTGGGAGGCACCAGGTTGGGCTTGGATGTAAGTTTTGGGGAGAGAATTCAGCTGGTAACAAGGTGACTCACCCCCACCGGCCCTGGCTCCTGCCTGAGGCCGTGTTCCACAGCGCCGTGTTCTGGCAGGGCACCGGCCCTAGCTCCCAGGAATCTGGGGACCCCCGACCCTCATGTTCCCCTGTGGCAGGGCGGGGAGTCCCAGGGTGGGGGCTGGGAAGACCTGCCTGAGGACTCAGGGAGACTGGAACCCCAGCACCTTGCTGGGCCCCTTTTGGTTACCAATAGAACACAGTCCCCTCCCAATTCAGAGTGACTATGTTATCTGTCCCTTAGACTACGGTGAAAGCCCTTGGACCAAGATTTTTAAACCTCCCTCATGGCCACAGTGCAGGAGCTGTGGGCAGAGCACCGCCTTGTCCGGGCACTGCCTGGTGTCTCCTGGCTCAGGGGCATCCAGCCCCAGGCACTGCCTCTAGAGTGGAATGAGGCGTGGCTTCCCGTGGGATGGACTAGGGTGTGACTGCTTTCCTGTTCCAGAGGCCACCTGGGAGCCGATGGTGTCCACTGATGGACATTTTCCTGGGCTGAAGTATTTCAGATGCCCAGTGTTCTCCCAGCCCTCACAGCGGTTAGTTCTGCTTCACGGGTTTCCCACGTGCTTTGGCTAAGACGTCAGCAGGCAAAGACGCTTGGGTTGGCTTTAGACATTACGAATAAAGGAAGCTGCGAGAGGCGGCCAAAGTCTGAGACATGACAGGTGACACGGGATGGCTGCGCCCAGACCGGCCCTCCCTTTGCAAACTTTCTGTTGTTTTTGGCGAGATGCTTGCTGTGTGCTGGGAGCTCACGGTGGAAAGTCCCGGGCATTGCTGCTGCTGTCTCCTGATGTGCGTGCGGCTTAACCGTCAACATCTTTACCCTTCATGCTGACTTAATACTGACTGTTGGGCAGAGTTCACTTGGAAACACACCGTCCTGGGAGGAGATGGTGCCGCCCACCCCAGAGGGGTGTCTTGTTCAGTGGGTTGTGCTCATGGCGGTGGGCCCCTGTGTCTGCACACTCACTCCCTATGCTGGGTGTACCCCCAGGCCTGGGTGCTGCGTTCCCCACACCTGCCTCTGCTGCTGGACCCAGAGCTCTCTGGGGCCGTGGGCACATCTCTCTTGTCCTGAGCCTCCGCTCCCTCATGTAGCCCATGATTCAGCTCACCCGTGTGGCTGCCTCCCGGTGTGGGTAGGCTCTGGGTGCACAGGCTGACCAAGGTGGACACGGCCCCCAACTGTGGGGCCTCAGGGACTGCTGTGCGTGACAGGAGGGTGGGTTGGTGGGCTTTCTGGGGGTCCCGTGCATGGAGACCAGGCTGGCTGCATACGAACCGGGACTAACAGTAGAGGCCGTCTAGACACCTCCCCTAATGGACCTCAGTCATTTGATTTAATTGTTCCAGGATGCAGTATAGCCTAGAACCAGAGGAGTTGTGCTGACATGTAAGAGTGTGTCCGTGTCCGTGTGTGTGTGTGATTGCGTGTTTATGATAGTAAAACTCAAGGAAGTGTTGTATGGAGTTTGATGAGGGGCGCAGTTTGGTGAGGTGGGCATTCCAAGTGCTGTAGCAGATGAAGGTGCTGTTCATAGAGCCTTGTTATGGATGAGGAGAGCAGGTAATAATCCCTCACAGAGGCTGGCAGGAAGGTCGAGGGCATCAATATCCACAAGCCTACGTTTTGCTTCTATTTTTGCCAACGTTGCCATATCTATTGGCTTCAGTAGGATTCAAATGAAGAACAAAAGCAGAAACAAGAAGGGGTGTAGAAATCAAGGTCCCTATACGTATTGAGCTGGAGTCAAGATGAGATGGAAAATTTTACAGGTAAAAAATGAATTATTTGAAGGTGGGAATATTCTGGAATTCACTAAGAGGAAACAAATGCTCCGAGGAAAGTGACCCAACACAGAAACGAAATGTTGACCAAGCTCCGACCACGCCCATGGCCTTTACAGACGAGCTCTGTAGGGCGAAGCGCGTCGGGAGGTGGTTCAGTCTCTAGAGTGCAGCAGAGATGGAGCCCACAGCCCAGGGGACTTTTCCTTGCTTTTCATAAATCGGGTCTCCAGGAGTCCACCGCGTGCAGGCAGTCTCTGAGAGCTTAGGGGTGCGACTGTCCAGCAACAACAGGAGCCTGGCCATGACCAAGCCGGGGGCTGGGTCCCCCGTGTGGACACAGTGCCACCCAGAATGTCCCCTGTGCTCATTACCGGAACAAAGGCCAGAGGGAGGGCCATCTCTCCTCCCAAGATAGAGACCCTCAGACGTGCTGAATACATATGTCTCTTTTCCTTATCTGAGGATTTAAATGTGAAGTCACCAGTCTTCCTGCGCAGGAGCACGCAGCGTGTGTCGTCCCCGTGGTCATGGGTGCGTTTGCTCCGACACACGTCCTACAGTCTGGCCACCTGCCTCAGTCCCCAGATGTCCCACACACAGCACTGACATCCCCCTCTGCTCAGAAATACAGGACCCGGGCACGTCCTTGCGCTCAGGGCACCGTTCTGACATTTAATGCTGAATTTACAGGGACATACGCACCGTATCACACCGGTCAATTGCTCTGAGATACATCTGGGGAAAAGCACAGTGTCCTTCGTCTCCACGAGAGAACTTACCGGAAGCAGCGTACACAACTCTAGCAAAGAAGAAGTACAGTACCCATTTCCGTATAAGAATATATTATTTAAAAGACAGTTTAAAAATAAAATTCTGTACAGCATCATGAATTCCTTTTTTTTTTTTTTTGTATCAGTGAACAAAATGTTTCTTAGAAAACGTGCCAGGTGCTCAGGGCAGCTCTTCCCGCACAAGGATCCCGTGCAGCTCTGCCAGCCCGTCCGGAACCGCAGCCACGCCCCTCAGTTTCCTCAGGCACAGTCTCCTGAAAGAAGGGAAAGATGACTGATTTGTTTTTTTTAGGAATAGGGCACGGTGGCTCACGCCTGGAATCCCAGCGCTTTGGGAGACCAAGGCGGGTGGATCACGAGGTCAGGAGTTTGAGCCCAGCCTGACCAACATGGTGAAACCCTGTCTCTACTAAAAATACAAAACTTAGCCAGGTGTGGTGGCACATGCCTGTAATCCCAGCTACCTAGGAGGCTGAGGCAGGAGAATCGCTTGAACCCGGGAGGTCGAGGTTATAGTGAACTGAAATCGCACCACTGCACTTCAGCCTGGGCAACAGAGTGAGACTCCATCTCAAAAAACAAGATGAAAAAAAGCACCAGCAGTCGCAGAAACGTAACAGGATTATACACAGCCTTTTTTTTTTTTTTTTTTTGAGACAGAGTCTGGCCCTGTTGCCCAGGCTGGAGTGCAGTGGCATGACCTCGGCTCACTGCAACCACCGCCTCCTGGGTTCAGGCAATTCTCCTGCCTCTGGCTCCCAGGTAGCTGGGATTACAGGCACGCGCCACTACGGCTGGCTAATTTTTGTGTTTTTAGTAGAGATGGGGTTTCACCATGTTGGCCAGGCTGGTTTAAAACTCCTGACCTCAAGTGATCTGCCTGCCTCAGCCTCCCAAAGTGCTGGGATTACAGGCGTGAACCACCGCACCCGGCCGACACACAGCCCATTTTAAAAGAAAGAGGCCATCAGATATATTGCTGAATACATTTAGGCAAAATAAAACAATATTGATCCCTTTTCTGAGCCACTGAAAAATACGAACTGACTTAAAAAATTAAATACCAACATTGACTGAGCCCTTCACAGGGACCAGACCCGCGCTTTGACTGTTTAGTCACTAAAACAGCACTGACAATGGTATTATTACCTCTGGTTTAGAGACTGGGGCTCTGAGGTTCAGAGAGGCTGAGACACTTGTGCACGTCTCTCGGCTCGTAATTGGCAAGCCTGGACTCAAAACCAGGTGTGTTGGACGCCAAAGCCTGTTGCTGCCCCACTTATAAGTCATGTCCCGTTTGTCCTGCCCTGAGCCTTACATGCTTGATGCACTCTCTCTTGAATTATCTGTTAGACAGGTACAGTGTGACCTTATTATGAGGTGAACAAATGGCTGCTCTGCATTCCCCGTGAGCTGAATAACTGTATCAACAAGTGCAGAGAGAAACTCTCAAAGCCACAGAAAGCCAACACGTGATTTGTGAAGTTTTCAGTACTTCAATTGCACTTTTAAAAAGTCCTCACTCTTATAAGTGATGCATATGCTAATTATTGATGTTTTTCTATTAACTAAACCATGTTCCCCTTCTTTAAGAGCCTCATTCTTTTTTTGTTTTTCTTTTGAGATGGAGTCTTGCTGTTGCCCAGGCTGGAGTGCAGTAGCGCAATCTCGGCTCACTGCAAGCTTCGCCTCCCAGGTTCGAGTGACTCTCCTGCCTCAGTCTCCCAAGTAGCTGGGTCTACAGGTATGTGCCATCACACCTGGGTAATTTTTGTATTTTTAGTAGAGATGGGGTTTCAGCATGTTGGCCAAGCTGGGTCTCGAACTCCTGACCTCAAGTGATCTGCCCACCTCGGCCTCCCAAAGTACTGAAATTACAGGCATGAGCCACCAGGCTTAAGAGCCTAATTCTAATGATTAGATGCAAGGAATAAAATTTCCATTCATTTGGCCAGGCGCAGTGGCTCACGCCTGTAATCCTAGCACTGTGGGAGGCAGAGGCAGGTGAGTCACTTGAGGCCAGGAGTTCAAGACCAGCCTGGCCAACATGGTGAAACCCTGTCTCTACTAAAAACACAAAAACTAGCCAGGTGTGGTGGCGCACGCCTATAATCCCAGCTACTCAGGGGGCCGAGGCAGGAGAATTGCTTGAACCCGGGAGGTTTCAGTGAGCCGAGATCGCACCATTGCACTCTAGCCTGGGCAACAATAGTGAGAATTCGTCTCAAAAAAAAAAAAAAAAAAAAAAAAAAAATCCGTTCATTTAAAGGTATTCCAAAATTCAGATTTTCTCGCCTTCCTCTTCCTTCTGTCCTTTGTCGGAATCACGGTATGGACTGACGCCACGTCAGCAGAGACAGCGTTACCTTCACTGTGTTTCACATCTCTGCTTCTCTCTCTGGACTTCTCGGTGGCTCCAGACGTCAAGCTGTCAGTCTTCTTCTGTAACTGGAACAAAGTGCAGAGAAGGCCAAGTCAGGGAGCAGGAGACAGCAGGGGAGTGTCTGCCTGTCTTCCAGCAGCTTCTGTTGCCTGGAGGTGCTGCAGTGTGAAAGCCTGTGGTCTCCAGCCCCTGTGAGCCCAGTGCTCCTGACATGGGTTTTTCAGAGGCACCTCTGTGTACCCTGTCCCGGTACCCTTGGTGCCTCATCCGGGGCCTGGACAGTGAGCTCACCCAGCCGCAGCCACCACAGCCGCAGGGACTGGTGGTGTGTGCAGAGCCTGTGACTTGGGCCTTTTCACCTCTTTGGTGTGACTGTCCTTTTTGTGGGGGCTGAGAGGGGGAAGGCAGAGGCCTTGAAGAACCCTAGTGTTCCCTACTGGGCAGCAGGGCTCGGGACTAGAGACTCAAGGCCATCAGGGCTATGGCTCTCAGAGGGCCACGAGAAAGGCAGAAGCCCCCTCAGCTCTCCTGTGGGGCTCTGGAGTAGGAGAAGCCGTCTTGCTACATCTGTCCCTCTGCGTAAGTGCTCTCAGCCTTGCAGAGGTTTAGAGACCTTTCTGCGACTTTCCATCAGCTGGAGAAGTCAGGGCAGCTGGTCTGGATTTTCAGTCAATTTCTAAGCAATTGCTGGGCATCTACCACGTGCCTGGCCTGGCGCCCCAGGTGGGCGTGGGCACGGGGCCGTCAGTCGAGGGAGATGAGACCAACACAAGGCTACGCCTGGACAATGGCTCAGTGCTCAAAAGGGCATCATGGGCCACATGGGCTTCAGGAGCGCCCAGGCAGAAAAGACGGTGTGGTGGGCACAGTAACTAGGGGAGCCCTGACTGACGGGCCTTGGAGGGTGCTTCAATGGTACAAAGGGCACTGTGGGGAGGGGAGGTGGCAGGGGCAACACCAGCCAAGGCCAGGAGGCGTCAAACTCTGCAGGAGTAGTGGGGCTGTTCTAGCTGCACGGGGGCGCTGGGGGGAGGAGGCAGGAGGGCGGGGCAGAGGCCACACCATGGGCGGCTGGACAGCAGACAGCCGGGGGAATCTGTGGAAAGACTGCGTGGGCCCTGAGCCTGTGACCCTGACCCCTTCCTCCAAAACGATGTCAATCCAACAGCAACCGAAAGCCAGCCCCAGGCTCCCTGTCCCCTGAGAGGTGCTGGTGTGTGTTCTGGGCCCGGAAGCTGGCAGGTGGGTGGTCGCTTTGCCCCTGTGCCAGGGGAGGGCCCCTTTCTAGCCCATGGCCTGCTCTGAACAAGTCAGCCCTGGGGCCAGGCCAGGCGCTGTACTCAGAGGGGTCCCAGATGCTCTAACAGCGGTTGATACGCCCAAGGACACCTGGGTGCCCACAGATGTGGGTGACAGTTGTGATTTTTGTGAAGGGCACGGCCAGTAAACTCCCTGGAAGGTTCTGAGCCCTGACGCGTTCTTGGCGAATGCAGTTTTGGTTTCCCGTATCACATTCCCTAATTTCACGGAGCCAGGCTTTCTGATGGAAGGGACGCGTGCGCCTGTCCATGGGGTCGCCTTCAGTGGTGCCCTGCTTGGCACGTCCGAGATTCTGGAGTCAGGAGTGCGGCGGGCGCTGTGCCTGCTTGCCACAGGGAAGGAAGGTTCTCTTCGGCGCGTTTTACCTCTTTCATGGCGTCGTCTGTCCGCTTTAGTTCCTCGTAGCGATCTCGGGATTCCCAAAGCGGCTGTAGCATGATCGCCTCAACGACAGGGAAGAGCTGGGGGAGAAAAACGGACTAATTCAGAGTCCCCCGTTCTTAAGGCAGCGCTAAACGCTGGAGAAAAGCAGGTGTCAGGTGCTCCGTGCAGAAGCATGTGGGCCAGTCCCAGCTCCTGGACACCCTCCTGCCGGCTCTGCTGCCCCCACCCGCTGCGGCTCTGTC
The DNA here is from genome assembly GCF_008728515.1 of Papio anubis. Lineage (NCBI taxonomy): Eukaryota > Metazoa > Chordata > Mammalia > Primates > Cercopithecidae > Papio > Papio anubis. The sequence goes on along the minus strand of NC_044979.1, from coordinate 178,207,739 downwards.
TCTGGCCCTCATCACCCTCCATGAGGTCCTACAGAAAGTACCCCCCCCCGGCTCCTGTGTCCCCCGTGCCCGTGAGATGAGGGTTGGGGACAGGTTCTGAGGTTCTAACAAAGACGAGGGGCAGGGGAACGGAGCCGACAGCCTCCCGGCTGAGGGTCCTGGGAGTGGGAAGTGGGTGGGGGCGGCTCCAGATGCCCTGGAGCAGAAGGATCCACAGCACTTGGGAGCCCAGGAAGGTCGGAGGATGCAAGGCTGTGAGTCCAGACCCCCGGGGGAAACAAGAGATGGGCCTGTTTTGCACATGCTGGGGGTGCCTTGAGGTGGGGCCTTGGCAGGGGCCACAGGCAGCTCAGGGGCCCTGGGGGGGGGAGCTGGGCAGGAACGAGCTGTGTGCAGGGAGCAAGGCCTCGGTGGCTGGGTGCGGTGAGACTGGGAGCTGGATGGGGGCTTCACAGCTCGAGGGCACAGAGCTCAGTGGTTCCTCCACAGGTGAGGATCGGTGGAACTGGGACACAGAGAGGGGACAGGAGAGTCAACAGCTGGTGCTGCCTCCAGGGACCTGAAGGCCAGCAGTGATGCAGGAGGGCAATGAGGGGCCCCCCCAGGGCCCAGTGAGGCAAGGCAGGGAGTGCAGCACACAGTGGGAGATGCTGGGGTCACGGGCCAGGCTGTGGGGAGCAGGCTCTGGATGGAGCAGGGACAGCGGTCACCACGACAGCCGGGGAAGAGGCTGCTCAGGATGTGCAGGTGTGCCTGTGTGTGTGTGTACCTGTGTGTGTGCCTGTGTGTGTGTGTACCTGTGTGTGTGCATGTGCATACCTGTGTGTGCATGTGTGTGCCTGTGTGCATGTGCCTGTGTGTGCCTGCGTGTGCCTGTGTGTCTGTGTGTGCCTGTGTGCCTGCGTGGGTCTGTGTATGCCTGTGTGTGCCTGCGTGTACCTGCGTGTGCCTGTGTATCTGAGTGTATGCAAGTGTCACACGTGGTAACAGTTACTCACCTTAGTCACTGTTTCAAACATTGGGATCAGGACAAACTTGATAAACCCAATCTGGGCTGTGGCCTTGGTCACTTTGTCTCGGTCCATGAACGGGGCCACGGGAAGGCCTTCTGACTTCTCACGGTCGCTCTGCAGGGAATGCAACAGATAGCGACATTAAAGACAGAAATGCCCCAGAACCAGATCGCTGTTCTCAGAGAAAGACAAGATGCGCCAGTTAACCACCAACCAACCAAACCACACCACAAATGTGTCTCAGTAAAGAACAAGGCGAGGGCGACAGTATCTTCAGTGCTAAACAGAGCTGGGCATGCAGGTCTAGCTGGGAAGACCGAGATGAGAGACAGACAGAGGTAAGTTGCACGTAACACAGGACGGCAGAAGCATCCTGCAGAAAGCCTCCCGAGTTCTCCTAGGCTTGATCAAGCTGCTGTATTAACATTTGGTGGTTGTTTTCAGCTGGTTTGGTTTTCTACGTCCCCGATCTTCCCCGTGGCCATCTCTGTGAGCTGACCTGCTGGGTCTCAGCCCTCTGGGGGCCCCTCCTGCCTCTGCAATTCTTGCTTCTTGACTTTCAGGCAATTGGCTTGACAAGGCTGCTTCTAATAATGGTTCAATTAGCAGTGACAGGTGGCAGTTTTAGGACATTAGCTTTTCTGGATTGTCACTTTCTTTCAGGTCTCAAATTATAACCTATTTTGTTTCTGATGGACGCCTGCCGTGAAGGCTTTCTGGAGGCTGAACTGTCCGCGGCCCGGTGAACATGCGGGTCCACCCTGGCGTGCTGTTTCACGCAAACCCTTACTAAGTGGGGTTAATAAGACTGGCTGGAGGCTTGATCGCTCTGCAAGACTCTTACCTGCATAAAATATTCCTCTAATAAACAGTCCACCCAGGGCTCTGCGACTTCCATTGGACGGACCTCGTTAGAGATATCACAGCATTTTATCAAAATCATCTTCAGCTGAAAGAAGAGATTTTGGACTTGAGGTAACAGGAGGTAGAACATGGCCTGCTGAGCTGCTCGGGTCTGGACGTGCCATTACAGGCAGGAAGAGAGGGAGGACCGTGCAGCTGGACCATGCAACTGAGCTTGGCTGACTTCAGGGAGGGCAGGCTCCCTTCTCAATGGAGAATGAACCTTCAAGGTCCTGTTTGGGTCCCCTCCTTCCAGCCTTTCTCGCCATCCCAGCCCAGGTGATATCCCCGGAGCACTGCCCCGTGCCTGGTCACCCCCTATTTGCTGCTGTTCCCCAGGTGGGTGCACTGCTCATCTTCCCAGGGGACAGGTGGCTCCGTCCGAGCTTGGCCAGGGTTGGGCACACCATGGGAGCTTCAGGAGGAGATAGGGTAGACCCAGGGATGCAGCAGCTTCCACCCGAACTAGCCCGGATGTCACCATAGGACAGACCGTGGAGGGCTGGTGTCCCGCAGCCCTGCCTGCACCGGGCACAAATGACTGTCTGGAATCACCAGGTTTCCAGGTCAAAGTGTTGGCTGCCGTCCAGGCTCTGAAGCTGATTTGACAGGAAAGCCCAGCTGAGGCACATGGCCCCCGGCTGTGGGGCTGCACCTGTTGGTTTGGGGAATGTGACTAGGTGAGGGGCAGGTCAGTTCAGCTGGGTGTCTGCACGATGCTTGGTGGATCCTGCCTTCCAACCTCGGCGGGACCTCGAAGGGACCCTGCTGTGGTCACCCTTCCTTTCCCCACCCTATCAGTTCCCAGGAAGCCATCCAGGCCTTTCTTTGACTCCTCTGTGGAGTCCGGCTCCAGACCAGAGGCAATTACTAGCCTGTGCCTGGCAGGCCCTGGGGGAGCTGTCCCCACACCAGACCCAGGACAGGGACAGGGCGGCACCGTCTCTGGAGAAGGTCAAGGGGAGCTGTCCCCACACCAGACCTAGGACAGGGCCAGGGCAGCACTGTCTCTGGGGAAGGTCAAGGTCCCAGGCCCTGCCGGCCACACTCCCTGCACCTCACACCTCCCACGTCAGCCCGCACTCTCCTTGGAGGCCTCCTTATTGGGGCCCACTTTGACTCAGAACCTTTCCCCCCCGAGACCTTCCCCCCACCTCTGTCCTCCAGTGTTCATGAAGCCCTGTCTGGGGCTCCCCAGCAGTGAGACAATCCCTGGCTGTGCTGCTTGTCATCTGACCCCGCCCGGTGCCGGTCGTTGGGATAAACGGAAGCCTGGGCTCTGAGCCTCACTTTGCCTCTGGTCTGCACAGCTGCAGTGTGTAAGGCTGGGGGTGGGAGTGGGGACCTTCAGCTGGGCTCGGAGGTCCTGACCACCTGGCACCCGATCCTCCGGCATCCTGCCCCTCTCCGTCTCTTCCCTGACCTCTCCTCCCACCTCAAAGGGAGGAAGAAGGCATCGGTGGGGCGTGGGTCACCCCTGCCTGCAGGTCCATCCCTGCCTTCCTCATATGTAAGAGGACAAGGCGGTGCCTCCTGCTTTCCCTTGGTTTTTCGGGAGCGAGGAACTTGCTTGCCAGGAAGCTGTTCCATGCGTCTGTTTCCCTCTCGGGGAAGGGGCTTCTGGAGGCCCTGGCCTCCAGAGGTTTGCCTGCTGTCCAGCCCTTGCCTGCGGGAGCTCCCGTCCTCTCGCACAGCCTTTGGGAATTAACTGCACCTCAGCTCCAGAGAGCTGAGTCCTAAAGACTCCACCTACGGGGACGGGTGGTTAGAAGCTCAGCCTGAGCCAAGAGTTCCCTATTTTTCAACCTCTCTGGAGGTGGAAAGTGATGCTATTGATTTTTTTTTTTTTTTTTTTGAGACAGAGTCTCGCTCTGTCACTCAGCCTGGAGTGCGGTGGCCAGATCTCGGCTCACTGCAAGCTCCGCCTCCTGGGTTTATGCCATTCTCCTGCCTCAGCCTCCCGGGTAGCTGGGACTACAGGCACCCGCCACCTCGCCCGGCTAGTTTTTCGTATTTTTTAGTAGAGACGGGGTTTCACCGTGTTAGCCAGGATGATTTCGATCTCCTGACCTCGTGATCCGCCCGTCTCGGCCTCCCAAAGTGCTGGGATTACAGGCTTGAGCCACCGCACCCGGCCGATGCTATTGATTTTAAACAATCAATTTCAGAGTAAGAATGCCAGGGGTGTACCCGATGCTTAGACAAGGTTCCAGAAAACCAGCTTTCTCTTTGAAGACTGGGAGGGCAGTTCTCATGCACCTCTCTGTTTTTTGAGACAGACCCTTGCTCTGTTGCCCAGGCTGGAGTGCAGTGGAATGACCGTGGCTCACTGCAGCCTGGACCTGGGCTCCTGCGACCCTCCCACCTCCACCTCCCAAGCAGTTGGGACCACAGGTATGCACTGATTTTTTGACTTTTCTTTTTTTGTGGAGATAGAGTCTGCTAATGTTGCTCAGACTGGTCTGAAACTTCTGGTCTCAAGCAATCCTCCCGCCATGGCCTCCCAAAGTGCTGGATTCCAGGTATGAGTCGTGCTCCGGTCCTTGTGTGCCTTGGGGTGCCCAGTGCCTGCCCTTTCTGAAAGGAAGATGCTGCACCTTCTCATGGGGGAGGCCCCCTACCCCTTCTCTGGCCACCTTATCCTGGTGATAGAGGGGTGCCGGGCTATGGTGTGGGCCTGGGGGGGATGCCGGCTTGGGGAGCAGGGACTGTGTTGGAGTTGCCCCCACAGAGATGGGCTGGGGCTGTGCCTTCATGGGAGAGCTGGTTTTATTCTCTGGAAAGCAGAGCGAGATTCATGGCCTTCACCCACTTATCTCCCTCAAATCCAAAAGAGATGGAGGAATGGGAGAGTGCCGCCTCCGACCATGAAGGAGGCTCCGTCAGGAGGGAGGCCCTGCCCGGGACTCTCCTAGTAAGAGTCGTGACCTTGAAAACCAGATTTATAGATACCATGTTTCAAGGCAAGACTAATACTTTTGGCTTCTTGGCTTCCAGTGTGAGCTGGATGGATGACCCACTCAGCCAGCCCACCGCCTGGCTGCCCACACAGGCAGAACAAGCCACTCACCAGGGTCATGTGCTCCTCATTGCTGTAGTCAAAATTCTCCATTTTCTCTTTGAAAGAATCCATAATTTCTGCATGTCTTGCCATGTCAGTGGCCAAGATTAACGTGATCATTCCCTAAATAGTGAAAGAACAAAGCGGTAACACGGGCATAATCCCAACAAGTATTCAATGGAGGCCTACTGAGTACTGAGCCCCCTGCATACACTATTTCATGTATCCCTCATTCTGATTCATATGTGCATCCATCACCCATCCATCCATTTGTCCACACATCCATCCATTCACCCAAAAAACACATCCATCCATCCATCCGTCCATCCACCCACCCATTCATCCTCTATCCATCCATCTATCCATCCACCCATCCATCCTTCCATTCACCCTTCCATCCATTTATCCATCCATCCATCCATCTATCCATCCATCTGTCCTTCCATCCATCCACCCTTCCATCTATTTATCCATCCATCCATCCATCCATCCATCCATCCATCCATCCATCCACCCATCTGTCCTTCCATCCATCCACCCTTCCATCCATTTATCCATCCATCCATCCATTCCATCCATCCATCCATCCATCCATCCAAGAACATAAAACCACAAGCATCAGATACAAAACCCAAACCCATCAATCTAGGTCATTTCAAACGTATACATATATTTTTGAGGGGGACACCACTTGCATCTTGAATTATTCAATTTTCCTGTAAACACTGAATTGTGTTATTAGTGAAGCATTTATTCAGTTATTCCTGAAATCTTCCATGACAAAATATATTTTTTAAAAAGTGGGACAACGAATTTTACCCCCAGAGGAGAGTCACATTTTGTAGTCAGTGAAGCATTTGAAACAGCCAACGCTGGTGTGTCCCCACGGTGGCCGGGCACGAGGACAATCCCCTGTGCAGAGGGGCTGCTCCTCCAGTCGGGTGCCACCTCCTTCTCTTGCGTGATGCTCTCCGACACGGCTCAGTGGGACGAAGCCTACACTAAGGGGCGTTCACTTCCTTTGATTCCCAGGGTCCTGTCTCTGGAGGAGCTCCCCACTGGGGCAGCAGTGGCAGATGCAGTGTTCTCTCTTCACGGTTGCCCCTTGACCTACTACAGACGAAGATTTGCCACCGCTTATAGCCACACAGGGCACCTGCTTGCAGGGTGGGGAGGGGCACAAACACGGAGGAGAGGCCAGAGAGCCTATAGATAAAGGGGAGATAACTGTACTGGGAACCGGTGATTCAATAATGACTGTAAATTGTCTGTTGAATTGTGTATGTTTGTGCAATGATGTCGTCACAGGCCAGAAAGCGCTGCTGCCGTGTCAGGCCTAGTGGGTTCCGAGGTGCAGCTGTCCGTGCTCCTCCCGGGGCCATCACCATGCACACCCATCTGTTCTCCTTCTGCTCATTTCACACTCCCAGTGGCCAGCACAGCACAGGCCAGCAGAGGCCTTGACCACAGCATCCCAGTGTACCACAGCCTGGTTCTGCCCACTTGCCTCTGGCGCCTGGTGTCATTTGACAATTTCGCAAGAGGCCGTGATGCCTCAGGGCCCCGTCCCAGGGAGCGTACTGCTTCCTCAGAGCTTCCTCAAATGCTTCACTGACTTCAGTTTTTTACGTTGGGCTTTGAACCTCCTGGAAGCGTAGACAAATCGGAAAGCCATGGTCGACGAGGCTGCTGCTCTCTGATAAAGGAGGCTCAGCAGCACTCCGGGAGGGCGGTGAGTATTTTCCCAGTGCTGGCGTCCAGACGGTCTCTGTCGGCTGCCTCTGGAAGGAAGCCACTTAGACTTCAAATGGCTGAGGTCTGCCTTGCGGAACGGTGCCCCTGGTGAGTGTCCTGGGGCCGCCACATAAAGTACCACAAACTAGGCAGCTTAAAACAACACTCATTCTCTCACAGTGCTGGAGGCCAGAACCAAGATCAAGGTGTGGACAGGGCCCTGCTCGCTCCGAAGACTCCAGGGGAGGGTCCTTCCTTGTCTCCTCCAGGTCCCCCGGGACCTGGAGTCCTTTGGTTTAGGGCTGCACCACTCCAATCTCCACTCACCGCATCTTCACGCTGCCTTCTCCTCTGTGTCTGGACTGTTTTCTCCTCTGTCTTGTCCAAGGACACTAGTCTTTGGATTTAGGGCCCCCTTGGACAATCCACACTGATCTTATCTGGAGATCTTAACAAGTACAAACGCAAAGACCCTTTTCCAAATAAGATCACACTCACGGGAGGTGGGCCTTGTTTGAAGGACGCTACTATTCACCCCACACATTTCTCCCAGAGGTTACTCTGAGAGCTTCCCTCCCCTGCAAACGTCGGAGAGTGAGGGTTTGATGAGGAATTCCCGTGTGGAAGGGGGCGTTATTTCGATGAGCTGGAGGTGTTTGTCTGGGGCAGGTGGACTGGGTCATCTTCCTCTCACGCAGATGTCCCTCTCACTCTCCTCCCATCACACCCTGAGACGCAGAAAGCCCCCTTATCTAAAATGGAAGGGGTGGCTGGGCGCAGTGGCTCATGCCTGTAATCCCAGCACTTTGGGAGGTCGAGGCAGATGGATCACCTGAGGTCTGGAGTTCAAGACCAGCCTGGCCAACATGGTGAAAACCCCATCTCTACTAAAAATACCGAAAATTAGCCGGGTGTGGTGGCGCACACCTGTAATCCCAGCTATTTGGGAGGCTGAGGCAGGAGAATTGCTTGAACCCAGGAGGTGGAGATTGCAGTGAGCTGAGATTGCACCATTACACTCCAGCCTGGGCAACAGAGTGAAACTCTGTCTTAGAAGAAAAAAAAAAAAGAAATGGAAGGGGGCTGACTGGGCTGTGGGTGGCACGTGACAGCAGCTGGGGTTATGGAGCAGGGTAGCTCTCCTACGTTGGATGCAGCAGACGTGTCTGTCCAGGGCCCGCCCCCTCCTTGGGCAGGCTCCCTACCTTCGCTAAGCCTCAGTTTCTTAGACTGGAAGATGGACAAAGGATTTATCTCAGAGGGAGCCAGTGAAGGCTCAATTAATAGAGGCTGGGAAGTGCAGGTCAGTGGGATACACGTGTGCATGGCAAGGGTACCTTCTTTTTGGGGCTCCACTCTGGGCCCTGGAGGAGGTGAGGAAGGAGGGAGGGGTTCCCCTGGGTCTGCAGGGCACTGCTGTGGCCAGGAGCTTCTGGGAGCCTCCAGCCAGTGGAGAATGGGGGCTGCTGTCCCTGAATGTGCCCCCACTCCGGTGGGAGGCCCCTCACCCCGCGCACCTGTCGGATCTGCTTGAACCCATCAGGTGGGATGTTGGAGAAGATGTTGCACTCGGGCTCAGCGAGGATCCGGAAGGCCACGGCGCAGTGGTGGTTCTCCAGCGGCGAGATGTCATTGTAGCGAACCGCCAGCTCTGTGCGGGCGTTGATCTGGTACCTGGGAGGCGAGGAGAGAGTGAGGGGAGGCTCAGGAGCCCTCACCAGGCACCTGTACTGGGGAGCAACGCCCAGGCATGTAAGTGGAGTAGAGTCGGGGAAGAAGAGCCATGGGGGCTGGGGGAGCCGCCTGTGCCCTGCCCCACCCAGAAGGTCCCTCCTGCTGCTCGGCTGCCCCTGCAACTTCACATCCCCATGCTCCTGCAGTCCCAGGACCCCTCTGAGGAAGCAGCACGCTCCCTGGGACAGGCCCTGAGGCATCACGGCCTCTTGTGAAATTGTCAGATGTCACCAGGTGCTAGAGGAGGCAGGTGGGCAGAACCAGCTGTGGTTCACTGGGATGCTGTGGTCAAGGCCTCTGCTGGCCTGTGCTGTGCCGGCCACTGTGAGTGTGAAATGAGCAGAAGGAGAACAGATGGGTGTGTGTGTTGATGGCCCCGGGAGAAGCGCCGACTGCCGCACCTTGGAACCCACTAGGTGCCGACACACGGCAGCAGAGCTCTCAGGCCTGTGATGACATCGTCACACAAACACACAATTCAACAGAGAGAGCTGCTGTGCCACTGTGGACACAAACCCAAGCCCACGGCCTGGACCATGTCTGCCATGGTCTTCTGTGCCTGTGGAGGCAGGAGTGGAGCAATGGTCTGTCCTTCTGGTCCCTGGCCCCACAAGGGACACCTCACTCCCACCTCCTGTCATTCTGCAGTCCCTTCTCTCACTCTCTTCTGGCCCCTGCCTCTGCCTTCCCTGCGGAAGCCAGCTGGAAGCCTGCCGGGGGAGAGACGAGCTCCTGAGAGGGTGTGTGGAGCCCCCATCCCCGCGTGCCCACAGGCGTTGCTCCCTGCCTGGGGTGGAGAAGGCGCCGGCGTGGCCAGGGCTCTGCCGTGCACCTGAGCCTGGACCAGGCCCGCGCAGGGGTGGGAAAGTCCCCCTGGGGTTTGATAATCCCGAAAGTTCCTACTCCGGGGAGACCCGAGGCCCTGGGCAAAGTCCAGAAGCCAGGAGCTGTGTCAGTGGAGGCAGAGCTGGGCTGGGAGGCCGTCGCTGACAGCTCCTTCTGGGAACTGCTCTGAGGGTTGGGCTGACGGGTTCCCTCCAGGAGCCAGGGTGCCTTTTAAAAGGAAAACAAGAGAAAATCCTGTACATACGTGTTGTTGTAGCCGGGATGGTCCAGATCGTGGCAGATGGCCGCTGTCATTAGGATCAGGATATCCGTTTGTGAGAACTTCTCCTGGATTGGAAAACAGGGCGCAGGTGTTTGCCCTCTTCACTCGGAGGGTGGGATGGGATGAGGGGGTGGAATTGGGGGAGTGGTAAGGTGGGGACAAAGGCTCCTGCAGCCATGTGGAGTCTCCTGGCATGGTGGGAGGGGACCAGCCTTCCTGTGGGGGTGGACGGGTGACCAGGTTGGGCGCACACCTGCTCATGTAATCCTAGGAGCAGCCTCGCCCATGGGGAGACTGACAGTGGTGGGGGGGGTGCTTCCCTAGGAGGGGCGGAGCGGCTGGGGACACCACACCTGTGGCTCTCTTGGTGGGATGGGGCTGCCACTGCCTGGAAGGGGCTTCCATCTGACCCCCGAGGGTGGAGGTCTGGGTGTGCGGCGGGCAGGACCCACCTGGAGGCCACAGAGCCAGACCATGCTGTACATCATCTGGGCCACGCAGAAGCAGTGCCGGAAGTTGTGGAAGGGGTTGTTTCTGTAGTTGTCGTGGACGCAGAGCTGTGGGAGGCGGGGGGTCTGGGTCACCCTGTGCCTGGGCCCGCCAACCTCTCCTCCCAAAGTCACCCAGAAGGCTGTGCGCTGGTTTGAACGTTCTCTGCCAAACCCTCATCCCAACCAGAGGTCAACAGTGTTCCCATGTTTACCACAGGTACCAATGAGGTGACACAGGGACCCTGAGAATGTCCAGCGGGCCGCACCACAGCACCCGGGGCAGGTGTGGGGACAGAGCTCCTAGAGGGGTTTTCACCTTGCAGTCAAGGACTGGGGTGTCCCCAGAGGTGTCTGAGGAGCCACAGTGGGGCACAAAGTTAGGAAGTTCGGGGATGGGGGAGGGGAGACTCCAAGATGGGGCTCTGGGTCCCCAATCACCATGAAACCTTTAATAGGCTTTTAATACTTGGTTCTGAGCAATATTTCATTAAAAAATGCCTGCTGCTAAACATACGCACACATGCAGACGTCCACATGCACACACCCACTCTCTACACACTCCACGCACACTCACAGCCCACATCCACACACACATCCACATGCACACACCCACTCTCTACACACACTCCACGCACACTCACAGCCCACATCCACACACACACATACACATGCACACACCCGCTCTCTATACACTCCATGCACACTCACAGCCCACAACCACACACACATCCACATGCACATGCACACACCCACTCTCTACACACTCTCCATGCACACCCACAGCCCACAACCACACACACACACATCCACATGCACACACCCGCTCTCTACACACTCCACACACACTCAGCCCACACCCACACACACATCCACACACCCACACACATCCACATGCACACACCCGCTCTCTACACACTCTCCACTCACACAGCCCACATCCACACACATACACATGCACACACCCACTCTCTACACACTCCACGCACACTCATAGCCCACATCCACACACACACACACATCCACCCACTCTCTCCACACCCACCACACCCCACAGCCCACATCCACACACACACATCCACCCACTCTCTACACACACTCCACGCACACTCACAGCCCACATCCACACACACACATCCACCCACTCTCTACACACACTCCATGCACACTCACAGCCCACATCCACACACACACATCCACATGCACACACCCACTCTCTACACACTCCACGCACACTCACAGCCCACATCCACACACACACATCCACCCACTCTCTACACACACACTCCACGCACACTCACACAGCCCACAACCACACACACATCCACATGCACACACCCGCTCTCTACACACACCCACCACACTCAGCCCACATCCACACACACACACATGCACACACCCACTCTCTACACACACTCCACGCACACAGCCCACAACCACACACATACACATGCACACACCCACTCTCTACACACACTCCACACACACAGCCCACAACCACACACACATCCACATGCACACACCCACTCTCTACACACTCCACACACACTCACAGCCCACAACCACACACACATCCACATGCACACACCCACTCTCTACACACTCCACGCACACTCACAGCCCACAACCACACACATATCCACATGCACACACCCACTCTCTACACACACCCACGCACACTCACAGCCCACAACCACACACACACACATCCACATGCACACACCCACCCCTACACACACCCACGCACACCACAGCCCACATCCACACACACACATACACATGCACACACCTGCTCTCTACACACTCCACGCACACAGCCCACAACCACACACACATCCACATGCACACACCCCACTCTACACACTCTCCACGCCACTCACAGCCCACATCCACACACACACATTCACATACCCACTTCTACATTAATTCCATGCACACTCACAGCCTACATCCACATATACATACATTCCACACACTCTTAATTTCTATATTACTTCCACGTGACACTTTACAGCCTTCCATACAACCATTACTAATATCTACATGTACATACCTACTTATTAATACACTCTAATGACACTCACAATTTACATCTACCTCTACATCTACACACACACATACATATGTAATACACACTTACATCTACCTCTACATCTACATAATTCTACATCTATAGATACAAATATAATACACCTATCTCATACATGCACCCCACACACACCCCACACATCCACACACAGATACACACACATCCACACACCCCACATCCACACACAGATACACACGCACACATCCACACACCCCACATCCACACACCCTACAGTGACACAGATACAGGCACACCTACATTCACATTCTCATACACACACGCCACATCCACACCCACACATGCACACACCCACCTCATACACACCCCCATATCCACAGATACACACATGTACACACAGACACACCCCACATTCAGATACACACAGACACACATCCATACTCCCACTCCCACCCCACACACTCCCACCCCACATTCACATACCCACCCCTAAACTCACACAGATGCCCCCCACATGCTCACATCCACACCCCCACACTCACACACACGCTCCCACACATCCACACCCCATACCCCCTCACACACACACTCCCACACTCACATCCACACCCCCAAACTCACACACACACACACACTCCCACACTCACATCCACACCCCCATACTCACACACACACCCCACACTCACATCCACACCCCCCATACTCACACACACACCCCACACTCACATCCACACCCCATACTCATACACACACATACCCTGGCCACCACATCCATTGCCCCCATACTCCACACACACACACACTCCCTACACTCACATCCACACTCCATACTCACACACACACTCCCACACTTACATCTACTCCTATACTTCATACACATGTTTCCTACTTCACATTCATACTCCAGAATCCCCACACACACAACGCCTTCTATTACTCTTTAAGCATCTTATACCTCTACCCATACACACACACTCCTACACTTCACATCCATACACCTCTTATATTTCATACACACATGCTCCTACACTTCACATCTACACCTCTTATACTTCACACACACACACTCCTAATTTCACATCTCACTTCTATATTTCACACACACATATGTTTCCACACTTTACATCTACACTTGTCTACACACATGTTCTACACTTTACATTCATAATTCTATACTTTCACACACACATGTTCCTACACTCTACATCTACATTCTATACACATTACTCCACCTCTACTTCTCTCACATGTTCCCACACTCCACATCCACACTTCTATACTCCACACACACACAATTCTCACACCTACATCCACACTTCTATTTCCTGCCACACACACGCTCCCACACTCACATCCACACTCCCATACTCTTCACACACACACTCCTACACTTCACATCCACACTCTCCTATACACACTCCTACACCTTACATCCATAATTCTGGTGCTTCTCTCACACACACATGTTCCCTCGGCATTTACATCCATACCTCTACTTCATTAAACACTTACACCTACATCTACACTCTTAAATCCCCACACACTCCTACACTTTACATCCATTAATTTATACTTCACACACACACTCACACTTACATCCACAATTTCATACACACACATTAATTCTACACTCACATCCACACTTTTATACTTCACACACACACACACTCCCACACTCCCTTCACATCCACACCCCCATACTCACACACACTCCCACACTCACATCCACACCCCCATACTCACACACACACACTCCCCACACTCACATCCACAATTCCCCATACTTCACACACGCCCTATACTACATCCACACCCCCATATTCACACACACACGCTCCCACACTCACATCCACACCCCCATACTCATACACACACACACACGCCTCTACACTTCACATCTTACACCCCATACTACACACACACTCCCACACCTGCATCCACACTTCTATACTACAGCCCCACATCTAGCCCTACACACACATACTCCTACACCTATCCATACTCCCTTTGCATTTTACACACTCCACACTTCATCTCCTGAGCATTTCTACACATTTCCTACACATCTATTACATTTACACACACGCCTCCCACACTTACATCTAAATCCCACACACATTCTACACTTACATTCACTTATACACACACACGCCCACACTTTACATTCACACCTTTATACTTCACACACGCCTGCCACTTACATCTACACTTTATACTTCACACATTACTCTTCCCTACACTCATATCTTCCTATATTTTGCCACACTCTTCCTACACTCTTCTCACATCCACACCCGCAAACTCACACACACACGCTCCCACACACTGCTGCGTTAGGACATGCTGCTTCGCTTGGTGATGGCAGAGTCTCACTCTTTCCTTGCTCATCAGAGCAGGAGCTTGGGCGTAAAGGTTTTGGTGGAAGGCAGAGCAGAGACGGGCTGAGCGTGTTCACGGAGCGCCTGGGGAATGTTGTCTCTGCTCAGGGGAGTGCAGTGCCATCAGGAAGGTGCCCTGGCGATCCATTCCCTCCATTCCTGTGGAACTGGATGAAACCACGTGCCCAGGAAGAACCGAAGGCGGGTTTGGCACTCACCAGCCACCTCCTGAGGGTGACGGGGTTGATGCTGAAGTCCCTGACCAGCCCCAGGTCGTGGTACATGTGCTCCAGGCAGCTCAGCATCTGTGGGCACAGGAGAAGGATGGGCACCGAGCAGTCGTGTGGCTGGCTCCCCAGCCCCTGGCTTCCCTCCCTCTGCCGTCCTCGGAGTGCCAGCAGGGCCGTTGGCAGGAGGTGGGTTCTCCCCTCCCAGAAAGTCCCCGGAGAGGGAGGAGAGGTCTTTGGACCAGCCTTTCCAGGCCACCCAGATGGGTGGGGGTTTGAGAGCATACTGGGGGTCTCCTGGTGGGTGGAGGGCCGGTTCCGAAGTCAAGGAGAATTCTAAGAAAGAAAGGATGGCGACTGGGTGAGAGAGTGCACCCGTTCAGAAAACACTGCACCAAAAAGGAATTTATTGATTTCTACGCATGGAAAACAGTCTCAGTGGATCAATATCATAGCTGAGGTTCTAGGACACAGTTCCATCCGATGCACACCTGAGCACGGGTGCTGCCATAGAGAGAAAGACCCTTTCCTTGCCCGAGGTTGGGGATCGAACAAGCTTTGACGGTTTACATCCAGAAACGCTGAACTGTGCTCATCTGGGGCCCTGCTGGGACCGGAGACACTTTAACGTCTTAACTGCAGTGCTCAGATGGAGTCCCTGCCCCAGTAACCCTTTCTCTTTTTTTTTTTTTTTTTTGAGACAGAGTCTCGCTTTGTCGCCCAGGCTGGAGTGCAGTGGCACCATCTCGGCTCACTGCAAGCTCCGCCTCCTGAGTTCACGCCACTCTCCTGCCTCAGCCTCCGAGCAGCTGGGACTACAGGCGTCCGCCACCTCGCCTGGCTAATTTTTTATATTTTTAGTAGAGACAGGGTTTCACCGTGTTAGCCAGGATGGTCTCGATCTCCTGACCTCGTGATCCGCCCGCCTCGGCCTCCCAAAGTGCTGGGATTACAGGCCTGAGCCACCGCGCCCGGCACCAGCAACCCTTTTTCACGGAGCCCTGTCTTCTATCAATATCCCTGTTCAAGTTGAAATAGATTTTGTTTTCAGTCCCAAAGAGGATTTATTGTCACTGTGGTGATCTATTTCAATACAGCTCAGTGCTCTGGAGCTAATTTAGGGAGGAAAACATGAAGTGATTTTTGAAAACAAGACTTTGACCAAAGTGGGCTTTGCTTTCTGGAAAAAGTAGGTCTTGGGTGGGGAGCCCAGTGAGAAGGAAGATGTACACAGCAAAGGGGCAGTTTAGACGCACCTGGTAGGCGTCCTCCACCCGGGGCCCCCCACTTGTGCCCACCTCCAGCCCAGCTGCTTGTGCAGGGCACTGGGTCATCCCTGCTGGAGCCCGGCATGGCTTCCTGCCTGTGTCTGCTCGTTGCCTGACCTTTCTCTTCCCAAAAAGGGCATGTGACGAACTGAATTGCACCTTCCCCCAGGTCAATGTGGTAAAGCCCCGGCCCCAGTGAGCTATTTGGAGACAGGGCCTTTACGGAGGTAATGAAGGTTTTATCCAGTCAGGGTGAGGCCTTGGTCCCACGGGACTGGTGTCTTCATAAGAGGAGGAAGAGCATGCGTGCGTGAAGAGAACAGGCCACATGAGGACCCAGCAAGAAGGCGGCCGTCTGCACGCCAGGGACTGAGGCCTCCAGAGAAACGGAACCTGGCAGCACCTTGATCCCGGACTTCCAGCTCCAGAACTGAGGACTTGACTTCTGCTGCTGACACCACTCCAGTCTCTGGTACTTTGTTATGGCAGCCTCAGGAAACTAGGACAGGGCGTGCTGCCCAAAAATCCATTTTTACTTGTTACGCGGTGTGTGAGACCTGGAAATGCTGCAAGGGAGGCGAGTTTTTGTAAATCGAAGCTCGCGATCACTGCATTGATGAGATGGCTCTGAAGGAGGCGGAGGGTTCTCTGGCATCGCAGGAAATCCATCTGGAAAACTGGAAACTCCCCCACACGCAGCCACAGATGGGAGCTTGGAATGTCACCTGGGAAACGTCCTTAAAGCACGTGAACCACACACTCGTTTTCCTTTGGGGGACAGTACAGATGTAGGTTGGATACTGTGCAGGGCACGGCACCGACTTTTGGAGACGGGGCCCCCTTCAGAATGGCAGGAGTCTGGGGCCCCACGTGAGGACAGGAGGGCTGGCTCCCAGGTCACTGGTCAGCAGCCACCTGGATCACCCAGCCAGGGGCCTCACTGCCCAGAGCTGCTGGCCCCCCACCCTCCTGGACACCGGCCCTTAGGACCATAGGAGCTGCAACCTGGAGACTCGTCACTCTCCACCTGACCAGCCCAGATGTTGCTCAAGGCAGTCCTGAAAGGCAGGTGTGTCTGCTGTGAAATCAGAGTCAAGAGGGGATGCTGACGGGCAGACAGAGCCACCTGGTGCCACTTACGTGGCCTTTGTGGAGGCTGTGGGGCAGGAGGGCTGGGGGCATCTGTGGCTGCACGTGCAGTCAGTCCTCAGTCCCAGGCGGGCGCGAGTGAGCCAGCAGCTCCCGCATGCTGCGGCGGGTCCTGGTCTGAGTGGGCTGCATGGTCGTGAGTGGGGGACTCATGAGATGACGGGGAGGCTCCTGCAGCCGTCCAGCTCTGCACTTGATAGAGGCAGGCCTTGCTCACAGACCACAGCCCTGGGCCCTCAGAGGCCCGAACAGATGGGAGGACACAACAGCCTGAAGTCATGTCCTCCGTCTGGTTTGTGATGAGGACACTGGGTCGAGCCACTCGGAGAAAGGCAGGGTGGCCCCTGCTGGAAGGAAGAGAGGCGATCACTCAGGAGCCCTGACGTTCTCCGAGTGCCAGCTGCCTCGTGGGCGGCCAGACGCAGTTTCGCGGGGCCGAGTGGGCTGTTTTCATGTGTGTTCCTTTAGTTGTCCCTCTTTGCCGCTCACACTCCAAAATTCCTGGCATCCCCAGATCTGCCAGAGGCCAAGGCTCCTGTCTTGGGCATCTCTGCATTCTCACACGCAGGCAGCTAGATGCTTCCTGGAAGAACTGGAACCCTCATCGGTCTCCTGGGGTGCCCTTGAGATCTGCTGGGCAGAAGCCACGGGCCGTGGGAGATGCCACACAGAAGCTGAGTCCAGCCGCCGGGAGCCGTCTACCTTGCCCACCTGCCAGCCCCGAGAGTGGCTGTTTGAGTCCACTCTGCAGTCAGAGGACAGAGAGGTGGCCTTTCTAGATCCCTCAGCTTCATGGGGCAAGCCCCACCTCCCCAGTCACAATGGCCCACACTCAAAGGGTTCCCTGGTAGAAGTGACGGAAAAGACAGCAAGTGTCGGTTTCCATGCAGGCACTTTGCCATCAGTGGCCCCTGGCTTGGCTCTTCCTCCCAGCAGGCTGAGGTCAAAATGACTTTGGGGAGGGTGATTTTTCTGCATGATGCTGAGGCGCGGCGCTTACCCACAGGCTGGGAGCACGAGACAGTGTGCTCTAACCGTCTGCCGTGTCTGCTTGCTGTGGACTTGCTCTGCCCAATCTCAGCGGCTGTGCAGGGACCCTGGGAGCCACTGCAGGCCAGCAGCTCCAACACGTCTCTTCCAAGCTTCCCCTCTTACTCCTTGTGTCTCTCACACCTGGAGCCCTTGCTTTTTGTGCATTGACCTATACAGTCATGCTGCACATTTAAAGCCTCTTCTGTCGTCTCCATGCCCTGGTCCTGCAGTCTCAGGGCTGGGAAGCAAGTTGCCACATGGTGGCTGGAGGTTTTGAGCAGGTTTGCAGCAGTGCAGCCCCTGGGACTGGCTGCCTGCTGCTCTTCTCGGGTGAACTGGGGTGGGGAGTGGAGGCTGGAGCTTTGCTTTTCTGACTGGTGCTGCAGTTTTTCTCCTGCTGGGAGACCACAGGCGTAAAAGAGGTTCACTTAGGAGAGGGCAGTGCCCCAGATGTCAGCAACCCGGCCTCAGGGATGCCAAGAGGCAAGATCCCACTTTCTGCCCTTTGCGAAGAGATCGCTGCGGCCGAGGGTGTCAAAGAGCGCAGGTGAGCTTGCTGAGGAGCCTGTGCATTCTCTGTGTTGCTGACAAGCAGGAAAATGTCCTTAGATTTTGGTGGGTTGAAAACAGCTGGGTTCGAGGTCTGCAATGAGGCAACTTTTTCATTTTTTGGGGTGTGAAAAGATGGGGTCTATTAGCCAATGAGATGAAACCAAATATTCCCCATTCTTGTATTTTTCAGCAAATAGGAATTTTAACACTTTTTTTTTTTTTTTTTTTTTTTTTTTGTAGCGATGAGGTCTTGTGATGTGGCCCAGCGTATTAGTCTGTTCTCACGCTGCCAATAAAGACATACCTGAGACTGGGAAACTTATAAAGAAAAGGAGTCTTAAGGGGCTCACAGTTCCACATGGCTGGGGAGGCCTCACGATTACGGCGAATGGCAAAGAAGGAGAAAGTCACTTACATGGGGGCAGGCGAGACAGCGTGTGCAGGGGAACCCCCATTTATAAAACCATCAGATCTCGTGAGACTTACTATCACGAGAACAGTACGGGGGAAACTGCCCCCACAATTCAAGACCTCCACCTGGCCCTGCCCTTGACACGTGGGGACTATGACAATTCAGGTGATATTTGGGTGGGGACACAGCCAAACCATATCACTCAGGCTGGCCTGGAATTCCTGGCCTCAAGCCTTGCTGCAGAAGGTGACACAGTTCCCGGAATCCCACATGTCCACTTATCCGGGACAGCCGGCTGCTTGTGCCTTGCCTTTGCAGACACTGCTCTCAGAGCAGAGCACTCTGACCGCAGCCCCTTCCTTGAGGAGAGATCTGCTCCTGGCATGGGCGTTCTGCAGCACTGGGCTGCCACCCGCGCGCAGTGCCGGGTGAGCAGATGACCCTGGGAGCCCGGCGCCGTCAGGAGCCCTGGGTGGAGGGTCCCTGCCCCTGACAGCTGTCTCCCCACGCACAGAATCCCCTTGCTGTGAGGTCTCCTGGGCCCTGCTATCAAGCATTAGTTTCAACTAAAACCCAGCAAAACAAGGGTTTTTTTTTTTTTTTTTTTTTCCCAGTCTTTAAAAAGAGGAGAAAACATGGAAGAGGAAGAACGACGGGGGTGGTCCCACTGGGGTCCACGATCCTGAGCTGCCTCCCCACGGGACATGGTGCCCGCAAGCCCCGCACTTACCTCGTTGGGCTCCCAAAGCCAGACATCAAAGGTCGGCTTCCGCAGGGCCTCGACGGTCTCTGGAGAGAGCAGGTACTAGAAAGGTCAGGAGTTCCGTGTTAACCAGGTGCTGGGGGACTGTGACGGCGATGTGCATGCTGGGATGTTTCTTCTCATTCTCCCGTTCTCTTTCTTTCTTTCTTTTTTTTTTGAGATGGAGTCTCGCTGTGTTGCCCAGGCTGGAGTGCAGTGGAGTAATCTTGGCTCACGGCAACCTCTGCCTCCCAGGTTCAAGTGATTCTCATGCCTCAGCCTCCCAAGCAGCTGGGATTACAGGCACCTGCCACCATGCCCGGCTAATTTTTGTAATTTTAGTAGAGACAGGGTTTTCACGATACTGGCCAGGCTGGTCTTGAACTCCTGACCTCAGGTGATCCACCAGCCTCCGCCTCCCAAAGTGTTGGGATTACAGGCGTGAGCCATCGCACCCGGCTTCTCCCGTTCTCTTTCTAAGGCACCTGCGTCAGACTCACAGGCCACATCCTTCTGGAAAGGGCCAACACTATGGCTGGAAATCCCATCAGTGGATGCCAGAGGCAGGGCGAGGGGGGCGGGGGGAGGTTTTGGGGTGACAGAAATGTTCCATATCTCGCTTGTGGTGGAGGTCACAGGACTAAACAAGTTTGTCAAAATTCACTTACTCCAAACCTAAAGAAATTTACTGCATGTAAATCAGACCTCAACAAGCCTGACGATAGAACAGACAATAGCTGGGCATGGTGGCTCATGCTTGTAATTCCAGTGCTTTGGGAAGCCTAGGTGGGCCAATCACCTGAGGTCGGGAGTTCAAGACCAACCTGGCCAACATGGTGGAATCCTGTCTCTACAAAAATACAAAAATTAGCCAGGCATGATGGTGGGTGCCTGTAATCCCAGCTACTTGGGAGGCTGAGGCGGGAGAATTGCTTGAACCCGGGAGGCGGAGGTTGCAGTGAGCCGAGATGGTGCCACTGCACTCCAGCCTGGGCAACAGAGCGAGACTCCGTCTCAAAAATAATTAAAAAGGGCAATAAAGTGAAGTGTGGGGGTAAAATTCACTTGGCATAAATTCAAACACCAGCTAAGAAGTTACTCTGAGATGCTCCCATCGGGAACCCATCCCTGGTTTCTGCTGAGAGCTAGAAGAGCAGGCCTGCTGACGGGGCAGTGCCCGGGGTTGCTTCTGAGGACATCAGGCTTTAGGTTAAGCTGTCGCAAGGACAGAAGGCTGTGGTTTTATACAGAAGACAAGAACACGCTTTGGTATTACCCACTGTCTTCTCCCAGCTCTTACTGGATATTTGCTTTTTGTTTTTTATAAGGGGACGGATCTGGAGTGCTGCCATCTTTTACTTTGGATCTAGGCTGTGCTTCACGGCTCCCTGGGACAGGATCCTGAGAAGCATGGGGCATATTTTCCAATGGAAAAAGGCACTCGTCTCCATTCAAAAACCTCAGATAAGGCTGGGCACAGTGGCTCACGCCTGTAATCCCAGCACTTTGGGAGGCCGAGGTGGGTGGATCACCTGAGGTCCGGAGTTCAAGACCAACCTGGCCAACGTGGTGAAACCCTGTCTCTACTAAAAGTACAATAATTAGCCGGGCATGGTGGTGGGTGCCTGTAATCCCAGCTACTCAGGAGGCTGAGGCAGGAGAATCGCTTGAACCCGAGAGGCAGAGGTTGCGGTGAGCTGAGATCGTGCCATTGCACTCCAGCCTGGGTGACAGAGTGAGACTCAGTCTCAAAAAAACAAAACCAAAAACCCAAAAAATCCCCCCGAACCTGACAATATCCAGGGCACTGTTTGGACCTGCATGGATAGAATCACTGACTAATGGACTCCAGTGGCCCACATGGAGGCTGTGGAAGCCTCTGCCATTGCTTGAACCACAGGCAGCAGCAGAACCCACCTGTGTGCAGCGCAGGCCTCTGCTGTCTGTGGAACCTGTGCCCCCTGAATCTTAGCACAAGAGCACATTACAAATCAGGTGGGCCGGGCCGGGTGCAGTGGCTCAGCACTTTGGGAGGCCGAGGTGGGTGGATCACCTCAGGTCACGAGTTCAAGCCCAGCCTGGCCAACGTGGTGAAACCCTGTCTCTACTAAAAAAAAGTACAAAAAAATTAACTGGGTGTGGTGACGGGCGCCCATAATCCCAGCTACTTGAGAGGGTAAGGCAGGAGAATTGCTTGAACTCAGGAGGCTGATTTTGCAGTGAGCTGAGATTGTGCCACTGCACTCCAGCCTGGGCGACAACAGTGAAACTCCTTCTCAAAATAAATAAATAAATAAAAAATAAACAAAAAATAAACAAAAAATGAGGTGGGCCGGGATTTTGCCTGCTTCCCAGCTGCAGGCTTTGAGCGGTTGACCAGCGTCTTGAGACCCTCCTTTTGTCATTATTTCAAAAACACCATTGCTACTTCACCAAGGTTACAGCTTCTCTTAGAACTAAGAACACTTTTGTGCAAAAGAGCAAAACTGCCAGGACAACTAAGAATTGCTCAGAGAGGAGGGCCAATGTGGATTTTTAAAAATGTAGTTAAACATTAAAGTTCTTTAAAGTAACGTTTGACTGTGAAAACCATTTACCGAGGTCAGCTCCAGGGCAGACGGCAGCACAGAGCTATTATCTCCTTGCAGGGAAGGTATGGTCTGGGATCACTTTTGCTAAACAAATGTCAAAGAGGAAAAATACTTTGCCTTAGAGTAACCCGCAGCGTCCAGGGCTGGGAGCGGCTGTTGATGAGAATGAGCACACAGCAGGGTCTGGCCGCAGGGCCACAGGGCTGGGCGTGGGGCTGGGGACACAGCCACAGCCTCCTCTGGGCAGGAATCTCGTCTTACCTTGGGGTAAGTGGGAACATCGCGTCGAGGAGTCAACTTCTTGTGGTTATCCAAAAAACTGTACTTACAGGGGCAGCTGGTCCTAGAGAGAAGAAGCAGAGATGAGCTGCGGTCCTGCTGTTTCAGTCTGGTGAAGCCCTCGGCAGAGCAAAAGCAAGGGACAGACTGAAATCCCCAAGCCCCGTGTGGTCTTATTTGCTATGGGAGAGGAGTCAGGGCGGCAGCAACTCATTCGAAGCAAAATCCCCAAGGACCTGCCTGACCTCTGACCTCACATTGGGCTCTTGGAAAACACATAGAAAGTCAGATGTTGGGGCCGGGCGCAGTGGCTCACGCCTGTAATCCCAGCACTTTGGGAGACCGAGGCGGGAGGATCACGAGGTCAAGAGATCGAGACCATCCTGGCCAACATGGTGAAACCCCGTCTCTATATTAAAAAAAAAACACACAAAAATTAGCTGGGCATGGTGGTGTGCACCTGTAATCCCGCTACTCGGGAGGCTGAGGCAGGAGAATCGCCTGAACCCAGGAGGTGGAGGTTGCAGTGAGCGGAGATTGCGCCAGTGCACGCCAGCCTGGCCAGTTTGGGCAACAAGAGCAAAACTCCGTCTCAAAAAAAAAAAAAAAAAAAAAAAAGTCAGATGTTGAGGGCTATCTTCTGTCTTAGATAAGCTTCTAAAAAACCTTTTTCTAATGTTTTCAAAATGAAAACATTCTTATTCTCAAAAATCTAAACAACACAGGAGTAAAGTAAAAAAAAAAAACAAAAAAAACCAAAGTCCTCACTTTACCCACTTATTTCCCTAAATCCCATACTCTGGAAATCACTTCTAATAGTTTGGTGTATCTTTCCAGAATGTTTTGAAGTGTGGACACACATGGGTGGCCGCTTATACCTTTTAACAATATTTTAATTTTTATTTTTTGTAGAGATGGGGTCTTGCTATGTTACCCAGGCTGGTCTCGAACTCCTGGGTTCAAACGATCCTTCTGCCTCAGCCTCCCAAAGTGTTGGGATGACAGGCGTGAGTCACTGCACCCCACCCCTTTGCACTTTTTTTTTTTTTTTTTTTTGAGACAGAGTCTCACTCTATCGCCCAGGCTGGAGTGCAGTGGTGCTATCTTGGCTCACTGCAACCTCTGCCTCCCGAGTTCAAGCGATTCTCGTGCCTCAGCCTCCTGAGTAGCTGGGATTACAGGTGCATGGTGCCACACCCAACTAATTTTTGTCTTTTTAGTAGAGATGGGGTTTCACCATGTTGGCCAGGCTGGTCTTGAACTCCTGACTTCAAGTGATCCTCCTGCCTTGGCCTCCCAAAGTGTTGGGATGACAGGCGTGAGTCACTGCGCCCAGCCCCTTTGTACTTTTAAACAAAGATGGAATTGCACCAAATGCACTCTGCTGCAACCTGCTTTGTCATCGAACATATCATGAACTCATCCCAAGTTGCTCCACACAGCTTTGCTTCATTTTCCAAGTTTCTCCAGGGTGTGGCCGTAGCACACGTTAGCAATCCAATCCCCAGTGATGGACTTTTAGAATGTTTCCAATTCTCCCTGCTGCATGTAACGTTAGCAGATGAGTTTTCTGTCTGACTCTGGTTTTGTTTAGCACTGGGTATCGAGGTATCCCGCATAGGAGCAGGGCAAAGGGAGCCAGGCGTGTTTCGGAGGAAAGCCGCCTCCTGGTTGGGTGGTGTGCTGGCTTCAGGGTGGTCCCCAGAGTTTGAATGAGGAGCAGCTGCCCTGGGAGGTCTGGCCGCTCTTGGGCCTCTGCAGCAGAACGCACCAGGGGGCTGGGCGATCTGGGGACCCCCTGTGGCTGTGCATTTGCTTGGAAGTGAACAGGCTCCCTGTGTACTTGGGTGATGGTGGGTGGGGGTCACGCCTGGCTTGTGTGACATTCACCAGGCTGGGGGGTACTCAGGGAGCTGAATGCAGCAGAAGCTCCTGCGATTTGTAAATAAAGCCCCATCTTCTGGGAGATCCATTTAATACTGCATAGTGAGAGCCATATAGAAATCCGTATCCTTTCAGCCCACGTATCTATCCTGGGGAATTTATCTTAAGCCAAGAATTAAACAGGAACAAACAGCTCTACGCACACAGATATTCACTGTGGCGTGATCTGTTGTAACAAAAACACAAGACCTACTAGAAGCCACCTGAATGTCCCAAAATGGGAAGTGGTTTAAACCACCACAGTGCATCCACGTGATGGACTATTATGCCATTGAGAGGATAATCACGGATATCATGCCAAGTGAGGGAACTTTACATGAGAAGGGAAAATAAGAAAGCTATGCACACTATGTACTGAAAGCGAATGCCGAAAAATGCCAAGCTACGGGGAAGAAAGAGCACATTCGGGAGGTTTAAAAAGAGTGCTTGATTGTGGCCTTCCAGGAAAATCTATGAGCTGTACACCGGTTAAAATTTAATCTAGTTATTGCTCACAATGTCACTAGTAAAAAAAAAAAAAGACTACAAAACAGCATGTTTTTGTTGTTTTTCAAAACAAGGTATCTATACACAGAAAAAACATCTGGAAGGCCTCGTGTCCAGGTTTAAACTGGGGGGACACTGCCGGCTGCTGTCATGATCGGTGCCCACCCTTCAACTCCCATCAGTATAGTCTGGAGGTTTTCCAATGAGCCTGTGCTATTTTCAAAACTAGAATACTCAATCTATTTCCTTTCTGGAAAAAGGGCCTTCAGTGTTATTTTCTCGGCATGCTGCCGTCTCTTCCCCGTGATAACCACCGCTTCAACAGAGATCCATTTGGTAGCCCTTCCCTCTGCTTCATGCTTGCAAAACCCGTCAGAGTTGCTGCCACAGTTTGATGTGAAAGGGGGAATGCTAACAGATTCAGCAAAGTATTAGCAAAACCAACCAACAAAATGCACCAATCAAATGATTTCCATTGTCATCCAGTAACCGAGAATTCCATTTACACATTTCTGAGCAGTCACGAACGTTTTCTGTGCAGTTAAAAAAATTGATGGCACGATGATGATTTCTTTGCTGCTTTTAACCTCTTTTGTGTAAACACTCGCACATGTGTTGTCTCTGTAAGTCTCCTGCATTCCCCAGGAGGGTTATGGAAATTTTCACCAAGCAAGACCGTTTGACTGCTGGAATCCTGCTGTTTTCTTGCAGATCCCAGAGCTGGGAGCAGAGGAGGGTCTGCTGGGGCCCGCTGACCCTGCCTGGCCAGGCAGCCCCTCTCTCTGCGCCCCGTTGCCATGGGAACCAGCGTCTTCAGCAAACAGAGCAGCTGGCACGGAGCTCTTTCTTTTCATCCTATTTGGAGCTTATTTTCGCTTTCATTTCGTGGGGTCTCCATCCCCCTTCCCCGGGGCTTAGGCCAGAGGGCAAGGCCATTTTTTTGGGATGAATGCTGAGCCCTCAGTTGCTACCCCAGGCTCCTGCAGGCTCCCCAGCTCTGGGTGAACCCCACATTCCATGCTCTGCTCTCTGCCTGGCACAGTGCTGGGGGCCAGAGTGGCCGTGGCCCTGGGGTAGACCTGCCCCTGCCCTAAATGTGAGCTGGCAGTTGGACCTCTGTCCTCTTTGAGGGAAAAGCAGGAGAAACCTAACTCGGGAAAGTCAGGGGACAGTCGCCTGCTCCCGGCTGCTGTGTGCTGGACCCTGATGCCACTGCTATTCTCAAGGGGCAGCTTCTGGCGGATCCAGACCCCTGGCTCCGCGGTCCCACTGCGGTGTGCTGTGTGGGCTGAATGTAGCTCCACGTTTCAGGCTCACACTGGCCATTTGTGTGGAACGGCGCTGAGCTACCTCCACCCTGTCTGGGGTCTTTATTCTCTTCCCAGAGGCAAGAACGCCGGCCTCCGGCTGGGCTGCCATCTCGGGAAGGCCCCCCCCCCCCCCCCACCCCTGCCTTTTGCAGCTCCTCTCCCCAGCCATCCAGGGAAGTCCCAGCTTAACAAGACTGGTCCCAGGGGCCCCACACTGCTGCAGGCTCTCATAAGTAAGATGTACCTCTGCTGTTGACAAAGACGAAAGAGACAACGCACACAGCTCAGTGTCTCTATTCTGAGTTCCTTTCTACATAGAGAAACAGGAAGGGGTTTCGTGTGTGGGGGCTGCCGGCTCTGCGACGAGGGCCTGGGGCACGTGACGCCGCTGGGGATTAGACCAGAACCCAGGAGGCTGAATTTGCGTTTTTCTCAGTGTGTCGACGACGCTTGAGAATTTTTACCCTGTTCCGTTTTGGATGCAAGAATCCCATTTACCTGTCTCTCACCTACAGGGGAGCTGTCAGCTGAGAACATCGCCTCCAGAAGCTGACGGGGCGCCAGGAAGCCTCCTTCTCTTTGGTTAATGGCGCTGTGGGTTCTAAAGATGTACTCCCGGGGGAAGTGCGGATGCACCTGTGTTACTCAGATGGGCCCAAGTGCTCCCCGCAGCCCGGCGTGCCTGACGGGCACCTGGGGGCTGATGTCTCCCTGGAGTTCCTGGCGGCTTCCTCTGTGTGCTCTGAAATCGGTGTTATCCTCCCACGTGGGGTGTTACGGGCTGAAGTACATCTCCCTCCAAAAGTCGTATGTTGAAGTCCTAACCCTGCTGCCTGTGAGGGTGACCTCATTTGGGGTCATGGCTGTTGCAGATGTAGTTAAGGTGATGTCATCCTGGAGGGGGGTGACCCCTACTCCAATAGGATGGGTGTCCTTACAAAAAGGGGGAATTTGGAGAGAACAGATGGGAGCACCAGGTGAAGAAGCAGGCAGAGATCCCCAAGCCGAGGAGCCACCGGCAGCCACCGGAGGCCAAGGGAGACCAGGAAGGACCCTCCCCTGGGACCATCAGAGGTGGCAGGGCCTGCTGCCACCTTGATTTTGGACTTGTGGCCTCCAGAACTATGTGGCAATACATTTCTATTGTTTTAAACTGCCCAGTTTATGATAATTCGTTACGCAGCCCCAGGAAATGACTACGACTTCGATAAAAATAATTCTCCCCCTGCAACCTAACCTGCAGGACCAGTGCACACCAGAAACCACGCCAGGAGCGGCGTGTGATCCGAGCACTCGCCTTGCTTTCTACAGAGCAGGTGCCCGTCAGGCACAGCAGGGGCAAGACCTGTGAGGCTGGAGGCTGCCTCCCTACTCACTCCTGCGGCTGTGGGAGGGCAGCAAATGCAGTTGTTTAAGGGATAAGAGGCTGCATTCTACAAATACCTCCAGAAAGTGCTCAGGGACACACAGTTGTGGGTGAGGAGCTGGGGGAGCTCTGGGAGGCATGGCCTGGCTCCAGACACACCCCTCAGGGCGGTGGAGTTCCCGAACCCATATGGAGCCCAGAGGCCACTGTTCGGGGAGTCTGGTTTTCGGCTGAAGACTAGAACTCAGTTTTCGTTCCTCTTCCCCTCGTGCTGCTGGTGGGGCTGGAGAGGCTGGTCCTGCTACACCCGCAGCCCCTGCTTGAGGCAGCCCATCCCCACCTGGCTCTGGGCAGAGGGGAACCCTGCCAGGCAGCACCAGCCTTCTGCCAAAGCAACCATGGCACCCGGGGCACAGGGGACAGCCACTGAACTAAGCCACGTAGAGCCCACGGCCAAGGGCGCACAGGTAAAGGTGCTGCATGTTTGAGGCTGCCAAGCCCGGTCCCAGCCTTGGGGCCCCGGCTGTGTGGCCGCCCGTGTGTAACTTGGGAGCTCTTCCTCAGCTCACAAAGGAGGGACTCTGTCTCTCATCCCTTAAAGAGCCTCCTACCACAGGAATGACAAAGATGGATTGTTCACTCACAATTTTCCATGGTCACAGACTATGGCCCTGACTTCCCCGAAGTCAACTGGGCTGAGACATCCCTAACTCCAAATGAGCCCACGAGTGCATGGGACAGACACGTGGCATCCCTGTAGGACAGGCTCTCATGTGGCTCAGACAAGGCGTGCTTCCTTCCGCTCGGCCTTCCTCCCTGTGCCCACCCCGAGGCCAGGCCCCTGGGGCTTGGAGGGGACCAGGCCAGGCCCGCCAGCTTTCCCCTCACCTTGTGCCTCTGAGACCCTCCCACCTGCCACACTCCCTCACTAAGCAGACTGCCCTCAGTTTTAGAATCAGGGAATGATCGTCAGCATGCAGGGGGCCCTGGGACAATTCGGTGCGATGGCACAGGGCTGCCTCTCAGTTCATCAGACCCCATGAAATCCCGCTGAGGCCGGGCAGTGGCACTCTGGGGAACCATGAGCCACATCATATGCCTGTGGTCTCTGGGCTGGCACCAGCGGGCATGGAGGTAAAGCCCGGAGGTGTGAGCGGGTCCTGTGTGCCCCTCACTCAGCACAGCGCCTGCACACAGTAAGCGCTCAATGGGTGCGCTCTGCTCATCGTCACCGCCGTCTCTTCGCTACTACGTGCATTTCCACCCCCAGTTTGGATGTGATTCATCCACACGTGTCCTGACCCTGGCTCCAGTAAAGTCCTGCTGTCCATAAAACTGACTTTGGAGGCAGCATCGTGGAAGCTGGGGCATTTTCCCCACGAGTCACCGCTCACTGGGCCTCCCGCAGTACCTGTGAAGGACGCCTGTTCCCAAGAGAATGACTTCTGTGTCCCCAGTGCTGGAGCCCTCGCTGGAATGCAACCCAGTGGGAATATCACGCAGGGAACCGGCTCCCTGGGGGCACCAGGAGGCTCCTCCCCTAATGCCTTTTTCCTCTTGTTGTTCTGTCTTTAAAGGTAGATATCAACTTATTCCAAGCTGGATACCTTGCTCCTAAGGCTTGGATCTGCAGGAGGACTCCTCTTCTGTGAAGTGTCTTCCCAGCCCCCATCTCCCGTATGTGCTCTTTTTTTTAATTTTATTATTTTTGAGACAGAGTCTTGCTCTGTCGAGCCCAGGGTGCAGTGCAGCGGCCTGGTCTCGGCTCACTGCAACCTCCACCTCCTGGGTTCAAGCGATTCTCCTGCCTCAGCTTCCCAAGTAGTTGGGGTTACAGGCATGTGCCACCATACCTGGCTACTTTTTGTATTTTTAGTAGAGATGGGGTTTCACCATGTTGGCCAAGCTGGTATTGAACTCCTGACCTCAGGTGATCCTCCCACCTCGGCCTCCCAAAGTGCTGGGATTACAGGCGTGAGCCACCATGCCTGGCCCATACGTCCTCTTTTGTTAGAAGAAAGTCACACCACTGACAAGCAGATTGCGAGCAGGGTGGCTGCCTCCAGACTGCACTCTCCCAAGCCTGAACTGTACTGAACTGCACCAGCCTTTCTTTTAGAGAAACAAAGCCCACAGCCCCAGCCTAGCTGGAATGGGGAGCCCTCCCCAGGCCCGGCCGCCCGTGGCCCCAGCACAGACCCTACCTGCTGCTTCTGGCCGCCAGCTCCTCCCTCATCTTCTTAATGTCACTCTTGCATTTCTCAATCTCCACCACTTTCAGTCCTTCCACTGGTGACAGAGAGAGAGACAGCAAGGGGGTTACCACGGACGAATGCGGAGGATCTCTCAAGGCTGGTAACTAAGGGCTCCCTGTGGCTCCCAGGGAGGAAAATAGCTCAGTGCAGAGGTCTCACTCCTACCCCGGCTGCCAATACTCCGGGTGTGCCCGCACAGCCCCAACTGACTCCAACCTCGCTGGCATGTGCCGTGGCCACCGCTGCACCACCGCCTCCATCTGGGCAGTTTCCAGAGGGCAGAAGCCCCTCCCCACTTTCCACTCCTGGAATCTCAACTCTGGCACCCACTTTTTGCTCCATACCCCTAAGCACCAGCTGAGGACATGGGACAAAGGCGTCTTTTATCCCAAAAAGAAAAGAGGGGACATGTGGTGCCAGAGCATTAAAATGCAGCGAACGGCAAAGCGTTTTCAGCAAGGATTAAGATCTCATTATGGGAAAAGCTTTTCATTGTAACGTCCTTCCAGCGCAGCATCACCAGGAGAAACTGTTGACTTAAAACAGAGGAGAAATGAACAGGCAAAGTTGAGGATCAGCAGAACCTGGGCTTGATCACATTCCTGGAGTTGAAACCGCCTTGGCCAAATGATGACTGAGACAGTGAAAGAGAGCTAACTTAACCGACTCCATCTTGCTCCTAACCTCCAAGCTGTCTTTGTTCATTCCTCAAACTAACTTTGGGAGAAACTTCCTTTGCAGTTTATAGTTTAGACAAAGACTATAACAGCCCTTTCCCAAAGCAGACCTTCTTCTTGCCTGGGGACGAGACTAACATTAGCCACAGGATTAGAAATTATGGTTTAAGAGTCACGCAGCTGGAGGCTACAAGATTCTGACCCTCCCTAAATTGCTTCTAGGATCAGCGCTTGAGATATTTTGCAGACCCTGCAGTTGATGGATCAGCTGGCACCACCCAGATTGATAAACTGGCTCGTCAGGTCTTGTGGCCCCACTCAGGAACTGACTCAGTGCAAGACAGCTTCCGCCCAGCTTCTGCCCAGGCTCACTTTGGGAGGCTGTAATCCCAGCACTTTGGGAGGCTGAGGTGGGCAGATCATGAGGTCAGGAGTTTGAGACAAGCCTGGCCAATATAGAGAAACCCTGTCTCTACTAAAAATCCAAAAATTAGCTGGGCGTGGTGCACCAGTGCCTGTAATCCCAGCTACTCCAGAGGCTGAGGTAGGAGAATCGCTTGAACCCGAGAGGCGGAGGTTGCAGTGAGTAAGATCGCGCCACTGCCCTCCAGCCTGGGTGACACAGCGAGACTCCGTCTCAAAAAAAAAAAAAAAAAAGACAGCTTCAACTCCCTATGATTTCATCCCTGACCAATCAATCAGCATTCCTGGCTCACTGGCTTCCCCCAACCCACCAAGTTATCCTTAAAACCTCTGCCCCCGAATGCTCGGGGAGACTGAGTTGAGGAATGATAAAACTCTGGTCTCCTGCACAGCCAGCTCTGAGTGAATGACTCTTTCTCCATTGCAGTTCCCCTGTCTGGATGAATCAGCTGTTTAGGCAGCGGGCAGGGTGAACCCCGTGGGCTGTTACAGAGTCCTACTGCAAAGGTGTGCCTCAACGGTTAGGATACTATTTTTCAACCAAAAACAAACTGGAGCTTATGCCTCCCAGCGAGTGTTAAACTTCAAGATATTCACCCTTGGCTGACTGCACGTTTACCCCAGAAACGCTGCCATGAAGCAAGCAGCTTTGCGCGGCTTTTCAATTAGAGTTGGTTCATAAGAAATAAAAAAGATTAGCTTTGTTACTTTGTAATCACACCTTAACTTTTATGCAGAAGGATACTCCCACGATGCCACTCTATTCCCTTTTTCATGAAGTTTGGCTCTGAATAACTGCTAAAAATAAAAAGCGAATGTTTTCTAAAGGAAAAACCAAGCAACCAGGAGCCTTTGGCTAGTTTCTAACGACTCCTTCCCACCGGAAGCAGTGCAGCTCCGGAAAGGAATTCTCCCAGTGCAGGGGCCCCGGGCAGCCTGGCTGGAATCAGCCTCCCGGGTGGGTTCGAGGCATTTCCGGGGTCAGGGGTCAAGTAGGGGTATGGCTTCCCGGGACCCTGCTTCTCTCTGCCAGAGGATGAGGAATCTGGAGGGGGCAATGTTTGGATCTGGTCCTGCTGATGTGCTTCTGTGCCGCAGAAACCTTCTCCGCCCCTCTTCTACTCAACGGCTAGAGGACAGGGGTCTGGAAGTGCATGTGGCAGGAGCCAGTGTGGTCGCTGTCCTGATGGCCGAGTCCAGATGAGCGGCCGCTGGGGAAACACAAGGTACCTGAGGTCCGGACTAAGGTCTTTTGTCCAACCACTAAGAGTCCACCTTCTCCTTTGGAGCCGGGTCTCCGTTTTCTCCAGCATCGTGGGCCCCTCCAGGAAGCTGAAGAACGCCACAGGCTGTCTTCTGAGAAAAGGCGCCGAGAACACATTTCGGGTCGGCATGTGGATTGGGAAGCCCAGCGTGGCCTCCACGGGTGCTCCTTGGTTTTGTCTAGACTGCAGGATCCCACCCGTGCCCTGTGGGTTTGCCACTTGGACACTGACGTGAGCAAATGGACAATTCAACATCAGTGGCAGGAAGGCGCTCAGTGTGGTTCACACGTGGAAGGCAGCACATTCCGAAAGTGAGTTGATCTGGGGAAGGGTTGAGCATGCGGTGTAGACTGCAAACAGGGCAGCTGCGCCCTCTGTCCAAGGTCCATGGTCCATTGACTATGTCTTAAATGTCATTTTCCTGAATATAAAAAATCCTACGATCACTGTAGGAAGTGTAGGAAATAGCACTTCAAAGAATATTTTAAAATTTATCTAGGATCCTATGGGCCCAGAAAACAACTCAGTTAATATTATTTGTATTAATGTGTGTCCTTCCAGGCCTTCTGCCCACTCCCAGGCCTTCTAAATATTCATCCTGTTTCTCTCTCTCTCTCTTTCTACTACCTATCTACCTACGTACTCACTATGTATCCATCCATCCATTCATTTATCTATTATCGATCTATCTATCTATCTATCTATCCATTCATCTATCTATCTATCTGGAAACCCCGTCTCTACTGAAAATACAAAAATTAGCCAGGCGTGGTCACAGGCTACCTGTAATCCCAGCTACTCTGGGGGCTGAGGCAGGAGAATCACTTGAACCCGGGAGGTGGAGCCGAGATCACACCTCTGCACTCCAGCGGGGGCAACAGAGCGAGACTCTGTCTCAAAATAAAACAAAACAACAAAAAAAAGGGGGCTTTAAAAGAGATTTTTGTGAGCTTCTGCAAGTCACAGGCCACCTGCAGGGAAAGCTTTAAGGACGACTTTCTGAGAGACGCTGGCTTTGGGGAAAGCGGCCTGGTGGGTGGGGAGAGCCAAGCCGGGGGTCGGGGAGAGCCGAGACGGGGATGGGGGAGAGCCCAGCCGGGGGTCGGGGAGAGCCGAGCCGGATCGGGGAGAGCCGAGCCGGGACGGGGGAGAGCCGAGCTGGGGGTGGGGGAGAGCCGGAGAGCCAAGCCGGGGACAGGGGAGAGCCCAGCCAGGGGTGGGGGAGAGCCGAGCTGGGGGTCCGGGAGAGGCGAGCCCAGGCTTAGGAGGCTCTGTGCTGTGCTCCTTCCCCAACCTCACTGTACTCTGGCTGGGAACCTGGCAGGCCCAGTCCTTTGGCTACAGAGCTAGTGAAAGTTGTTTAAAGACATGTATGAATAGAGCTGTGTTTCAACACTTCCTCCAAGAGCCTCACTAAAGAGCCCGCGTAGCACACACTTCCTGAGTGACGGAGGAAAGCAAGGCTTGGTTCTAGCATCTAGGCTCTGGGCTGTTTGGATGGCCTGTGTTAAACTTTGCCCCAGGCAGTCAGCTCCTGCCATGGCCCACGCTGTGTTTAGGTTTTGGTCCAAACCCAGAGCACGGGGAGAAAGGGTGGATGGAGCAGAGCTGCCCTGTGCCCCGGCCGCAAACCAGGAAGGAAGGGAGTAAAGGGCCCTGCTTTAAAATCTCTTTTTAATGTTTCACCTCCAGCCAGGACGTGAGGGGAGGGGCCTGGGTGTTCTGTTTACGAAATAATCTGTAACATAAGGGAAATCCCAGATCGCTCGAACGAGGCTAAACTTTTTATATCAAAAGGAAGAAGAGCTTTGAAAGTCAGTGAAGAGAAATGAAGAAATTTATATTCAATTCAGAGGAATTATACATTTGAGAAGAAGCAGGAAATTCCATTTAAGTCAAGTCCACCACAATGTAACACGGCTTTAAGGTGGCCAGTTCTAGCGGATGAGTCTTTTAACTGAAGAAGCAGAAAACAGCTTGGAGGGCACAGTGGCTCACGCTTGTAATCCCAGCACTTTGGGGGCCGAGGCGTGTCGATCACCTGAGGTCGGGAGTTCGAGACCAGCCTGGCCAACATGGCAAAACCCCATCTCTACTAAAAATACAAAAATTAGCCGGACATGGTGGCGGGCGCCTATAATCCCAGCTACTTGGGAGGCTGAGACAGAAGTGTCCTGTCTTTCGGGGGCGGAGGCTGCAGTGAGCCAAGATTGCGTCACTTTAGCCTGGGCCAAAGAGCGAAACTCTGTCTCAAACCACCACCACCACCACAACAACAAAACGAAACAGCTCACAGCAGCTCATGTACAGCAGAAGCAGCTGTGTGTGTGCATGTGTGTGTATGTGATCACAGGTATGAATGTATCTGCACGTGCCTGGGTGCTTACACGTGTGCATGTGTGCATGTATATGTGACATCCTGACATGCCTGTGTGATTTCACATGTGTATCTGTGAGTGCATGGTCACCTCTGTGTGTGTTTACACGTGCATGTGCATATGTAGATGGCAGCATCTGCCTCTGGCCCAGGCCCTGTGCACTGGGTGTCGGACCACGCTCCTGGCCGCCCTCCCCATCTGGCTTGCTTCTGGCAGCCGTGCAGGGCTGGGACTGACCCTCTGAGAAGCTGGGCACACACTTCCCCAGTGGCCTGCCACATGAGACGTTCAGCTCCCGGCCCTCTCCTCGAAAGGATTTTCCCTCTCTGTCCTCCAAGCCTCCTGAAATGTCTGGGCTCTCGCATCTTTGGGTTAAGGCTCTGCTGCCCTTGCGGTGTCTCTGGAACTCAGACTCCCTGGGGCTCAGCACAGCTGCAGCATCCCGGCCACCTCCCGCTAAAGCACACCCGCTGGAGAGTGGGGAGCCATCAGCCAGAAGTGTCCGGGGAGGATAAGCCCGAAGCCAGGTGGAGTTCAGGAGGATGACAGCCTGTCTGGACACGGCTGCCTCCTGGAGTGGGGGTGTGAGCTGCATGCGGCGGGAGGAGGGCAGCCAGGAGGACTGAGGAGAGGTCCCCTCCTTTGCCCTCCACAACTCCTAGACTGCTCCTCCTTCCCTACTCCTTAGAGAGGGGAGCTCCCCCAATCCCATTTCTGCAGTCCTAGGTCTCTGGTGCTAGAAATCAGTACAACTGGTAACAACCGGTTTTACCCGCAGAAGCACCAGTAATTCTGGTCTGTGCCGTGAGCCTGAGCTCAGTAGGTCAAGAGTGGTGTCCTCTGCCAGGCCATCTATGTGCATTCACTGAGGGCCTTATGGGAAGATACCTTCCCTCTGAGAAGTGAGCATTTCGGAGAATTCCGCAGCTAGAACAGGCTAGAGGGGAAGGTCCTATGGGCCATGTCCTTCAGTGATCTTCAACTCACCTGCCACTTGGAGGTAAAACAGGAACACTTTTCTTTTGGCTTGATGGTTATTTTCCAGGGTCAGTATCCAAAGACACACAGGGTTACTATTCATCTTGTTGTGGGAGACACAATTCTCTGTAAGAGTTTTGAGAGTTACGGCATGGCCTCTTCAACTTGCCTGTTTGCACTTTCTGGGAAGAGCATGGAAGGAGCTGGCACTGGCTTCCGGGTGGGGCGTAGGAGATGGGGGAGGCTGAGGAAAAGCCCAGGCGCTGGAGAGAGGAGGAGAGGTGGGAGGCACCTGCTGTCCGCGGGCATCTGCACGCTCGCCCTGTAGTGACTGCGTGACTTTTTGCATCTGTAAAGGTGGGTGGTGACTCTGCAGCAAGTCTTTTTTGCATGTTTGGCTCAAACCCCTACCCATGTTTGGAGAATTCCCTGTGACACGGGGCTTGGTGGAGAGCTGAGCCAGCCTCCCGGTGCGGAATATGGAAATGCAAACACTCGCTGTGGTGGGTTGAATTGTGTCCGCCAGAAAGATCTGTTCGCAACCTACTCCCTGGAACTTGTGAATGGGACCTTATTGAGAAAAAGGTCGTTGGCAGATATAATCCATTAGGGATCTGGAGATGAGCCCATCCTGGATTTAGGTTGGGCCCTAAATTCAAAGAGAGACATCTTTATAAGACCTAGCAGAGACAGACTGGTGATGTGGAGACATCCTGGGAGAACGTCACCACGTGAAGACACAGGCGGAGGTTAGAGTGATGCAGCATTCCAAGCTCAGTAACGGCAAGGATTGCTGGGAGCCACAAGAGTCTAAGAGAGAGGCACGGAACCAGGGCCCCTCAGAGCCTCCAGAAGGAGCCAGCCCTGCTCATGCCTTGATTTCTGACTTCTGGCCTGCAGAGCTGCGGGAGAGTCAGTTTTTGTTGCTTAAGCCTCCCAGTCTGTGGTGCTTTGTGCGGCAGCCTCAGGGCACTCACAGCCTCCCTTTGTGGGGCCTGCCTTGCAGCTAGACTGTGGGTGCATGGTCTGGCTGTGTCTAGATTTTGAACCTGTAGCCAGCGACATGGAGAAGTGCCTGATATCTGCATAAGTGGTTGTGGAGCCTCCGGGGGGCCTAGGTCCAGAGCCAGGAGTACAGGGGAGCTGGTGCTGCATCCAGGGCTCAGAGACGGCAGCAGAGGCATCCGCACAGCATCAGCTCTGCACGGGATTTGGGGAATTGCTGCTGCTGCACAACCTCCAAGCCCTGTTCCCAAGCCCTCCTGGGGATCCAGGGAGCTTCCCAAAATCCTTCAGGGAAAAACTGCTTTTCTGTTGAAAGCAGCCACGATCAGTTTCTGTTGCTTGCAGCTTCAGCTTTCTAACCTGAGTTACCAAGGAATCCTCATGGAGTGCCTGGTGCTCTTCAGCCAGGTGTGCAGGGAGGTGACCCGTCCCAGAAGGGCAGGTAGCAGGCAGTGAGAGTAGCCTGGCCAGGACCCTGGGTGCCAGTCTCAGCTTTATTTATTTTTCTAATTTGCTGAGTGAACTTGAGGTTACCTAACCTCTCTGTGGCTTCCTCATTGACAACGGGGAAAATGAAACCGTCTTGAAGATCCAGTGACCACATACATTTTTAGAAATGTCCACACACTTTGAAAAGTATAAATCTGACTATGTAAATCATGTTTCAGGAGAATCACTTGAACCCAGGAAGCGGAGGTTGCATATTGAGCCAAGATTGCGCCACTGCACTCCAACCTGGGCAACAGAGCAAGACTCTGTCTCAAAAAAAAAGAAAGAAAAGCGACGATGACATTCAGTCAATCAGCCAGATATTTTTTTTTGGTGATGCTGTAACCCTTAATGGCCTCCTGTCTGGATTCTGTTTATTTAGTTCCTAAGTTGGTAAACGTGGTGCATGTTAATCATTAACCTTTGCCTTGTCACTGACAAAGAGTTCACTTGTCAAGCTGTGAGTTGAACACAGAATTGTGAGGCCTGTGGAATGTAAGCATTGACCTTGATATTACGGATGAGGACAAAAAGGATGGGTGACTTGAAGTTGTTTTCTTCCCAGAATTTGAGCTTTTTGATCATTGAATCAGGACTTGAATTGATACTCCTCGGCTCACTAGTCATTTTTCTGCTTTCCTTTGGTGGTGACTGGAGGCTGTAGTAGGCTGTTCTTCTGTTGCTATAAAGAGATACCCGAGGCTGGGCAATTTATAAGGAAAAGAGCTTTGATTGGCTCCCAGTTCTGTTGGCTTTACAGGAAGTCTGGTGCTGGCATCTGCTTGGCTCTTGGGGAGGCCTCGAGAAGCCTCCAATCATGGTGGAAGGCGACAGGGAAGCGGGAGGGTAGAGAGCTGCCACGTGCTTTTAAACAACCAGATCTTGCGAGAGCTCACAATCTCAAGGAGAGCATCAAGCCGTTCAGGAGGCATCTGCCCTGCTGACCCAAACATCTCCCACCAACCCCACCTCCAACATTGCCAATGACATTTCAGCGTGAGACGTGGAGGGGACGCACATCCAGACTGTATCAGAAACCAAGAGGTAACAACTTAATAGACAGATTCCAAAAAATGGTGACCCACAGGGTGCAGATCAGTGTGCAGAGAATGTCTTCATTTACACACAAAAAGACACAGACAAGACACTCGGCAGAGGTTCTCAGAGGGGCTAAGTGTGGGGGGCTTCGTGTGTTCATTTTTACTCTTTGGGGCTGAAAGAATGCTTTACACCATGAGATGTGCTTCTTTTAAAATAGAAATAAAATGCTTAGTTAGTCACTGTGCGAGCCTTTGTTAACATCAAAGGTAATTTTCAAGTATTTCAGAAAGAAAAGACATTTGTATTTACCTTCAGCACTGAACTCCTCCCTGTTCCAAGTGGTTAATTTGAATAGAGGTTAATAAGGACAGAGAAGCAAAAAGGAAACAGAAACGTCACTCACATTCCACGCGTTTCTCTAGCACAGCCAAGTGATTCGCAACTTCAGCTTTCAGTTCATTGATTTTGAATGCTCTAGGAACGAAGAAGAAAAGAGAGAGGAAATATGACCCTTAAAATTCTCAGAGCCAAAATGGGTTAAGCAAACATGTACTGAGTTCCCGCTGTGGGCATGGGCAAGGCCTCTGGGTAGGCTGGCGAGGGGCTGGGTGCCAACATGCCAGGACTTGCTTTTCAGAAATCATCATGTCCCGTGGGGAGGAAAGAATCACCAAATTATCATGAGGTGTATTTTCCGAGCTAGTGGGCATATTTACTTCCTCAGGCCTGAGCAGTGGACCCAGACTCTCTGGGGAGAACTCGCAGCCTTCTCTGCTTATGTGGTTGAGAGGGTCCAGTCCCCGCACCCTCCCCTGATGGGCACAGACACTTCGGAGGACCTGTTGTGCTCTCTGGAGGCTCCAACCTAGTCAGTTAAAGAATTCGAAGGATTTTTTTTTTTTTTTTTTCTGAGACAGTTTCACTCTGTTGCCCAGGCTGGAGTGCAGTGGTGTGATTTCGGCTCACCGCAACCTCCACCTCCCGGGTTCAAGTGATTCTCCTGCCTCAGCCTCCCGGGTAGCTGGCATTACAGGCATAGGCCATCACGCCCGGCTAATTTTGTATTTTTCATAGAGACGGCGGCTTCTCCATGTTGGTCAGGCTGGTCTCAAACTCCAGACCTCAGGTGATCCGCCCGCCTCCGCCTCCCAAAGTGCTGGGATTACAGACGTGAGCCACTGCGCCCAGCCAATTCGAAGGTTTTTAAAAAATCCTAGCCGTCTGCCCTTTTCACCATTTTGATTAACCTGGGCAGTAAGATACCGCAGAGAAAACCGCAGAGCAGTCAGTCTGAGAAATGGAAAATACGGTATCCAGGTCAGGATTGCTGGGATGACTCCGATGAAAAGGAAGTCCCCTAACTAAGCGAGGAAGCTTATTTCCCAGTGGAGCCAATTCTTACAGATTGTTCTCTGATCCCAGAAGAGCCGATGGAGAACATTCTCGACCACACGAGCTCACATTCTAATGCGCCCACTCAACACGGTCTTTGGTCTAAGGCGAGTGTTTCCTGGGCCCCATCCAAGCTGGCTTAGTTACAGAAGCCATAGAAGGCTTCCGCCATGCGGGCAGCTCCTCCAGGCAGGTGAGACAGCCGCGCTTGCTGGCCAAGGCCAGCCTCAGAGCCCAGGGCCTGCCCTCGCTCTTAGAGAAAGATGCGCGCATCTCTGGCTGGTTGTAAGTTTAGAAGACTCTGTACCTTGAGAACTGCTCTGCGACCTGCGCCAGCACGCTCTGGATTAATTCTTCTCTCTCTACAAACCAAAGAAGAAAGACAGATGGAACACGGAGAAGAGGAAAAGACGCATAGGCCATTGCGGCCCGAATCCCACATGCTGGGGGGCAGAGGCCACGACCGAGGAGCTGCCCGTTACCTGGAGGGACGTGCTGGCCTTCCTGGCAGCAGTCCTGGGGCTCTCTGGGCCTGGGCTCTACCTGTCCACTTTCAAATGCTCCTTCCCTCTGGGGCTGCTCCAGGCCCACAACCCGTCTGTCCCTCAGTGGTCTCTCAGCAGACTGGCCAGGGCTTGTGGTTCTCTTGTCCTCAGCACCAGCTATAAAAAGCAGGCAGGCCTGGGTTTCTCAATATGGGAAGTTTTCTCTGAGTGCCCAGGTCTATTTTATGGGGGCAATTACTGGGACAAAGTGAGTTCAAGGCACGTCTCAATTCAGAACACGGTGTTCTCACGGCGGGTCTGCAGAGGGGAGGCAGGCCCGGGTCCAACGAGTTGCTCCCTTTGTCGCCTGGCCTGTAAAACTGGGCTGGGTGGCTGGCTTTACAAGGTCCAGGTCTCAGGCTAAATGGAACCTGCCTGTCTTCCTGTTTCCTGATCAGGCCCAATGCCAGATACCTCATAGGAAGGTGTGGATGCTCACAGTGCTGTCCTTGTCATCAAGGCGACATTCTAAGGAAGGGAGCGGTCTCTACCTGGCTCCAGCCGTCCTCCAGCTCGTGCCCCAGGACACCGAGAACCCACACCAGGCTTAGTCATAAGTTCACAACATCTTCTACGTTGATTTGATGTCTAACCTTCCACTATAAACAAAACAAATAAAACCAAAGCTGCGCCGGGCGCGGTGGCTCAGGCCTGTTATCCCAGCACTTTGGGAGGCCAAGGCAGGCAGATCACCTGAGGTCAGGAGCTCGAGACCAGCCTGACCAACATGGAGAAACCCCGTCTCTATTAAAAAAATACAAAATTAGCCGGGCGTGGTGGCACATGCCTGTACTCCCAGGTACTCGGGAGGCTGAGGCAGGAGAATCACTTGAACCTGGGAGGCAGAGGTTGCGGTGAGCCGAGATTGTGCCACTGCACTCCAGCCTGGTGAACGAGAGTGAAACTCCGTCTCAAAAGAAAATGAAAAAACAAAACCAAAGCTGCCCAAACAAACAAAAAATTCAAGAATCCAACTTGGCAATGGGGCTCAGAAGCTAAAAATGTTCACAAGCACTGACCCAGGGCTCCATTTCTAGGAAATCATCATGCATGTACACAAAAGATGTTCATCACACTGTTATTTAACACAGAGAAAACTGTAACAACCTGCACGCCCACCCGATGGAGATTCGTTAAATAAATGATGAGAAAACTCTATCTTTAGACATACATCTGGAATGATATTTTGCTATTAGAAATAATATTTTGAAAAATGTTCATGTCTGTTGTTAAAGTACAAAAAAAAAAATAAGGTTTTGAAGCACTAATAGGGATCCTGCTTTTGAAAACATATTGGGAGGGTATACTCCAAAATAATAATAGTAGTCATCTTTGGTTATAAGTTTTATATACATTTTATTTAAAAAGTTTGCTTCCCTCTATCTTATGCATTTTCCCTTTTTTTCTTATGCATTTTCTATAATTTCTATAATTCATTTAAAATATTAAAAGAAACTAATCAGTTTAACTTTGCAATACCTCATTACTTCACCTGTCAAATGAGAGGGTAGACCAGATGATCCTAGATTCCCTCTGGCTTTAGCATTCTATGACTTGATAAGAAGAAGAAAAATTACGTTTTATTATATCTCTTGAAGCTACAAGCGTAAAAATGTCAGCCAGAAAATTTTCGTACAGCCATAGGTTGAACTGGTGCCAGCTCGAGGCCCTCACCTGAAGAAAGTCCCACATCTGCTAGTGGGGGAAGGTGGCTCCTATCAACAAGAATCATCATAGGTTTTACAGGCCACTTGGTGAACTCAGCAGGGGTTTAGATCACTTAGGAATTCTTTGGAAAAGGTAGTGTATCACATAACCTTTGAGAATGAATGATCTCAGAGTCTTGAGATAAATTTAGAAGTCCATCAAATGATGAATATTTATAAACCACTTCACCCAACAGCAGCAGAGCGCTACATTCATTTCAGGCGCCTACAGAGCATGTACCAAGATAGACCATATCCTGGGCTATAAAGGAAATCTCACCCAATCTAAAGGAACTGAAGCCACACAGAGTATGTTCTCTGACCACACGAGGATCAAAGTAGAAATCAATAACAGAAAGATAGTAGAAAAATCTCCAAACACGTGGAAACTTAACAACATACTTCTAAATAACTTAAGGGTCAAAGAGGAAGTCTCAAGGGAAAATTAAAAAGACATTGAACTCAATAAAAATGAAAATACAACACAAAATTTAGCTGTGGGACACAACTAAAGCCATGCTGAGAGGGAAATTTATAGCATTATGGGCTTCCATTAGAAGAGAGGAAAAATCTCAACTCAATCAGCCAAGATCCCACCATGAGAACTCAGGAAAAGAAGAGCAAAGTAAACCCACAATGATAGCAAAGAAAGGAAGGAGGGAAATCACAAAGATAGGGGAATAGAAATCCCGGTAACAGAAAACAGAAAAACAATGCAGCAAATCAACAAAACAGAGCTAGGTATCTGAAAATAATAAATTGTCAAACTTCTAGCAAGACTGACAAAGAAACAATGAGAGGGAAGACACAGATTGTCAATATCAGGAATGAAAGAGGGAACATCACTACAGACCCTGCAGACATCAAAAGGATAATAAGGGAACACTACAAATGCCTCTACACACATTACTCGGACATCCTTCAATAAAATGGACCAACTCCTAGAGAAGCATGAAGTACTACAACTCATTCAATATCAAAGAGGTAATTTAAACAACTTATAGCAAAAGTCAATTTGTAATTTAAAAACTCCCCAAGATGAAATGTCCAGGCCAAGATGGTTCTAAACATTTATAGAGAATTCTGCCAAATGT
Organism: Papio anubis; assembly: GCF_008728515.1. Lineage (NCBI taxonomy): Eukaryota > Metazoa > Chordata > Mammalia > Primates > Cercopithecidae > Papio > Papio anubis. The sequence goes on along the minus strand of NC_044979.1, from coordinate 178,164,667 downwards.
TTAAAAAGTCAACATGATTCTAACAATATCTTCAAGAAAACAGAAGAGGAGGGAACACTACCATTCTTTTTTTTTTTTTTTTTTTGAGATGGAGTCTCACTCTGTCGCCTAAGCTGGAGTGCAGTGGTGTGATCCCAGCTCACTGCAGCCTCCGCCTCCTGAGCTCAAACAATTCTCCTGCCTCAGCCTCCTGAGTAGCTGGGATTATAGGTGCAGGCCACCAAGCCTGGCTAATTTTTTGCATTTTTAGTAGAGCCAGGGTTTTACCATGTTAGCCAGGCTGGTCTTGAACTCCTGGCCTCAAGTGACTTGCCTGTCTCGGCCTCCCAAAGTGCTGGGATTACAGGCGTGAGCCACTGCACCTGGGCCCCATTCATTTTATGAAGTTAGTATTACCCTGATACCAAATGCAGACAAGGAACAACAACAAAAAATTACATGCCAACATCCCTCATGAATCTAGATACAAAAATCACTAATGAAATAGCAAGTAGAATTCAGTAATATGTAAAAATAATTGCACATCAAGATTGAGTAGGGTTTATTCCAGGGATATAAGGTTGGTTCAATAGTTGGAAAGCAATCAATGTAATGTCCAATCGACAGGCTAAAGAATAAAAATCATATGATCATGTCAACTAATTCATAAAAAAATCTGACAAAATTCAACCCATGTTCATGAGAAAACTCATACAATTAGGAATGGAGAAGAACTTCTTCAAATTGATTAAAAGCATCAACCATAACCTTACAGCCAACATTATACAGTTGTTCCTTGGTGTCCCTGAGGGATTGGTTCCAGGACCCCCCACAAGGATGCCAAAATCCAAGGATGCTCAAATTCCTTATATAAAATGGTGTAGTATTTGCATATAACCTATGCACATCCTCCTGTACATGCTACATCATCTCTAGATTACTTAGAATACCTAATACAATGTAAATGTTATGTAAAGAGTTGCTGTACTGTATTGTTTACCTATTTGTATTGTTTTTCTTGTTTTTAAAATATTTCTGATTGGTGATTGGTTAGATATATGGATATGGAACACACAGATACAGAGGAGCCGATCGTACTTAATGGTGAAAGACTGACTGCTTGGTGTCTAAGACTGTCACAAGGCAAGGTCGTCTGCTCTCACTACTGCTAATTAACATAGTGCGGGGAGTCCTAGCCAGTGCAATAGGCAAGAGAAGGAAATAAAAGGCAAACAGATTAGAAAGGAAGAAAGAAAACTGTCCCTGTTTGCCAATGACATGTTGTCTACAGAGAAAACCCGAAGGAATCTACAAACAACAACAACAAAACACAACCCTCCTAGAACTAAAAAGAGAGTTTAGCAAGTTTGCAGGGTGGAAAACATACAACATTCAATTGTATTTACTACAATTGTATATTCTAGCAATGGCCATGTAGGCACTGAAATTATAAATAAAATACCAGCCACGCATAGTGGTGCATGCCTGTAATCCCAGCACTTTGGCAGGTCGAGGTGGGAGGATTGCTTGAGCCCAGGAGTCTGAGACCAGCCTGGGGAACAAAGAGAGATCTCCAACTCTACAAAAACACAAAAACAAAAAACAAAACAAACAAACAACAACAACAACAACAAAATAGCCAGGCATGGTGGCATGTGCCTGTGGTTCCAGCTACTCAGGAGGCTGAGGTGGGAGGATTGCTTGAGCTTGGGAGGTTGAGGCTGCAGTGAGCTATGATAACACCACTGCACTCTAGCCTCAAGGACAAAGACCCTGTCTCAAAAACAAACAAACAAACAAACACCAGTACCATTTACAGTCACTCAAAAATGCCCCAGGTGTAGAACTGACAATATGCAGAAGTTGTATGTTGAAAACTACAAAACATTCATGAAAGAAATAAAAGAAGATATAAACAAATGGCAAGACTGACCATGTTAATGGGTTGGAAGACTCAATACAGTAAATTCTCCCCACATTGGTAAACAGGTTTTACAAAATTCCCATTGAAAGGCTAGCAAGAACTTTTTTTTTTTTTTTTTGTAGAAATAGAGATTATTCTAACATTTAGATAGAAAGGCAAAGGACTCACAAGAATAAAAACAATTTTGAAAAACAACAGATAAAACGAGAGGAATCAGCCTATCTTATTTTGAGACTTAGGATATAATTTCGGTAATCAAGACTGTGAGGTATTGGCAGAAAGACAGACAGGTAGAGCGATGGGAAGAAACAGAGGGCCTATGACCATGTCCATACAAATACGCCCAACTGATTTTTGACCCAGATGTAAAGCAATTCAACAGAGAAAAGAGAGCTTTCAATAAATAGTGCTGGAAAAATTAGCCATCCGCAGGCCAACAAAAAAAGAAAAAGAGCCTTGACCTAGAATTCAGTTTATATAAAAATCAATGCAAAATGGACCACAGATGTAAAGTATAAAAGTATAAAATGTTTAGAGAGAAAATAGGAGAAATCTTCAGGGTCTTCAGTAAGGTGGGGAGTTCTTAGACTTGACAGCAAAAACACAAACCAGAAAAAGAAAAATTGATAGCCTGGACTTCATCAAAATTAAAATTTTTGCTCAGGGAGATATCCTAGTAAGAGGATGACAAGACAAGCTACGGTCTGGGAGAAAATATTTGCAAGACACGTATCTGACAAAGACTTTGCATATAGCATATATAAAGAATGGTCAAAACTCAATGGTAGAAAACAAAACCAGCCAATTTTTTTGAAAGCAGGCAAGAGATGAGCAGACGGGGACTGGAGAAAGGCACAGATGGAAAGAAGCCCATGAAAAGATGCTGAGCACCACTCGGCCGTTAGGAAATGCCAGTTACAACCACAGTGAGATACCACCGCACACCTATCAAAACGGCTAGGATACAAAATAGGGCCAACCCCCAACGCTAGAAAGGATGTGGAAACACGGCTCACTCACTCGTGGCTGGTGGGAATGAAAAATGGTACAGTCATTCTGAAAACAGTCTGGTAGGTTCTTCAAAAAACAGAAAAAAAAAAAAAAACAACTAAAGATGCAAGCACCAGGGCAGAGAGATGATGTACACAGAGAACTGATGTTCACACAAAGGCCTGTCCACATGTTCATGGCGGATGTATTTGTAGTAGCCGCAAACGGAAACAATGCAGGTGCCTTTCAAGGGAGAATGGATGGACAAACCGTGGTCTATCCATACCGCAGAGTATGACTCAGAAAGAAGGGAATGAACTACGAATACAGGCGACAACCCGGATGGATGCCAGGGGGTTGTGCTGGGTGGAAGGCGCCAATCCCAAAGTCACCTGCTGCATGATTGCATGTGTAGAACATTACGGAAATGACAACATCATACAAATAGAGACCAGAGGCCAGGCGCGGTGGCTCATGCCTGTGATCCCAGCACTATGGGAGGCTGAGGCAGGGGGATCACCTGAGGTCAGGAGTTCGAGACCAGCCTGACCAACATGGAGAAACCCTGTCTCTACTAAAAATACAAAATTAGCCAGGCATGGTGGTACGTGCCTGTAATCACACCTACTCGGGAGACTCGGGCAGAGGTTGCAGAGTGAGCCGAGATTGTGCCATTGTACAGCAGCCTGGGCAACAAGAGCGAAACTCTGTCTCAAAAAAAAAAAAAAAAGAGAGACCTCTTGGTTGCCAGGGGACAGGGATCCAGTGGGGAATGGAAGGGAAGCGGTGTGGCTATTAAAGACCAGCAGGCAGGATCCTTGTGGGGACGCCAGGTTCTGGATCTGGACTGTGTCACGGTCAACGCCAGGCTGTGACATTGTGCTAGAGTTTTGCAAGATGTCACCACTGGGAGAAACTGGGCAATAAATGGGCTCTGTCTGTATGCATCCTTACAACGGCATGTGAATCTATCCTTGCTTCAAAGTAAGAAACGTATAGACATAATGGAATAAAATTAAGGAAGAGTTTTCCTTTGGACTTTGGAGATGGAACCCTTTGAGCATGACAGGATTTGTGTGACTACATCTAATTTCCAGCACAAGCAGCCGTCATGTTTCACGCCACTCTGTCCACACCTTCTCTCTGCCCAGTTCAGTGCTGGGGCAGATGCTGGTATCCTGGTCTGTCACAGTCACACCTCGGCCAGTGTGCCACCCAGGCCAGCATGTCAGCTATTCTCAGGAAGGGTACAGACACGAAGCTGCGCTCCCAGCGAGAACACTCTGGGGGCACTGCCCAGGTGGTGGTACTTACACCAGTGGAATACATGGGACTCAGCACAGTGGGCTCACGGAACCGCCTCTTTAGATAATGCAAAATCTGCATTCTTTTGCTGGGGGAAAGAAGCAAAACCGCCAGTGTGCACAAAGGCCAACCACACCCACGCATCCACAAACAGAGCCCTGATCAGGAAGTGGGTGCCTCCCCTCCTGACCCTAGAATCATTGGAATTCCTGCTGTGGCCACAGTTTCCTCCCAGGGGAGCGCAGAACTTAAAACAACTGTGATTTCATGCGTGTCGAGTGCTCAGGACAGCGCCAGCCCAGCCCTGGCCACATAAGCCTGCCTGCCTCTGCGATTGCTGTTGGCGTTGTTAGTATTTCCGCATCACGGAGGCCCGCTGAAGGCCCCAGGTTCCCTCTGACCTCCCTTTCCTGCTTCCACCACCTTCCCTGGGGTATCATCATCCTTGGCGTGACAGGGTGCGCTCTGGGCACCACCTCCAGGCTATGAAGGGGTGAATCCCACCCACACCACCTGAATGTGGCCCTTACCCCCTCTAGCACCTCCAGAATCCTCAGAGAGCCTGAAATGGCTGGATTTTGGGGGCAACGAACAGTTTTCATTGCAAATGTTGATCCTTCCCAACCTTCATGGCAAAATCACCTCGTGTCAGCCAAATTTGATATTATGTATGACACCTCCCTCATTTTCCTAAATGCTGCAGGATGTATGATGAATTTTAAAAATTAAAGCATATTCAAGTCATTTCACATTGATAATGTCTTAATAGTTTTAAGAAAACCCAGCAATGGCCTGGGATGCTGGTAATTCACAGGTGGACATGACAGGCGTCTTTAGGGTCCCTCTGGACCTGGAAGTTTTTAAGCAAATGGGGAGACGGCAAATAAGCCCCCGAGGGAGGGGAAGTCAGCATTAACTCTCGCTGATCCATGTGATGGAAACTGAGGGAGAGCAAGCTGATATTCACAGGCAACTCACACGTCCTCCAAAGGAAACTGTCCCCGAGAACAACCAATAGAATATCTAAAAGTGCCCCAGAGTCTGCCTGCTAGAGAGGATTTCAAGGGTGCTGCTCCAAGCTGATGAGGATTTACTTCTAGATACCAACGACTTTAATAAAGGCAGAATATTTGACTACACCAAGGATCAATTAGTCATAATGACACTTTTAGGTAGGCTCCTCTTCAGCCTCAACTCCTGGCTGCTTCTTGCCTGCACACACCTGGACTCATTGAAATGAGCTCACCTGGGTGCTGCATCCTGCTGACCTCCTCACTTGATAAGCACAGGCAGGGAATGCTGGGCGGGGCTGGCAGAATTGTTTGCGTGTGATAGGAGACTTTAGGTTTGTTCCAGGGCAATCCTGGAGCCTGGCAGAGTCCGGGTCCTGTTTTTAGACGCTGCCGGATCAGGAGCCCGCAGAGTCCGGGTCCTGTTTTTAGATGCTGCCGGATCAGGTTAGCTTTGGGCCATTGGTTTGCAACAGAGGGGCCCAGGCCCTGCCCACAGAACCAAGGGTACCGGAATGCAGCAAACCTCTAGAGGGACCCAGGAGGGGCCTATGGGTTACCAGCCTCATTCCCGGGCAGGATGCAGCCATGCGGGTGGCAGGACGGACACCCTGCCCCATGGTGTTCACACGGCTGCCCCTGTGTTCACGAACGTCCAGGGCAGGGGTGGCCCCCGCCCCACGCAATGCCCAGAAGCCATCGCCTGACTTCACCTTGGTCTGAGTGGACAGTTCAAGCCTCTGCCTCGCCCACTTCTTCCAGGAATTGTTTAATTGTTTCAGGCAAATCCTGAGTCTACCCGGCGCAGAATGACATGAAATTTGATTTCACTGATCGCTAGCACAGCCTGACCTATAATTCTGAATCTAAAAATTAGTGTAACACAATAAGCTAATTTGATTGACCAGCCAGCTGATTTGCCGATTTCTTTTTTATCTTGTGCGGAAGAGAATACTAACAGCAACAGTGGTTCTTCCGTCCTCCATGCACCCGAGCTGACGGGAATGCGTACTTTTCTCCCCTAGGCAAATGAACGCACACATGGCCCCAGCCATAGAACACGCTGGCCCCCAGACCCATGCATTGAGGGAGGTGACCTAGGAACCTCAGCATGGGCAGTAGCATCCCAAGCGTCTGACCTGCAAGAATAGAGTGAATGATACATCACAAGGGCATGTGCGTGTGGCCTGGGAGCTCGTGCGCGATCCATGCCATTGCCCTCAATCGTAGCCACTGCATGACATCACTGGGCTTAGATTTGCATGCTATTAATATGATGCAATGAGCCATGTTTCACCTTGTTAGTCCTGACCTGGAGCAACAGGGCGAGGTGCTGAGCATCCTCCAGTGAATATATATATACTTAGCAGACACTTCCCAAGCATTAGAAAAAATACCTCTGCTGGCCGGGCGCGGTGGCTCACGCCTGTAATCCCAGCGCTTCGGGAGGCTGAGGTGGGTGATCATGAGGTCAGGAGTTCAAGATCATCCTGGCCAACATGGTGAAACCCCGTCTCTACTAAAAATACAAAAATTAGCTGGGCATGGTGGTGTGTGCCTGTAATCCCAGATACTTAGGAGGCTGAGGCAGGAGAATCGCTTGAACCAGGGAGCTGGAGCTTGCAGTGAGCCGAGATTGTGCCACTGCACTCCAGCCTGGTGACAGAGCAAGATTCCCTCTCAAAAAAAAAAAAAAAAAGAAAAGAAAAGAAAAGAAAAATACCTCTGCTATCCTTTCAGAAAAGGGTAAAGGGGTATCTTATTTTTTATGTTTGCATTGGGGAAAATAATTCACATTACTTGGCCCCAGAGAGATAAGCACTCTAGACGTCCTGAAGATTGTGGTGGGGGGTGGGGGCAGGGTGCCTTTATTTCTGCTCTTGTCCAGCCTCTGATCCCTGAGAGCCAAGGCACTTTGGAGGAAGGGCTGGCAGGCTTCCCTGTCAGTGAGGGGTGGGATGTCACTGTCCCTCTTCCTGGGAAGCAAACTCATCTCCTGTTCCACTTTTGCTCTCTCCTGACCCCTGCAACCGCCCTTGAACCACCCAACTGGTTGAGGATGTTGTCACTCAGGGTACGGTCACTGGCAATTCACTGTTTATGGACATCATAAAACAGACATTCAGATCAAGGACGACATTTCCTTTATAGCCCAGGAACACAATAAAGTTATATGATTAACAGTGACCTTAAAGGCACAAGAGCCTTTCCTGTGGCCTGTCCTGCCTGCCAAGGGATTGCATAAGTCTATCAGCAGCCAGAGGACTATCCCAGATCACTGGCGTTCCAGCCACTCAGATATGACGAAGAAAGCAAAATCGACCGAAGACCCTGGTGGCCAAACGTGAAGTTTTGGAGAGTGTCTGCCTTGTCATTTCAGGTTCACCTCAGGGGCAGGCATTGAATCGAGTTTTTTCCTTTTCGTTTTCGGAGAGGGGAATTTCATGTTTTGCATCGTTTACATTGACTGGGTGCAATTTCTCCCTCTGCCCTCCTCTGTTCCCGAGGATTAGTTTGCAGGCAGAAAAATGCCTGTGAAGCTGGCAGCATCTGGGGCAGCTAGCATGCATTTCCCTTTCTGGAAGGAGCTGTTACTATGCTCTGGGTGCTGTTCTAGGTGGTCCATGCATGTTAGCTCAATCCTTTTTTTTTTTTTGAGATGGAGTTTCGCTCTTGTTACCCAGGCAGGAGCGCAATGGCGCAATCTCAGCTCACTGCCACCTCCGCCTCCCAGGTTCAAGCAATTCTCCTGCCTCAATCTCCCGAGTAGCTAGGATAACAGGCACGCGCCACCACGCCGAGCTAATTTTGTATTTTTAGCAGACATAGGGTTTCTCCATGTTGGCCAGGCTGGTCTTGAACACCCGACTTCAGGTTATCTGCCCGCCTCAGCCTCCCAAAGTGCTGGGATTACAGGCGTGAGCCACTACGCCCGGCCAGCTCAATCCTTCTTATAACCTGCAGGGGCTGTGTGACACCAAGAGAGGCCAAGTCATGACATCGTCAAGCCCGACCTGCCCTACTCCACCATGTTCCTATTTAGGGCTGCAAAGAGGGGATAGAGCTGCATTTATCTTCCCTTCAGAAAACCGCAGAGATACCTTTTTTTTTTTTTTTTTTTCCTGCGTGGCTTCTTGCTCATAGTGGGGTGAACTTCCTTCCCTCCCTCCCTCCCTTCCTCCCTTCCTTCCTTCCTTTTGATGGAGTTTTGCTCTTGTTGCCCAGGCTGGAGTGCAATGGCCTGATCTCGGCTCACCGCAACCTCCGCCTCCTGGGTTCAAGTGATTCTCCTGCCTCAGCCTCCCAAGTAGCTGGGATTACAGGCATGCACCACCACGCCCGGCTAATTTTTGTATTTTTAGTAGAGACAGGGTTTCTCCGTGTTGGTCAGGCTGGTCTTGAACTCCCAACCTCAAGTGATCTGCCCGCCTTGGCCTCCCAAAGTGCTCGGATTACAGGCGTGGGCCACTGCGCCTGGCAGAGGGGTGAACTTCTAAGGGAGGGTGTGGGTATGAATACCCAAATGGATGCCGCTGGGGGAATTTGAATTTGGGAGCCACCAGCTGATTGTACACACTGCTGGGACTTTGTCCATTATCTGACAGCCTGTGCGTGTGTCACTGTAACCTGATAATCCTATGGGAAAGTTTAATTATGCTGAAGCCAAAGGAAATCAACTCTGGCTCATCGTGTCTGGGGCTTTGACTCTGTGCCAGATGATCCCACAGACTAGTTCCAGGAAGGATTCTGTCAGGATAATCTGTGATCCAATAAACTAATTGATTACGGTACAAATGACAGAATGTTTGTAAAGACTGAGTCATTTTTGCAAACCAAAGGTTTTACTACATCTGTGGACTTTAACGGGTTGTACGCAGCAGCAACATTTGTAGCAAGAGAAATGAAAAAGAACCAACTGATCACTGTAATAGCAAGACTGGAAGCAACACAAACATCCATCAGTAGGACACACAATAGCAGCACGATGATGCTATAAAAGAATGAAGGGGCCGGGCACGGTGGCTCAAGCCTGTAATCCCAGCACTTTGGGAGGCCGAGACGGGCGGATCACGAGGTCAGGAGTTCGAGACCATCCTGGCGAACATGGTGAAACCCCGTCTCTACTAAAAAATACAAAAAACTAGCTGGGCGAGGTGGCGGGCACCTGTAGTCCCGGCTACTCGGGAGGCTGAGGCAGGAGAATGGAGTGAAAACCCGGGAGGCGGAGCTTGCAGTGAGCTGAGATCCGGCCACTGCACTCCACCCCAGGCGACACAGCGAGACTCCGTCTCAAAAAAAAAAAAAGAATGAAGGAATATTCCTTTTTCTTTTTTATTTTTGAGACGGACTCTCACTCTGTCACCCAGGCTGGAGGGCAGTGGTGCCATCTCGGCTCACTACAACCTCTGGCTCCCAGGTTCAAGGGATTCTCCTGCCTCATCCTCCTGAGTAGCTGGGATTACAGGTGCCCGCCACCACGCCCGGCTAATTTTTTAAAAAATTAGAAGAGACAGGATTTAGAAAAATTTAGAAGAGACAGGATTTCACCACGTTGGCCAGGCTGGTCTCGAACTCCTGACCTCAGTTGATCCACCCACCTCGGCCTCCCAAAGCACTGGGATTTCAGGTGTGAACCACTGCACCTGGCCTCGAACGGAATAATATTCTATCTCTTGCTATAGAGTGACCTTATAATGTAGATGGCTAAAACTTACGCAGAAAGTTCCAGGTGGAAGTGTCAGAGGACAGAGTTTTAGGTTGTCAGAGAGGATGGAAATGGAAAGGAGAGTTCCCAAAGGAGGAAGCCATGGCGGTGGGACCCAAATTCTGTTTAACTACCCTGTTCGTTGGTGGATCCCTGAATGACGCATGTTTGTGGGCCTAGTGTGTCAGAGGTTTCAGCTCCCACTGTGGACGAGACAAAGTTTGGAGTTTACGTGTAGTCCAGTGAGAGGGACTTGATAAACACCTCAGGCTTCCTACTGAAACCACAGAAGGGTCACTCTAGAGATCTACCCGAACAAAGCATAAAACTGGGCTGCACGAGGTTCAGGCAATCAGTCAGTAATGTAATTGACTGCTAGAGCAAAATTAACACTCTTCAGAGGATGATAACAAAATCTAGTGTCTCTACGAGGTATTATTCATAATATTAGTCTACAATAAGAAATAGACATGCAAAGAAACAGAGAAATGTGACCCATGGCCATGGAAAACCATCCATCAGACACCCGGACACATGCCAGCTCAGATGCCAAAATGAGCAAACAAAGACTTTAACACGGCAATTGCAAGTACGTCCAAATACCTAAACAAAAAAGGTGTCAGTAAATAGTAGACAGATAGGAGTCTCCAGAGAGAAATCCATGAATAAGAGTCAAGCGGAAATTTTAGAATTTTAAAATATAATATCCTAAATTAAAAAAACTTCATGGATCAGCTTACAGCAGTTTGGAGTCAGCAGAAGAGTCAGGGAAATCAAGGACAGATCAACAGAAATTACCCAATTTGAAGGGCAAAGAAAAAAAAGATTATAAAAAACCCCAAAGCCTCAGTCACTTGAAAGATAATAGCAAACTTTCTTTTTTTTTTTTTTTTTTTGAGGGGGGGGCGTCTTCCCTTTGTCCCCCAGGCTGGAGTGCAGTGGCGCGATCTCGGCTCACTGCAAGCTCCGCCTCCCGGGTCCGCGCCATTCTCCTGCCTCAGCCTCCCAAGTAGCTGGGACTACAGGCGCCCGCCACCGCGCCCGGCTAATTTTTTGTGTTTTAGTAGAGACGGGGTTTCACCGTGTTTTAGTAGAGACGGGGTTTCACCGTGTTAGCCAGGATGGTCTCGATCTCCTGACCTCGTGATCCGCCCACCTCGGCCTCCCAAAGTGCAGGGATTACAGGCGTGAGCCACCGCGCCCGGCCAAGATAATAGCAAACTTTCTAACATACAGGTCATTAGTGAGAAAGAATGGTGCTTATAACACATAATGGCTGAAAATGTTGCAAATTTGCCGAAAACGCAAATTCACAGTTCACGGAAGCTCAACGAACAAGAAGAAGAATAAATAGGAAGAAAATGAGACTGTCGCACATCACAGTCCAACTGCTGAAACCTAAAGATAAAGGAAAGAAATCAACAGCTTGAAAACAGCCAGAGGCCTGGGCGTGGTGGCTCACGCCTATAATCCTAGCACTTTGGGAGGCCAAGGCGGGTGGATCACCTGAGGTCAAGAGTTCGAGACCAGCCTGGCCAACAAGGTGATACCTTGTCTCTACTAAAAATGAGTCAGGCATGGTGGCAGGCACCTACAATCCCAGCTACTTGGGAGGCTGAGGCAGGAGAATCAGGAGGCGGAGGCTGCAGTGAGCTGAGATCGCACCACTGCACTCCAGCCTGGGCAACAGAGCAAAAGCTCCATCTCCAAAACAAAACAAAACAAAACAAAACAAAACAAAACAAAACAAAGCAAAAACCAAAGAAAGCAGCCAGAGAAAAAAAGACACACTTCATACCGGGGAATAATGATCAAATTAAGCTGACTTCTCATCAGAAACAATGGAGGCCAGAAAGAAAGTGAGCGAATATCTTTAAACTTCTTAAAGAAAAAAAAGAAACTGTGAATGCAGAATTCTACACCCTGAAAACCCATCCTTCAAAATGAAGGCAAAATAAAGTCATGTTCCCTGCCCGGGCACAGTGGCTCACGCCTGTAATCCCAGCACTTTGGGAGGCCAAGGCGGGTGGATCACCTGAGGTCAGGAGTTCGAGACAAGCCTGGCCAACATGGTGAAACCCCGTCTCTACCAAAAATACAAAAAGTAGCTGGGCTTGGTGGCACACACCTGTAATCCCAGCTACTTGGGAGGCTGAGGCAGGAGAATCACTAGAACCCGGGAGGCAGAGGTTGCAGTGAGCCGGGATCCCGCTATTGCACTCCAGCCTGGGCGACAGAGCAAGACTCTGTTTTTTTTTTTTTTTTTTTTTTTTTTTAAAAAGGCATGTTCCAATGAGCAAAAGCTGAGAGAATTAGTTACTAGCAGATACACACTGCAAGAAACATTAAAAGAAAAAAGAAATGCTTTAGAGTGAAAGGATATAATACAAGTTGGAAGTTGAGAAGAAATAAAAACATCGGAAATGGCAAATATATAGGCAACTATTAACAAACTATCTTGAAGTTTATTTTCATAATTTCTTCAGAAAACAACTAGCCGTTTAAATAAGAAATTATAGGCCAGGCATGGTGGCTCACGCCTGTAATTCCAGCACATTGGGAGGCTGAGGCGGGTAGGTCACTTGAGGTCAGGAGTTTGAGATCAGCCTGGCCAAGATGATGAAACCCCGTCTCTACTAAAAATACAAAAATTTAGCCGGGTGAGGTGGCACGCATCTGTAATCCCAGCTACTTGGGAGGCTGAGGCAGGAGAATTGCTTGAACCCAGGAGGTTGGAGGTTGCAGTGAACTGAGATCGCACTACTGCACTCCAGCCTGGGCAACAGAGTGAGACTCTGTCTCAAAAAAAAAAAAAAAAAAAAAAAAGAAATTATAATATTGTATTATGGGGCTTAAAATGTATGCAGATATAAAACATATGACACAATAGCTCAAAGGTGGTGGGAGAGGCGAGTAAGTAGACTTTGATAGTTGCAGTGTCCTTATTTTTTACCTGGGGTGGTACAGTATTAATTCTAAATGGATTGTGAAAAGTTCAGGATGATTAAAAATGGGCAAAAGATCTGAACAGACACCTCAAAGAAGACATGTAGATGGCAAACAAGCATATGAGAAGATCTCATCATGATATGTCACTGGGGAATTGCAAATTAAAACAAGAAGAAGATACTGCAATACACCTATCAAGAGTGGTGAAAATGCAAGACACTGAAACACGAAAGCTGGGAGGATGTGGAGGAGCAGGAACACTCGTTCATTGCTGCTGGGGGTGCAAAATGGCCCAGTCACTTTGGAAGACTGTTTGGCAGCTTCTTACAAAACTAAACATGCTCTTACCAAAAGATCTAGCAATTGTGCTTCTTGGTATTTATCCAAATGTGTTAAAATCTTATGTGCGCACAAAAACTTGCGCAAGAATACTTATGGCAGCTTTATTCACAATTGCCCAAACCTGAAGCAACCAAGATGCTCTTCAATAGGTGAAGAGCAAATACACTGTGATACACACAGACCATGGAATAGCCTTCAATGCTAAGATGCCAGGAAAAGGCATAGAAGAATCTTAAAGACATATTAGTAAGTGAAAGAAAACCTGGAAAGGCTGTATTCTGTATGATTCCAACTATATGACATTCTGGAAAAGGCTGAACTATGGAGACAGTAAAAAGATCTGGGGCTTGGGGGGAGGGATGAACAGTTGGAGCACAGGAGGTTTTGAAGGCAGTGAACCTATTCTGTCTGACACTGGGATGGGAGACACGGGTCATCATGTATTTGTCCAAACACAGGGAATGTACAACCCTGAGAGTGAACTCTGAGGTGGACTATAGACTTTGGCTGATAAGGATATGTCAATGTTGGTTGACTGATTATTGTAACCAATGTATAATGGTTTTTTTTTTTTTGGAGACAGAGTCTCTCTCTGTCGCCCAGGATGGAGTGCAATGGTGCAATCTTGGCTCACTGCAACCTCCACCTTCCGGATTCAAGCGATTTCCCTGCCAAGTAGCTGGCATTACAGGTGTGTGCCATGACGCCTGACTAATTTTTGTGTTTTTAGTAGAGACCAGGTTTCGCCATGTTGGCCAGACTGGTCTTGAACTCCTGACCTCAAGTGATCTGCCCGCCTTGGCCTCCCAAAGTGCTGTGATTACAGGCGTGAGCCACTGTGCCCGGCCGTAACCAATGTACAATCTGATGCAGGACGTTGACGGTGGCAGAGGCTGAATGTCTGTGTGTGGGGTGAACATGTGGGAGCTCTGCACTTTTCACTCAATTTTGCCGTGAATCTAAAAAACAAAGTCTATCAATTATTAAAAAATAAAATAAAATAAAGATGCATATTGTAATACTTACAACAGCCAAGTAAAAATAATGCAAAAAGAGACAGCTAAAGAGTCAGTAGAAGGAATAAAACGGAAAATGAAAATTTACTCAGTTCACCCAGGAGAAGGCAGAAAAGGAGGGACAGAGAAACAAAACCCAAGATCAAGGAACAGCAGATAGCAACATGGCAGCGCTAACCCCAACCATATCAACAAATATGTGGGTGCGCTCACTGCCTGGGTGCAATACACCATGTAACACACCTGCATGTGACACATTTAGATCTGACTGTAAAATAAAAGTTGGAATTTTAAAAAAAGTTTTAAAAAATTTACAAAAATTACATACATTTCCCATGGTCAAGATGATGTTTTGAAATATACACACTGTAGAATGGCTAAATCAAGCCAATTAACATACATGTTACGCCACATAGTTTTTTTTTGTGGTGATAATGCAAAATGTACTCTCAGTGATTTTCAAGAATAAAATACATTGTTATTAACTATTAAAAAGACAAAAAAAACACAACTACATTAAGAGTAAAGGGACATAGGAAAAAATAATACCCAAATTATATAAAATCTTTCAGAAAATAGAGAAGAAAGTAAACTTCCCAACGTGTTTTATGAGGCCACTATAGGCCCAATATCAAAACATGACAAAGACATTCCAAGAAAACAAATTACAAACCAGTGTCCCACTTAAGCATAGGCAGCCACATCCTTAATGAATTGTTAGGAAATCAAATCTAGCAATACATAAAAAGTGGTTGGGTGCTGTGGCTCACGCCTGTAATCCCAGCACTTTGGGAGGCCAAGGTGGGCGGATCACTTGAGGTCAGGAGTTTGAGACCAGCCTGATCAACATGGTGAAACCCTGTCTCTACTAAAAATACAAAAATTAGCCGGTGTGGTGGCAGGCAACTATAATCCCAGCTACTCGGGAGGCTGAGGCAGGAGAATCACTTGAAGGTGGGAGGCAGAGGTTGCAGTGAGCCAAGATTGTGCCACTGCACTCCAGCCTTGGCGACAGAGCGACACTCTATCTCAAAACAAAAACAAAACCAAATCAATACATAAAAAGCAAACACATCAAGGAGAGGGCCTGCATATCCTTTGTTACATTTATTCCCAAGTATTTTCCTAGAAATATTTCCTGGAAATACAAGTGAGTTTACCCCAGGAAATTTCCTAGGAATATTTCCTGAAAATATAAGTGCCTTTACCCTAAGAAAGCAAAGTGGTTTTAACATTTGAAAATCAATCAGTATTATTCATTATCTTAACAGAATAAAGGAGAAAAACACCATATATATGATCAATCCATAGGTGCAAAAAGAGCATGGAACAAAATCCAATACCTCTTTATGAGACAAACCACTAGCAAACAAGGAATAAGAGGACGCTTCCTCAACCCACCTCACTAGATGCAGAGAGAACATTTGATAAAAGTGAGCAAAGAATTTTGTCAAAGAACATTAGACAAAAAACTCTCAGAAAACTAAGAGTATTTGGGGACTTCCTACCTGATGAAAGGCATCTACAAAAAAATCTGTGGCTAACATTGTATGTAATGGTGAGAGACTGAAGGCATCTCCCCTAAGATTGGGAACAAGGCGAGGATGTCTGTTCTCACTTTTGTTTAACTGTATTGCAGTTTCAACTAGTACAACAAGACAAGTAAAAGAAATAAAAGCCAAAAATTGGAATGCAATAATTAAAACAGTCATTATTCTTGGATGGTATGACTGTCTCTGTGGACAATCATAGGAACCTATAAAACAACAACTAGAACTAACCAATGAACTAAGCAAATTCACAGGATCCAATGTCAACATCCAAAAATCGATTGTATTTTTATAAACTAGCAGCAAACAATTGGAAATTTAATAAAATCCTACTCACAATAAAACCAGAAAACAGAAAACACTTTGGAGTAAAGTTAACGAAACACACGCAGGACCTTTATCCTGAAAGTCATAACCTTTTGAGAAGTTAAAAGAGACCTAAATAAGCGGAGGGATGTATCACGTTCGTGGGTTGGAAGACTCAGTACAGTTAAGACACTACCCGCCCCAAAGTATATATTAAATAAAATGGTAATCAAAGTCATAGAAGCCTTCTTTTTTGAAATTGATTAAGTTGATTCTAAAATTTGTAGGGAAAAGAAAAGAACCTATACAGTCAAAACGACTGAAGAGGAAGAACAAATGGAGAACTTAGAGTACCTGATTCCAGGGCACAGTAACGTAGCCAGTGTGGTATTGGTGTGAGGATAGACAAATAGATCAGTGAAGCAGAACAGAGTTCAGCGAGAGGCCCAAACGTAGAGACCGTTAACTGTCAACAAAGGAGCCATGGATTCAGCGGGAAAAGGAAAGTCTTCTTAACAAGGGGTGCAGTAACAGCTGCGTGTCAGCGTGGGGAAGAAAACGAAGGGCAGTCTCCACTTCACAACACACACAACATTAATTTGAAATGAACGACAGATTAAAACATAACATCTCAACAATGACTGGGTTGTTAAAAATTTTCCTTAAATTAAAAAAAAAACAACCATAACGGCTATAACTCTAAATCTTCTAAAAATGTATCTCTATGACCTTCGGATAAAAAGAAAAAATTTTTTTTAGGACTAGGCGTGGTGGCTTACGCCTGTAATCCTAGCACTTTGGGAGGCCGAGGCGGGTGGGTCACCTGAGGTCGGGAGGTTGAGACCAGCCTGGCCAACATGGTGAAAACCCCGTTTCTACTAAAAATACAAAAAAATTAGCCAGGCGTGGTGGCGGACACCTGTAATCCTAGTTACTTGGGAGCCTGAGGCAGGAGGATCACTTGAACCCGGGAGGTGGAGGTTGCAGTGAGCTTATCATGCCACTGCACTCCAGCCTGGGCGACAAGAAATCTTGTCTCAAAAACAAACAAACAAAAACACAAAAAACAGAAACGTTATTAGAGAAGACACAAGAAGTACTAACTACAACAGAAAAACTTGTTACACTGGATGGAATTCATCAAATTAAAAATCTCTGCTCATCAAATGACCTCATTAAGAAAACGAAAAAGGCAAGTCACAAACTGGGAAAAATATTTGCCATATATATCTGGCAAATGAATTACATCCTAGCTTATGTAGAGTTTCCTACAAACCAGCGATAAAAATAATATGAGCCAGCTTAAAAAATGAGCAAAATCCTTTTTATACATATTTTTTTTGAGATGGAGCTTTTGCTCTGTCGCCCAGGCTAGAGTGCAATGGCGTGATCTTGGTTTACTGCAACATCCACCTCCTGGGTTCAAGCGATTCTCCTGCCTCAGCCTCTTGAGTAGCTGGGATTACAGGCACACATCACCACGCCCAGCTAATTTTTGCATTTTTAGTAGAGAGGAAGTTTCACCATGTTGGTCAGGCTGGTCTCGAACTCTTGACCTCAGGTAATCCACCCACCTTGGCCTTCCAAAGAGCTAGGATTACAGGCGTGAGCCACTGGACCTGGCCTGAGTAAAATACTTTTGAACAGACACTTCACAAAATATGACATTCAAATAGCCAATAAGACATAGCAACATGTTCAACATCATTAAGTTACTTGGAAATGCACATTAAAACTATAAGAAGATAGGATTGCTCTTACACCTACTCAAATGTCTAAAATGTAAGCAGAAAATGTTTACTGTTGCAGGGATGTGGAACAGCTGGGTCACTCAGATGCTGCTGGTGGGAATGTGGAATGGTATAACCATTTGGTAAAACAGCTTGGCAGTTTCTTTTTTTTTTTTTTTTTTGAGATGGAGTCTCGTTTTGTCGCCCAGACTGGAGTGCAGTGGTGCAACCTCTGCTCACTGCAACCTCCTCCTCCCAGGTTCAAGAGATTCTCCTGCCTCAGCCTCCTGAGTAGCTGGGACTACAGGCACATGCCACCACGCCCTGCTAATTTTTTGTAGAGACCGGGTTTTACCATGTTGGCCAGGCTGGTCTCGAACTTCTGACCTCAAGTGAGCCTCACACTCCAGCCTGGGCAACAGGCGTGAGACCCTGTCTCAAAAAACAAACACACACACACACACAAACAAACAAAAATGATGTTGAGTGAAAGAGTCCAGACATCAAAGAGCCCATGCTGTGTGATTTCAACTCCGTGCAACTCAAAAACAGGCAGAGCACTCCACCGTGGGGACTGCCTTGAAGCGGGTACAGCGGCATTTTTCTAGGGTGATGGAAATGTCCTCTGTCTTGATTGCGGTGGTGGTTACGTGCACGTGCACTTTAAAAAAATTTAATTTAAGTTCTGGGATACACGTGCAGGACATGCAGGGATGTCACACAGGTAAACGTGTGTCATGGTGGTTTGCTGCACCTGTCAACCCATCACCTAGGTATTAAGCCCAGCATGCCCCAGCTATTTATCCTGATACTCTCCCTCCTCCAACCCTCCCGACAGGCCCCAGTGTGTGTTATTCCCCTCCCTGTGTCCATGTGTTCTCGTTGTCCAGCTCCCATTTATAAGTGAGAACATGCAGTGTTTGACTTTCTGTTCCTGTGTTAGTTTGCTGAAGATAATGGCTTCCAGCTCTATCCATGTCACTGCAAAGGACATGATCTCGTTCCTTTTTATGGCTGTATAGTATTCCATGGTGTATGTGTATCACATTTTCTTTATCCAGTCTGTCATTGATGGGCATTTGGACTGATACCTTGTCTTTGCTATTGTGAATAGTGCTACAGTGAACATACACGTAGATGTATCTTTACAATAGAAAGATTTATATTCCTTTGGGTATATGTATAAATGTCATTGCTGGGTCAAATGGTATTTCTGGTTTGGGTGGTGATTCCTCAAAGATCTAACACATGCACTTCTGTCAAAACTTATCAAACTGTGACCAGGCGCAGTGGCTCACGCCTATAATCCCAGCACTTTGGGAGGCTGAGGCAGGTGGATCACCTGAGGTCAGTTGTTCAAGATCAGCGTGGTCAACATGGCAAAACCTTGTCTCTACTAAAAATACAAAAAATTAGCTGGGTGTGGTGGCATGCGCCTGTAATCTCAGCTACTCGGGAGGCTGAGGCAGGAGAGCTGCTTGAACCCAGGAGGCAGAGGTTGCAGTGAGCCGAGATCGCGCCACTGCACTCCAGCCTGGGCAACAACAGTGAAACTCGGTCTCAAAAACAAAAACAACAAAAAACAAAACAAAACTCATCAAACTGCACCCACAGGATCTGTGCATTTCAGGGCAGTCAGGCAGGACATAGCCGTGGGCAGGTATGGGTTGGCCTGGTTCTCACAAACGCCTAGCAGCAGGGAGGGCAGTCCTAACGTCTGCAGCCTCGAGGTCTGTGCAGCAGTGTTCGACGGTCATCATCTCCATGTTACTCCAATCTGCCGTCAGGACACTTCCATTCTGAAGGCTTTTGTATTACTGTTTGCGATCAATATCTCTGACAGTGGCATGCTAAGGGCTGCTGTCTTTGTTGGCTAGGCTACTCTAAAGGGAGTCCGTCTGAACACACAATTCCAGAAATGGTTATTTTTCATTTATACACTGCAGCCATTTTTTTTTTTTTTGAGACGGAGTCTCGCTCTGTCGCCCAGGCTGGATTGCGGTGGCGCGATCTCAGCTCACTGCAAGCTCCGCCTCCCGGGTTCACGCCATTCTCCTGCCTCAGCCTCCCGAGTAGCTGGGACTACAGGCACCGCCACCACGCCTGGCTAATTTTTTATATTTTTTAGTAGAGACGGGGTTTCACCGTGTTAGCCAGGATGGTCTCCATCTCCTGACCTTGTGATCTGCCCACTTCGCCCTCCCAAAGTGCTGGGATTACAGGTGTGAGCCACCGCGCCTGGCCCACTGCAGCCTTTTTGTTTCAAAAAGAATGGAAGTAAGGATGACGGCAGCTATGCTTATAAGGCCTTCTAGAGTGAAACTGCACTGAAATAGACAATATTATTAAGGAGTGTTATTATTTCTCGCGAGCAACGTGTCTGTGCTCAGACTTCCAGCATTAACTTGGCTTCCAGGGCAGACACAGTCAGTCCTCTGTGTTTTGTTTTAGACTTTAGGAAGCATTCCTGTTCTATTAAAATTCAGCAATTCCACAGAGACCTAACTTTAGTCACTCAAAAATGTCCTCTAAGTCATTTTCAATGATAGCAACCATTTACTGGGCACTTACCAAGTGGCAGGCACTGTGTTCAACATTTTGCATAAATTACTTCATTTATCCTCCCAAGAACCAGGCAAGGTATGCATTAGAATTCCTGTTTTGCAAGGGAAATGGAAGTTCAGTGGGGTTAAGTGGCTCTCCTAAGGCTATTTCATCCAAATGACAAATGAGTATGCCAGGGGGCCTGACTCCTCTTGGAGTGTAAGGTTCTTAGTTTGAGATCCTCAAAAGACCACTGGAGACAAGGAGCTGGGGGCTAGTGGCGCATTTGAAGGCCAGCCCAGGAAGCCCTGGGAGGGAGTGGGGGATTGAGGCGTGGGGGGAAGAGAGCTCCCAGAGGGTGAGCTGACGCGCAGGTGACTCCCCGCTCTGAGCTCCCTTTGAGCAGCTGCATTGATGACATCAGATTCGCAGTCCCACTATGGAGCAAGGAAGCTGGGCACCCGTCCGCCAGCTCCCTCTCACTGGGGAGGACTGACCTCGGGGCGGGCCCTCCCCACCACTTCCTGGTGTGCCCCACACAGAGGAGGTCCTCAGGCAGGGGGACTCAGGGGTTGGAGGAGGCACCCATTAGTGGGTAAGGGACCTGCTATCCAGGCTGCAGGGACCTCCTGGACAGGCCAGTCTGGCGCACCCACAGCATCCAGTACCCTCTGCTGTGAACTTTCAGCACTTCTCTCAGGCCCTCCCCTTCAAGACAGCTAGACTTTTAAAAAGATTTTAATATTTCATTTACTCCAATATACCTCAAAATACCTAATTTCACCAGGTATCTTTCACACAAAAATTTGCACACAAATATTTGCAGCAGCATCATTCACAATAGCCTTTGTGGAAACAGCCCAAATGTCCATCAGCTGATGAACGGATCAACCGAACGTGATGCAGCCACGCGACGCAGCCACGCGACGCAGCCACACAACGGAACGTCACCCAGCCATAAAGAAACGAAGAGCTGTCACAAGCTGCAACACAGGGAGCCTGGAACACAGTGTGTGAAGTGGAAGAAGCCAGGAAAGGCCACAGATTCTGTCATGTGAAAGGTCCAGAATGCACAGGACAGAGAGCAGGGCCTGCCAGGGGCTGGGGGGTCAGGGGGATGGAGAGGGACTGCTAACAGGTACAGGGTTTCTTTTTGGGTTGATGGAAATGTTCTGGAATTAAATAGTGGTGATGGTTGCACAACAAAATGAAGACACTAAAAAGGACTGAGGTTGTACACTTTACTTTTTTTTTTTGAGATGGAGTCTCGCTGTGTCACCCAGGCTAGAGTGCAGTGGTGTGATCTTGGCTTGCTGCAAGCTCTACCTCCCAGGTTCGAGCGATTCTCCTGCCTCAGCCTCCCAAGTAGCTAGGATTACAGATGTGCACCACCACATCTAGCTAATTTTTGTATTTTTAGTAGGGATGGGGTTTCACCATGTTGGCCAGTCTTGTCTCAAACTCCTGGCCTCAGGTGATCTGCCCGCCTCGGCCTCCCAGAGTGCTGGGATTACAGGTGTGAGCCACCATGCCTGGCTGAGGTTGTACACTTTAAAATGGTGGGCTTTATGTTATAACAATGACATCTCAACCAGGAAATATGAAATCAATACAAACGTGACTGAGATTTTTATATTCTTTTTTATACTAAGCCTTCAGAATTTGGTGCGTGCTTTACAGTTACGGCGCGTCTGCGTCTGGACTGCGGCTGGACTTTAAATGCATTTGGTCACCTCCTGGGGGAACTCTCATGTGGGGGCAGCTCCGGGGTTCCATGGCTGTCCCCAAAACCTCTTCACATGCGCGTTGTGGGGCACAGCCAGGCAGCCTGCCCACCCCACCAGCCACCGGCCTCCTCTGGCTTGCAGAAGCTCAAGCACGTACTCTGCAGATGCTCCTCCTTATGGCCCCTTTTTATTGTCCTTCTATGGAAACAGCAACACCAATAAAGCTGCTGGGAAGTGGAAGCCTCTAAGTCACTCTTGGTCTCTGGCCAGGAGGTAGAATGTGGTGTGGGTCTCCACAGGGTCAGATGCAGAGGCTGGACAGGGTGTGTGTGACTAGAGACAGGTCCTGGGTCCTAGTGCAGGCAGGAATGTGGAGGCGAACAAGCAGAACCAGACCCCTACAGCAGTGTCTAATTGAAGACACTATCATTACTTGGGTTAAGCGTGACAGCACGGCTCAACTGCTGTTGCACCTAAGAATATTGTGAGAGCCCCTGGCTCTCCTACAGGACTTGGGCCGTGGGGGGCTGTCCTGGCCTGTGACTGTGCAGCACGCTTTCCCTAACGCTCTGGTCAAAAAGACACAATCCCCTTGAAATGGTCCTGAGATCACACGGACCCTTTGTGGCTCCTAGGATCCGAGTTCCAGGAGGGCTGCAGAGGGCACCAATGTCTCAGCCACTGGGCGCCTGCACAGCCCAAGGCCAGCAGCCTTTGCCAGAGTCCTCCAGGGAGGAACAGCTCCGGCCTTAGGACAAGCGGTTCCAACTCCCGTTCACCTCTTTCCCTTAATGAGTCCAACTCCATCTCCCACTGGTCCTGGATGGGCCCCCAAGTGACACAGAAATCCCTCTTTCCTCTGCTCCCAGCGATACTCTTCTAAATCTGAACACAGCCACCTTGCCCGTCTTCACTGGCCTGCGCGAGCCCTGCTGCATCCAACCCACACCTGGCCGGCCTTTGCCTCTTCTTGCCTCCAGGGCTTCATGGCTTTGACCCCTCTGCTCCTGATGGCATCTAGGCACCAGCATCCTTCTCCCACAGATGGGTTCTGTCTCCGTCCGGATCAGGCCTGGCCCCTCCTGCTGGTGCTCACTCACTCCCTGCTGGCCTCGCCAAGCCCCAGACCTCAACACCATCCATTGGGAGCTGACAGCCGAGAGGCCGCCTGCCCTGACTCTGCCTGCTCCTCGTGCACCTGATGTCTGACGAGCAGGCCAAGCCCACCCGCAGCAACCCCCTCCCTGGGCCATGGCGCTCAGTGCTCAGGTCAAAGAAGCCCTGGATGGGTGTCTGTATATCCCGCTTCCACTTAGGAAAAAGCTTGTCTCTGCTTTTAGAACATGCTGGAACCTGCACTCCTCATCGCCTCCATGACCCCCACCCTGGCCTGGGCCTCCGTCTCCTCCCAAAAAACCAGCCTCCTCTCGGATTTCTCTGCCTCCACCTTTGCTACCACTTCCCTTTCCTGATCTCGACCCAGCGCCCTGAGCAAGATTTAAAACACAAATGTGATGGTGTCACTCCTCCGCTGAAAGCCTTCTAATAGCTGCCCACGCCACTCAGCATAAAAGCCAGCATCCTTGCAACGACCTTCAAGGCCCTGACGCTTTCATTCTCATCTCCAAACATTTGCGCTCTAAACAGCCAGAGTGGAATTTGGTGATCAGCCAGGAGTTTGGGGGAGACCCCAAAGGGATCATGTCTTAGCAGGACTGAGTTATCCCTGGGGTAAGGGCCCTCTCGAGTCATTCTGGCAAAACTTAAAGGTGGGACTCAAAGGCATCAAACCACTGTACAAGTGACTTAACTGCTGGCCAAGGCAGAGCTCAACACGCTAACTGGGAGAAACAAAACCAGATGATGAACCAGCATGCACTCCTGTGATGAGCATTCCATCCAAATCTACTAGATTCATGAGAATCAGAAAAATATGACCCATACCCAGGAGAAAAATCAATCAACAGAGACAGACAGATACGGCAGACAGCAGGAAACTAGCAGACAATGGCATGAAACAATTACCATGAGGTATAAGCGTTTACAGGAAATATAAACATAATGAGGCATAAATGGGACATCTGAAAATGGGAGATATGAAAAAGGAGGAAAACAAATTCCTAGGGATGAAGAACGCAATATATGAAATGAAAATTTCACTGAATGAGATTCACAGCAGACTAGACACTGCAGGAGGGAAGACCAATGCAATTGAAGATGCCACAGAAAAGTCTAAGAAAAATAAAGCAAACAGAAAAAAAGGTCTGGAAAGAAAGAAACAGAGTGTGAGTGAGTCAGGGGATGCTCTCAGGCTGTCTATCATTCAGGTAATTAGGATCCCAGGGGAAACGGGGGGGGGAGAGAGAGAGAGAGAGCAGAAAAAAATCCAAATTTCATGAAAAATATGATCCCAAAGTTCCAAGAGGATCAATGAACACCAAGCAGGTTAAACCAAAAGAAAACCACGCCAAGTCCATCGTAATCAAATTCCTGCAAACCAGTGATAAAGAAAACACCTTAAGCAGCCAGAGGGAAAAAGACACACTGCACGCAGAGGAACAAAGGGAAGGCATCACAGACCTCTCATTAGAGGCTACACCAGCTAAAATACAACGAGACGACATATCCACAGTGCTGGAAAACTGCGAAAGTAAAATTCTCTATGGCAAGAAAATGCCCTTTCAAAATGAAGATGAAATAACAACACTGGCAGTCGGGCATGGTGGTGCATCCCTGTAATCCCAGGAAGTGAGGATTACTTGAGTTTAGGAGTTTGAGACCAGCCTGGGCAACATCGTGAGAACTTGTCCCTACAAAAACTTAAAAAATTAGCCAGCCATGGTGGTGTGTGCCTGTAGTCCCAGCTACTTGTGAGGCTGAGAAGGGAGGACTGCTTCAGCCTAGGAGGTCAAGGCTATCATGAGTTATGACTGCACCACTGCACTCCAGCCTGGGCAACAGAGACAGCTCTTATCTCTCTCTCTCTTTGAAAAAAAAAAAAAAAAAAAAGCAAAACAACAAAGAAAAACTTTTTCAGACAAAAGCAGAAGGACTTTGTTGTCAGAAAACCAGCACTCTAAGAAAATCATCTATAGAATCATAGGAAATCTACAAAAAGGTACTAGACCTAATAAATGAGTTTAGCAAGGTCTCATACAAAAGCCAATTCCTATAAACTAAAAACTACTGAAAATTGAAATGAAAAAAAAAATCCATTTATAATACCATTAAATACATGAAATAGTGATGTATTTATCAATATATATTTAAGTACTTCATATTAACAATGGTAACACATTATTGAGAAACATTAAAGGAAACCCAAATAAATGGATAGACCATATTTATGAATCAGAAGACTCAACATTCTTAAGATATTAATTCTTCCCACATTTTTCTGTATATTTAATGCAATTTCAGTCAAAATCCTAGCAGACTTTTTTTTTGGTAGCAATTCATAGACTGATTCTAAAATTTATTTGAAAATAAAAGCAATAACATTTTTGAAAAAGAAAAAAGAAACCAGAGATAATTTAGAGTGCCTGATTTCAAGACCTACTATTTATCTACAGTAGTCAAGATGGTGTGCTTTTGTTTTAAGACATGTAAATTTACACAACAGTATCTGGAGTCCAGAAAAAGACTCACACATATATGGCCCATTGATTTTCCACAAAGGTGTCATGGTAATTCAGTGGGAGAAAAGATCGTCTTTTCACCAAATGGTGCTGGAGCAAATGAATATCTGTGTAGAGTAAATGAACCTCGGTTTTTTCTCCTCCACTTGGATGAGCTGGACTTAGTGACTTGCTTCCAAAGAAGAGCAGGGAAGGAGACCAACGGTGACTCTGCAGTGCAGAAGCCAGTGGTCCCACGTGGCTGTCATGTGCCCCACATATTCCTTCCAAACCCCACCACACCCAGGCTGGTCGTGAGAGAAACGTCAGACAAACCCAGACTGGGGAGCACTCTACAGACTCCTCCCTCCACTCTTAGGGACGATGGTTAAGTATATGTTTAACTGTATAAAAAAGTTGGCAAGGTTATAGGTGTCTTAGGTATTTAGCCAAGTGAAATAAAATGTATAAAAATAGATGTTTCCACCATTACTTGTACTTTAATGCTCACAGCAGCCTTATTCATAAAAGCTCTGAGACTGGAAACAACCCAAATGTCCATCCACAGAGAATGGAAGACGCCCTGTGGTACCGCCCACACCATGGGACACCAATGTCCATCCACAGAGAATGGAAGACGCCCTGTGGTACAGCCCACACCATGGGACACCAATGTCCATTCACAGTGAACGGAAGACGCCCTGTGGTACTGCCCACGCCATGGGACACCAATGTCTATCCACAGTGAACGGAAGACACCCTGTGGTACTGCCCACGCCATGGGACACCAATGTCCCTCCACAGAGAATGGAAGGCGCCCTGTGGTACAGCCCACACCATGGGATACCACTTAGCAATACAAAGCAATGAATTGTCTCTACACACAGCACACGGGTGGGTCTCAAAAACATGTCAAGTCAAAAAAGAGTACATGTACCATGTAATTTCTTTTACATGAAACTCTCAAAAGGACAAATCTCATGGATGATGTCAGAAAGCAGGTCGGTTGTGGACTGAGACACACTGGGAGGGGCACGAGAGAGCTTTTCTAGGTGGTGCAAATGTCTTGATTTGGGTAATGATTACGAGGGTGACACACTTTTCAAAACTCATCAAAATAGACACTTAAATGGCATTTCATGATGTATAAATCATACATAAATAAACGTTATAAAAATCAAATGGAAAGTGGATTCTAGGTTGGGTACAGTGGCTCATGACTGTAATCCTGCACTTTGGGAGGCTGAGGCGGGTGGATCACCTGAGGTCAGGAGTTCGAGACCAGCCTGGCCAACATGACAAACCTCTGTCTCTATTAAAAATACAAAAAAATTACCCAGGCTTGGTGGCGCATGCCTGTAATCCCAGCTACTTGGGAGGGTGAGGCAAGAGACTCACTTGAACTTGGGAGGCAGAGGTTGCAGTGAGCCGAGATCGCGCCACTGCACTCCAGCCCTGGGCGACAGGGCCAGATTCTGTCCCCCCCGCCCAAAAAAAAAGAAAGAAAAGAAAAAGGATTCTAACACAGCAGCCCAAGTGACTATACGAGGCACCCCAAGGCATCCCAGGGGCCACAGATGCCTGCCTTGGCAACTCACAGTGGAAAGGCGAGGACAGGTGCTAGGCCAGGAAGACCAGAGTGGATGCCGCCCTGCATCTGCAAAGTCCTTAGGATGGCCTCTGGCCAAGGGGCAGGAAAAGACACTGCAGCCAATGGAACCGGCATAGACCAGGAACAGGCAGTGGCCAAGAGGAGTAAGAAAAAATCCATGCAAGGGAGGCTAATCCCAGGGAGATGCTATTTTGCCTGGGGTTAGAAAGGCAGAGCCCTTACAGTAATACAAGGTTTCAGATTCTGTAATAGTGTCAGCTTCAAATGCAGATTCAAATGCTTAACTAACATATAGTTGAATGCTTCAAAGGTTTAACTAATATACATTTCAAATGCTTAGATTCAAATGCTTAACTAGTGTATATTTTATCACCAGGGCAAGCTCAAGATTTCTTTTTCCTTCTTTTAGTTTAAAAAATGACAGCAGGGCCTTACCAGAGAGTTGCTTGATGGCCACAGGTCTCACTTTGTAGGGAGTGCTGCAAAAGAGAAGACAGTGCCGCCATGAGACGCTGCAAGGCGCTCGCTGTACGTCTGGCAGGAGAGATAAGCACTCGGCGTGATTAGAATTCAGTGGATTAGGTCTTTTTTTTATTTTTTTATTTTTTAAATTAGCTCCTTTGACTATTCTCAGCTTCCGTACTCAGATGAGTTTCAAGTATATCATTTAAATGATCAACTTCCTCTATAATGTTCATGTTTGGTCAATTAAATAAATGTCATGGGTACGACTGCCGATCACAGGTGCTGTATCGAGTTGGAAACGGCAGACTCTGGCAGCTGCCTGGACCCATTCCAGCACCTGGCGGATGCAGGTGGCCTCCCTCTCTTTTGCTCTATTGAGCTGATGGCGACCGTATCCCCCAAATGACCAAGAGAGGATGGTGACAGTGATGACGTTGAAAATGCACTGGGGGCCGGGCGCGGTGGCTCAAGCCTGTAATCCCAGCACTTTGGGAGGCCGAGATGGGGGATCCGCGAGGTCAGGAGATGAGAACCATCCTGGCTAACACGGTGAAACCCTGTCTCTACTAAGAAATACAAAAAAAAAAAAAAAAATAGCGAGGCGAGGTGGCAGCGCCTGTGATCCCAGCCACTCGGGGAGGCTGAGGCGGAGAATGGCGTGAACCGGGAGGGAGGAGCTTACTGCAGTGAGCTGAGATCCGGCCACTGCACTCCAGCCTGAAGCGTGTGAGACTCCGTCTCAAAAAAAAAGAAATGCACTGGGATCTCCATGATGTCGCCCCCCATAATCATGAGGCCCAGTGTGGCAGGAGAGAATACTGGCTGTGCATACGACAGCCAAAACGTTTCTATCGCTGACACATGATGGCCTCTGGCCAAGGGGCAGGAAAAGACAGTGCAACCAATGGAACGGGTATAGACCAGGAACAGGCAGTGGCCAAGAGCAGTAAGAAAAAATCCACACAAGGGAGGCTGCCCCAGGGAGATGCTATTCCTTGACCCAGCAGTTTAGCAACATTTGGAAACCTGGAAAGAGAAGTGCTACAAGGACACAGGCCGGCAGACATCACAGGTGTTGCTGGTGGGGTGTGGGTTGCCACACCTTGGGGAAAACCGTGTGGCAATATCGGTTAAAATCCTTTGTCTCAGCAGATGAATTAGGGAGGGATGTATCAGAATGAAACATCAGCACACAGGGAGACAGTCACATGTCATGTGTTCATGTCTTTGACTTGCTCATTCATTTGTTCACTTGCTGTACCCATTTCTTCCCGAGTGTCCGCTGTGGTCAGGGGCAGGGGGGTTGAAAGAGCATGCTCCACTGTGCGGTCTGGTTGGTTCAGTTTGTGCATCTCTCCACAGGCAGGATAACACATTAGTGGCCCTATGGTGCCAGGGTCTGAATATTGAGGTACCACCATCCCACATATAATGAAGCCCTCATCCCCAGTGGGTAAGATTAGGAGGTGGGGCCTTGGGAGGTGATTGGGTTTGGAGGAGTTCCTGAGGGTGAGGCCCATGGGATGGGGTTGGTGTCCTTACAAGGGGTGAAGGCACCAGAGCTGTCTCTTGCTCTGCCTCATGAGGGCACAGTCAGAAGGCAGCTGTCTGCAAGCCAGGAAGAGAGGCCTCCCCAGGAACAGAACCTGCCACACCCTCATCTCGGACTTCAGCCTCCACACTCTGAGAAGTCAATGTCTAGCTGTTTAAGTTCAGACAGACTGAGATACTGGGGTGTCAGGTAGCTGTTAAGAAGATGAAGACAAGTGTGCAAGTATTTACCTGTGGGGCGCCTGTGACTCCTTACTAGGTAAAAACAAGTTACAGAGTGATATATAGAGAATGAGCTCGTTTCTGGAAGAAGAAAGCACAGTGAATATGGAGGGGTATACACGCCAAGCCGTTAATGGTGACTAATTGGGGGCAATACATGTGGTTTGATGGTTACAGGTAACGTGGAAAATCTTTACAATTTTAAACACCAATCATGTGCAAAAATAAAACTTGTGTGGCACTGACCTCCCTGTGCTTTGGGCTCTTTGTCTGTAGGTTGGTGAGGTTGAGGTTCCCGGGAAAGCTGGGCACTGTGGACTTGCCAGCTGAGCCCAAGTGCTGGGGACTAGAGGGCCCTCTGTCCCCTCGACTCTCGCCTCACCCTATGAATGACCCCGCTCACACAGAACGTCAAGTGAGCCCACACCCTCTCGTCTCCCACCGTGTGCCTGCTTGGGCTCACGAGAGGCCCTGCCTCGAAAGGCCTTTTAGTGGCGGGTCATTTGGCGCTGGAGGGCTCATTTCTCCCCAGAGACTCGGTTATCAGAGGCACTGGGCTTGAAGCGTGGCCCTAAGTGCAGAGCAGAGTCCTCCAAGCTCCGCAGGTGGAGACGGCACTCGGTCGTCATTGGGACTGGGTCCTCTCTAGCCTCCGATGCCTGTGCTTAGCTGGGCAAGTCCACGGTGCCTGGCTTTCCCAGGAACCTCAGCCTCACCGCCTTACAGACCCAGAGCCCAAGGTGTAAAGACGCCAGGTGCTTTGCTGATGGCCTCAGTGTGGCCAGTGAGGACCCGTGCCAGGGCTGCCTAGGAAGGGCCTGGACTGGGAGGACAGAGTGGAGGGTGGGCAGCAGAGAAGCCGGGTGTGCTGGGCTCCTCTCAGATCCTCCTTCCTTCCTCTTCTCAGTGTCTCTGCAGCTCCTGCCATGAGAGCAGCCATCGAGATGGTGCAGTGGGTGGAGGGGAAGCCAGAACTTGCGTGGGCAGCAGGAAGGGGCTTTCCCATCACTCCTGCCATCCCTGGCTCCCCACTCCTCCCCGTTTCTTCTCCTGCGCCTCCTCTGAGGGCAGCAAGGACTCTTTCTTCTCCTCCTTCCCCTGCCCCTCGTCCCTACAAAATTAGTGCTGGAGGTGGGGGGCGGGTAGTGACACCAGGAGCAGAGAAGGGTTTCAGGAGGTGGGGCAGGGGCTGGAGGGATAACAGCATGGATCCCACACAGTGCCGGCGGGAACAGAGCCCAAGAGGCATGTCCAGCAACTTCTCCCACGCAAGAGACTCAGAGGAAGGTGCCCTGGGGACCTGACACAAAGACAGGCTTACCAAGACACCCTCCCCTCGTGCAGGGGCACTGGGCCTGCTCATCCCCCCAAATGGAACCCAGCCCCCTTCAAGCCCATTCGACCTATTCAGAGGTCAGCCTCTCGGAGGAGTCTGGTGAGCTGAGGGGAGGAGCGATCACATCCACAATAGAGGGAAAAGCGATGGACAGGGAGCCTCTGGGAATGCTCCAGGGGGCTGCAGAAACCTTCCTGCCCTTGGGCCCAAGATCCTTGGGTTGCATTTCTGGGCCACTCCAGATCAGTCTTGGCTCCCAGCTGCCGAGTCCTTCGGTTTCTCAGGACCCGTTATGTTGCTCCCATGAATGAGTCAACTCTTGGCTCAGTCTCAGTGGAGCGGAATCTTCATCAAGCTCTTCAACAACAAATTAACACAGGAAGCACCTCCTCTTTGGAAAGAATAAGCTTGCCTCGGGCTTCTACTGTATTTGTCTGTTTCTAAGATCTAACTGCCTGGGCTCTAAGACCTCTTTTAAAACCCATTTAATAGGAGGAGGAGGAGGCCTGGAGCCATTCTGGAATATAGAAAGCTTTTCTCTAAGCCAGAATGGCCAAGAATACTGGCCTTACACGCATGGAGCTCATCCGGTGGAGAGTCACCCGCGGCACAACTTGGCTGAAACCGGGAACAAAAGGAGCAATGGTGCGTGTCGCATGGCACGGTCCTCTGGCCCTCTCCCCTCTGTATGTGTCTCACCGCACACCCCACTTTCACTCACGCTTCTGAGACGTCTGATTTTCTCCTTCCACTGCATCTTGAAGCAGTAGTGACTGGGGAATGGAAGGGGTGTAGGGTTGTCAGGAAGCAAGGTCCATGTTAGCTGGATGCCAGGATCTACCAGAATGTTCCCAGATTGGAAAGGAAAATGACACCAGATGGCTCAGGGTCCCTCCAAGGAGCAATGCTGGAGCCTTATTTGATCACGGTTGGGCTATGACTTTTTATATGTGTTGGTCGTTAGGTTGTAGAGTCATCAATTATCTTTCTTGCCAGCTCTAAAAGGGAGTGGAAGGCAATCAGCCTATTTTCCATATTTTCCATGATGTAAATGTGTTGCAGGTTATTTCAAATGCAGGCCTGAGCATGCTCCAGATTGCACCAAACGTCCAGGAGCATAGGAAGGGTTAGGCAGCTGCCAGTGAGCATGCTCCAGATTGCACCAAACGTCCAGGAGCATAGGAAGGGTTAGGCAGCTGCCAGTGAGCATGCTCCAGAGTGCACCAAACCAGGAGCATAGGAAGGGTTAGGCAGCTGCCAGTGGATCCCCAGCCATAGGAGGGGCCTTTGGATTCGGGGCGGGGATAGGAAGACTGACAGTGTGCAGAGGGGGAATGTGCTTGGAGGTTTGCAGAAGGGGAGTGCCCGCTGGGCTTGGGTGGGCACTCCTGCAGCTCAGCAGATTGGAGACAAGTACATTATGGTGAATTGGGGCCAGACATCCCAATGCGGGGGGCTGGACAGTGTCCTGCGGCCAACAGGCCACTAGAGAACTCCATGCTGTGAGTGATGGGACGAAAGTGTGTTTGGAGCCTATTTTTCTGGAAGGTAGCAGGACTCGCGAGAGAGATGACTGTGAGGGGTAACAGGAGGCAGAAACCAGGGAGCCCACCCGTGAGATGCGGTCCACACCAGGAGCTGGCTGCCAAAATCTAAAGGATGGCATTAAGACAAGAAGTATTTTGAAAAAATAATCCAATGCCACAATTCATTTGGTTTGGAATGAGAAGCAGAGAAGGAGCTAGAGTTTTAAGTTCTAAGAGACCGGGCAACCAGCATTACCCCTTCTCATCAGGATGGAGGTGGTCTGTCTAGAGCCCTTGGAATTTGGAGATTTCATGAAATGCCCACCCTGTGGCTGTGAAACTGGGAGGAATCCAAGCAAACTAGATGCAACCAGCCGCCTGCAGGAATCCAAGCAAGTTAGATGCAAACAGCCGCCTGCAGGAATCCAAGCAAGTTAGATGCAAACAGCCGCCTGCAGGAATCCAAGCAAGTTAGATGCAAACAGCCGCCTGCAGGAATCCAAGCAAGTTAGATGCAATCAGCCACCTGCAGGAATCCAAGCAAGTTAGATGCAACCAGCTGCCTGCAGGAATCCAAGCAAGCTAAAAGGCCTTGGCTCCAGCTGCCTGCAGGAATCCAAGCATGCTAGATGCAACCAGCTGCCTGCAGGAGAGCCTCCTCCAAAGACATGGTTCCTAGGCCTAAGGTTGGGGGGACAGTGGGGTGACCAAGTCTACATCAGGTCACTGCAGATGTCTTCAGAAGTGGAGGAAGTTAAAGAGAGACACAACCTAACCAACCAACTAACCAACAACTGCTGACGTAGCTTCTGAGCTGGAGGGAGAGGGCTGCTGTCTGCTAGGAAGAAACAGAGTTTAGCCAGCATGTTTCAGCAAGGGAAGGCCCTGGGTCTGGTAGACATAAGTTCCTGGTCACCAGAGAGCTGGGTCAAGAGTGGTTTCTTAGGTTTTCCAGACCTTACATAAGCGGTTAGTTCCCAGACTGTGTGCTGGAATCACTTGCAGACCTTTTAAAAAAAATCTCTTAAAAATCTGGACTTAATTGGAGGGGTCTGGGCATCATCTGGTACCTTTTTAAAGATTCCTGGGAGGGCCGGGCGTGGTGGCTCAGGCCTGTAATCCCAGCACTTTGGGAGGCTGAGGTGGGCAGATCACCTGAGGTCAGGAGTTCAAGACCAGCCTGACCAACATGGAGAAACCATGTCTCTACTAAAAATACAAAATTAGCCAGGTGAGGTGGCACATGCCTGTTATCCCAGCTACTCGGCAGGAGTCTGAGGCAGGAGAATCCCTGGAGGTTGCAGTGAGCCAAGTTCGTGTCATTGCACTGCAGCCTGGGCAACAAGAACAAAACTCTCAAAAAAAAAAAGGATTCCTGGGTGGTTGCAGTCTGCAGCCAGGGTGGAAAGCCACTCTTTAGTTGAACTAGTTTACAGGGACTGGTCCGAATAAGAGCAGGCGTGTGTGCTTAGGACGCCTGAAAGCACAAATGGATGGGCATGCGTCTCGCTATCAGGCATTCTCTGCAGGAGCTCAGGCACCTGTGTGGATTTCCAGGCCCCGTGGGTCACCGTGAATTTCCAGGCCCCGTGGCAGTGAATTTCCAGGCCCCGTGGGTCACCGTGCAAGGTGGGGCTCTGAGCAGCCACCTGCCCAGCCTTCCCATGGCCCCTTTTCCACGCAACACCATAGTCACAGCACGAAAGTCAGCAAAGGATGCTGGCTCCCTCCTGGACATGTGGTGAGGGGATGGCTGCAACATGCTGCTGGGGGGCGGGAGAGAAATGCTGAGCATTCCCGAGGCCTCACAGGGTGGCTCTGGTGCAGAAAGAGTGCAAGGAGCAAGGAGTTCGGGCCCTGAAGCACATCTCTGAGGACGGCCGCTTGTTACCAGGCACCGAGTGGAAGAGAGGAAGAGCGGAGAAGCCAAGGAAGAGGCAGGGCCAAAAAAGAAAAGGCTGGTAACGTCACTTGCCGGAGAGGGAAGAGGGAAGGAAGCAGGAGAGAAAAGCCTTTGGGTCAGAGAGCATCAGTGGCGTGTCCCGGGCCAGCCTCGTCCTCACTGGGAACCTGCAGAAAGATTCTCGGGGCCTACGTCTGTCATAAACCAGAGACCGAGGGGAGCTCTGTGCTCCACCAAGCCCCCTGGGGATTCCGAAGCAGTTGTCTGAGAACTACTAGGTTGGAAGATTGGGGGAGGGGGAGGGGACAGCGACAGCTAGAGAGCACAGGGGAGACCTCACACACCAGGAGCTGTGCCTCAGCACCGCTGACGTCCTGGGCCACATGTGTCATTGCTGTGGGCCTGCCCTGCGCGCTATAGGATTCTGAGCGGCATCCCGGGTCTCCACCCATCAGATGCGAGTAGCAGCCCCTTACCCCTGGTGACATCCAGAAATGTCTCCAGACGTTGCCCTGCATCCCCGGAAACAAAGCTGCTCCGGGCAGTGCAGAGGGAGAGGCATGCACGAGCTGGACTGGTTCACTCCATCCCCCACTCAGTCCATCCTGCACCCAGCACGCCCCGCCTCATTTAGGGGCTGGAAATCCCGCAGAGAGTAAGGCGAAATTTCCTTCCTGCGAGAGACCATTCAGCGGGGCCAGCAGCAGTGAGAACCTCAAACAAGTCAATGAGGCCACTTCAGACTGAGGCGCACACTGAGGGGAGGAAGCCAGCAATGTGCTGATGGTGATGGGGCTGGTGACTGTGGGTAGTCAGAGTGATGGGTCTGCGTGAATCTGGATGCTCATGGTGATGGGGCTGGTGACTCTGGATGCTCATGGTGATGGGGCTGGTGACTCTGGATGGTGACACTGATGGGTCTGGAGGACTTTGGATGGTGATGGTGATGGGTCTGGGTGACTTTGGATGATGGTGAAGAGGCTGGTGACTGGATAGTGATGGTGATGGGCTGGGTGACTTTGGATGGTGATGGTGCTAGATGACTTTGGATAGTGATGGTGATGGGCTAGGTGACTCTGGATGGTGATGGTGATGGGTCTGGGTGACTTTGGATGGTGGTGGTGCTGGATGACTTTGGATAGGATGGTGACGGGTGGGTGATTTTGGATGGTGATGGTGATGGGACTGGTGACTTTCATGGTGATGGTGACAGGGTGGATAACTTTGGATGGTGATGGTGATAGGTCTGGATGACTCTGGATGGTGATGGTGATGGTCTGGGTGACTCCTGATGGTGATGGTGACAGGATGGGTGACTGGATGGTGATGGTGACGGGCTGGGTGACTCTGGATGGTGATGGCGATGGGCTGGGTGACTTTGGATGGTGATGGTAATGGGCTGGGTGACTGTGGATGGTGCTTAAAGCAGGTGGCTGCTCTGGCAACTAGCGGCTGAGCAGAAGCTGGTTCTGCAGAGCTGGGAAGGCAGGATCCTGTGGGCTGAGCATGGTGCAGGCGTGGGGACAGCGGATAAGTTGGAGAAGTTGGTAGGGCATAGGTTGGCAGGGCCCAGATTGGCAGGCCACCACAGAGAAGGAGGTGTCCTACCAGGTTGAACCTGGCAGCTGTGTGGGAGAGGCAGGCTGGAGGCAGGGAGGTCAGAGCTCAGTGAGGCCTGGATCTAACTGTGGAGAGGGAATGGAAGAAGGCACAAAGGAGACGGGGGTGCAGGAGGATGCAGGCACCAGCCTGGGGACAAATACAGCCACATCTCAGCACGTGCCACCCCCAGCCACGATCAGTTTGTAATGAGAGAGGAGAGTCTTTTCTCTCCTCTCCACCATGTCTATGCCTATATCCACACCCACAATCATAGCTAGGGTATCCGTAGCTCTTTCTATTCCCAGAGTCACATTATCTAGATCACATCCACATTGGTGTCTAGATCTGTTTCTGCAGCACCCATACCCAGTTAGATCCACACCCTATGCATCTATCTATATCCTCATCCATATCTATCTTCATCTTCTCCATCTACATCCTCATCTGCGTCCACCTCCATCTTCTCCATCTCCACTGCTCCCCTCTCCATGTCCACTGCCATGTCCATATCACCGTACCTCATCTGTCGCTGTCTCTTTATCAGAAAGGCATGCATTTTGGCATC
Organism: Papio anubis; assembly: GCF_008728515.1. Taxonomy (NCBI): domain Eukaryota; kingdom Metazoa; phylum Chordata; class Mammalia; order Primates; family Cercopithecidae; genus Papio; species Papio anubis. The sequence goes on along the minus strand of NC_044979.1, from coordinate 178,128,191 downwards.
TCAGCAGACAGCTTCCAGACATTTGGGCTCTTTGGGCTCAGGAGGGCTTTTGTCTGGTGTGTCTGATACTTTTTCTTGTTAATAAGGCACCTGGGGCCAGAGAATTAGAAGGGTCAAGGCGGGCTTCTCCTATTTCCCGCCCAGTTTAAATGTCTCTGCATGCTGTTTCAAATGAGTTCAGGAAAACAAAGAGGTTTCTCTCAGAGACCCAGCTGGCACGGACAAGGTGCTGGTCTCTGTGAAATCCCCTCTGAGAGATCATTTTAGTCTTGTGGGTGTCGGGAGGACGGGTCACTCAGTGACTTCACTTCTGAGTGAGACCCCCCAGGCTGGAGCTGGTCCCTGGTGAGGCTGACAAGATGCTCACTGGAGTCTCCGGGGAGCCAATTAGCTCCAACTGCACCTTCCGGGGAGTCTGGAAGCCAAGAGTCAGAGCCAGACGGTATGGAGCAGAAGACGGGCATCCTGGCTAGGGCAGGGGGGAGATTGATGGGCACAGCCAGATGGGAGGAGCTCGGCTGAGGCCACAAGGTGACAGGGAGGACGGCTGACCAGGACAGCTCTGGACATGTCCACTGGGACCTCGCTGAGGGGGATGGCACTGGCCACACCCACCAAGGCCTCACTGACCAGGACAGTGCTGGCCACATCCACTGGGACCTCGCTGAAGGGGATGGTGCTGGCCACATCCACTGGGCACTGGGACTTCGCTGAAGGGGATGGCGCTGGCCACGTCCACTGGGGCCTCGCTGAGGGGGACGGCGCTGGCCATGTCCACCGGGACCTCACTGAGGGGGATGGCGCTGGCCACGTCCACAGGGATCTCGCTGAGGGGGATGAGGCTGGCCACGTCCACTGGGACCTCACTGAGGGGGACGGCGCTGGCCACGTCCACTGGGATCTCGCTGAGGGGGATGAGGCTGGCCACGTCCACTGGGACCTCACTGAGGGGGACGGTGCTGACCATGTCCACTGGGGCCTCACTGACCAGGACAGCGCTGGCCAAGTCCACCGGGGTCTCACTGAGTGGGACGGTGCTGGCCATGTCCACTGGGACCTCGTTGAGAAGGACAGTGCTGGCCACGTCCACCGGGACCACGCTGAGGAGGACGGCGCTGGCCACATCCACTGGGGCCTCGCTGACACAAGGGTCTCCCTGACACGCACTTTCTCCTGTGGGCTCAGAGCTGGCCATGGGTCAGCTGGGCAGGACACCCTGATGACCAGATTGACAAGTGTCCCATCGCATCTACTGAGTCCCTTGGAGGCTCAGTGAGCCCCAATCTGGGAGGAACAGAGAACACCAGAGAGGGGTCCTGAGGTCGCACGCCCCAGCTCACCTGCTCCCTCGCCTCATGAGAAAATCTAAGTTCCACTTTGCCCAGCCACAAAGAGCAGTGGAGGCTGCTGGGGTCTCCCCGGGTCACCAGGCACAGGGGCAGGTCACTGACCTGAGAGCCCCTGCTCCGTGTCCTTCTTGGGCCACACACCGCTGGCTTGACCTAGGTCACAGACATTCATGGAGGCTTTCACTGGCCTCTCCTCTTGACTTCCTCGGCCTCATCCCCGCCCCTTCTGTGCATAGACCCTCCCGCAGGCATCACTTTATGAACACAGAGACCAGCCTGAAGTGGTTAACATGAAATGTCCCCAGGGGCTCTGTAGGGAATCTCCAGCGGTCCTTCCTGGGGTTAATGTGGGGATCCCGGGGCCTGGCTCTGCAGCTCTTGGCTCACCCTCCTGGGCCTCAGTTTCCCCTCTGTACAATGCCTCCTCCTGTTGAGAAGCAGGTGCAGAGCCATGGCTGCAATTGTTATCTTGGAATGTGCCCAGCTCCTCTGCAGGGGAACACGAGGAGTCAAGACTCCTTCACACTCGCTCCTACCTTCACCCTCCATCTCTGCTGTCAATTCACACCTTCCTGCAGAAGCACATTTACAAAATCATAGAAAGCCTCCCATGTCAAGGAGAGAAGTGCCAGACACACCCCCAGGAACATGGCCGGAGCCTCTTACCGTTCTGAATTCGCGGGCATGGTGGGGTCGATGGAGACCATGGCATCGTCAGTGGTCAGCAGGGAGATGGTCGTGTTCCTGGAAAACACACCCAAGCCCGTGTTTTCGCCCACAGCGTGCTCTGGGACGTACACTTGAATGTACACATGGGGCCAGAGCCCTGAGACAACCAGGACAGTCCCGGGACCAGCCTGGCCAAAGTGCGGTAGGATGGGAAGGGTGGGAGGCTGTCCCCAGGCCTTTGAGATTCTGTTTGTAAATGAAATTAAGCAGCTGTGTATAACCCTAAGTGTGTGTAGATGCTGAAATACTTTAAAATGGGAATTGGAGCTAGTCTACTTTTTTGAGTTGGGAGATTTTTTTTTTTAAACCTGTGGTAAAATAGGAACTAACATTTATATCAGCAGATGACGAATTCATAGTTTTGTCTTTCCACTTCCAGTACCTTTGGGAGGCCATCTGAACTGCACAACTGTCTCCTACAAAATCGTTTTAAATGGTTAGGATGAGTCTTCCTCCAACCTCACATCTTCTGGGGCCTCTTGCACGCTGTGTCACCTCGACCAAGTTACTCTCTGATCTTCAGTGGTAAGTTGTTAAAATCTGTGCAATAGAGGTGATACGCGAATCCCAGGGATGCTCTATGGAATAATGTGTCTATATATTTATTTATTTATCGGCACAGTGCTTCACATACGGTGCCCAACGATGCCCCAGACCATGGGCTACTTTTGCTGCTAAAACTGCCATTTGCTGCACTTTCAGACATGTAATTTCATCTCCATTTTCTCACCTGTCTGTGAAAAACTTCAATTGCCCTTCTCTACCTCCGTCCTAACTTTAAAGTTAATCCTCGAGCCAAAGCTACTGCTGCTCACCCTTTACAATCAGAAAGTTTGCTGATAATTAGAAAATCCACTGGTTGGAACACACTGTTGATTTAGGACATTAACTCCTGGGGGACTCTGAGGGCTCGATAAGGAAGATCACTGGTCTTTTCAACCCATTTCTGAAGTCAGCCTTTCGCCCAGTGTTGATCTGGGTCAAGCCCCCTGGGCAGAAAAGGCACCTATGGGTGATGTGGGGCTAGGGACAAACTCACACACAGTGACCCCGCTTTCTCCAAAAGTGAATGAAAAAGTGAGAGGAAAAAACCCACACTCTTTTTTAGGTATTTATTTATTTTGAGGCAGAGTCTCGCTCTGCTGCCCAGGCTGGAGTGCAATGGCATGATCTCAGCTCACTGCAACATCTGCCTCCAGGGTGCAAGCAATTCTCCTGCCTCAGCCTCCCAAGTAGCTGGATTACAGGTGCGTGCCACCACGCCTGGCTAATTTTTGTATTTTTAGTAGAGAGGAGGTTTCACCACGTTGGCCAGGCTGGTCTCGAACTCCTGACCTCAGGTGATCCGCCCACCTCGGCCTCCCAAAGTGCTGGGATTACAGGCGTGAGCCACCACGCCCGGCAGAAAAACCCACACCCCTTAGAGGGCGGTTCTGTTTAATTCAGCCGGACGGTTTCCTCCGTGTGGACACAGCCATCACTTGTGCAGGCAGAGAGGCCCGGAGGGCGCCGAGCCTCCTTCGGGATTCTGCGCATTGATTGATTTCATTTTTTATTTTTATTTTTATTTTTTTGAGACGGAGTCTCGCTCTGTCGCCCAGGCTGGAGTGCAGTGGCCGGATCTCAGCTCACTGCAAGCTCTGCCTCCCGGGTTTACGCCATTCTCCTGCCTCAGCCTCCCGAGTAGCTGGGACTACAGGCGCCTGCCACCTCGCCCGGCTAATTTTTTGTATTTTTTTTAGTAGAGACGGGGTTTCACCGTGTTAGCCAGGATGGTCTCGATCTCCTGACCTCGTGATCCGCCTGTCTCGGCCTCCCAAAGTGCTGGGATTACAGGCTTGAGCCACCGCGCCCGGCTGATTGATTTCAAAGAGCCCCTTGTAGCAGGCGGGTCCCTCGGGACCTTCTGCGCCTCTTCCTGCCCCTCCCAGGCATTCTGAAAAGGCAGAGCCGGCAGCGCACACTCACCGAGGCAGGCCGGTGGCGATGCAAAACAGGTCCATGATGTCGCTGGAGTTGCAGTACTTGCTGAAGATCACCTGCAAAACAGAAGCGCGGTGAGGCGGCAGCGAGGGCGGGGGGTCCCCCTGGAGACGTCAGAGGCCATGTGCTTCTGCTCCGGCTCCAACCTGAAGGTTCATTCTGAAAAGAAAAACTGTGACCCTAGGCACTGGAAAGTCACAGGCTCATCTTTTCATTCGGTTGATACATACGGGTGGTGAAAAGTGTCATTGTTGCATTCAGTGGAAAGAGATGCGAAAAACACAGCGACCCCCCTTGCCCACACGCCTGTCAGTGACATAGTTATGGAGATGGCGCATCCCTTGGAAGGGGCCAGGCAGGACTGACCACCTGGAGTCAACACTCGCTGGGCACCAGGTCTTCAAGTATCTCATGGGGGCCATTCTGTAAATAAAATAAAATTTAAGTTCATTAACTTAAAAAAAAAAAAAAAAAAGCCGGGCGCAGTGGCTCACGCCTGTAATCCCAGCACTTTGGGAGGCTGAGGCGGGCGGATCACCTGAAATCAGGAGTTCCAGACCAGCCTGGCCAACATGGTGAAACTCCATCTCTACTAAACATACAAAAAATTAGCCGGGCGTCGTGGCACGCGCCTGTAGTCCCAGCTACTTGGGAGGCTTAGGCAGGAGAATAGCTTGAACCTGGGAGACCAAGGTTGCAGTGAGCCGAGATCGCGCCACTGCACTCCAGCCTGGGCAACAAGAGTGAAACTCCATCTAAAAAAAAAGAAAAAAAAATGCCTTTCGGTATTTGGGGACTGAGGGACAGAGGCTGAATGATGAAGTCAAAGAGGGGAATCACATCACGACAGAACCACTGAGGATCCTGGACGCCCGCAGTGAAATTGGCTCCTGCAGAGAAACAGGACCTCTGCACGGGATGGCCGAGCTCACCCCCAGTACCATCCGGGCTGCGGTGGAAACGCCGGGTTGGCATCCACATCTTTTGTCCAAGTGGTCCCGGCTCTCAGGGAGGGGGCATTTCGAGCTCGGTGAGGTTGGGGCTTCTCCAGGGCTGGCAGAGCATGGAACAGGCCACGCCCAGGCCCCCGCCTTCATCGCAGTGGATGCCTCCCTGGACAGTTTCCCCGGCTCCTGGCTGCCAATGCAGCTTTTCTTTCCAGCACAAGTCCCTGGCGTGGGGGAAACGCAGGCCTGGGAAGATGGTTATTTTTCGGTGCCCAGTGCACCATTTTTTTTTAAAGCTAAGATTAGTTTTCTTTTTTCTTTACTTAGAAACAGTGAAATATAGAAAACAGATTTTTTTTTTTTTCTGTGACTAACACCATTTCCTGTAGGCTGCTGAACTGGCAACAATAAGACAGTAAACAGCACCTCGCCTTGCCCGTTATCCCCACTGGTATCTGCCCCAGGGGTAATGGTCGGTCAAAGGTAGCCTGTGTCATTGCGTGGTTCCTGACGTCTGTGGCATCGGCTGTATCCCCGGCTGCCTACGCAGCTCGGTCCTGGCCATGCTTGTATGGGTGCAGTAGCCCCTTCAGCAGCCCCCACTTTGGCCTTCCCGTTTTCCCCACATCCTCCTTTGCAGAACTCTGCTGGCTCCTCCCAGAGCTCCCTCCTCCGGGATGTGCGTCTTCTCCCACGTCCTGGTTCCCGGCCTCACGGGCAGAGGCTGCTTCTCCCAACCCCACTGCCGAGGAGTCCTGCGCTTGGCCGGGTGCCAGACCCTCACTTCCACCACGACACCATCCTCAGCCCGAGTCACAGTCCACGCCGTGGTCTCCCAGGCTATGCCGTGGAGTTGTTGCGTAGCAGAGCCCGGGCTGGGGTCATGGCCATTTTCCCACCAAGACAGGACAAAAAGTGGTTCCCATGTGGGCCCCTGTGTAACTCCCTTTCTCCTGGCGTGGCGGGCTTACTTTGGGGGTCTACAGACCCCGGTCTGCAGAGGGCAGGGGTGGAAGAAGAGGAAGGCAAGAAGGACTCTTTCTGTAAACATTCTGGATCTGGAGCTTCTGGAGAAGCAGGATGCGGTTTGCAAGGGGCCGGCTAAGGAGCTCAATGTTCTTCAAAGTGTGCCTCTGGCCCCAGCTCAGGGATTCCCACGCAGTGGTTCTGAGTTGGGCCCCGGGAATCTGTGTTTAACTTCTACTGGGTTTCTTGGATTAGAAGCCACTGCTCAAAGATGTGTTTGTAGGGTGTCTCCCTCAGATGAGAGGGGTAGTCCTACAGGAGGCGGGGGGCCCTGTGGTCCCTGTGCTCCAACCTGGGTGGCCGCAGCAAATCACCCCTTGATAAAGTCCTCGCTCCACCCCTCCCCACTGGGCGCTTCTCCTTGTGTGCACGAAGGCACCACATCCTGTCCCAGCCCCTTGGAGTGCACAGGGGATGATCTTTGAGTTAAATTCTCTCAAGACACATCTCTCAAGACCAACTCATATCATGGCTTCTTGGGGCTGGCTTGAAGGGGGTGCACCCACCAGCAAGATCTCAAAAGGTGAGGGGAGGGTGATTATGGAATCACAGTCTCTTGGGACCGGGGAGGCTCGTCTGACTTTACTCAGAAGGGAAGTGGCTTTGCCAAGGGCACTGGGCTCATGGGCCTGGGGCTTCCTCATCTCAGGAGCGTGGGGCCAGGGCATGAGGCCAGGCGGCCCAGGGGGATCCTTGACTGCTTCTCACTCCTGGAAACCTCAATTCAACTTCTTTGAACCTAAATTTCCTCTGCTGTAAAATGGGCCAAAAAAGGGGTGGCTGTCATCTACAGACGCTTTAACTCCGATGCCTCCCCAGAAGAGAAGTTCTGCACCCAGCTGGAGGCCAGAGCTTGTGATTCAGCGCAGAAGCTTCCAGCCCCATGGAAAACGCCTGCAGTAAGCACCTCCAATGACTGACCCGCAAGCACAGACTCCTGAGGACAGCCTCTGATGGCTTTGCTCAGATGATATTCGGACCCTGCCAGTGGGCTGCCCAGGGCTTCCAGGGCTCTTTTCAGTAGAGGAACATCCGGCTTCATGAGCCTACAACCCAGGAGCCAGTGGCGAATCCATTACGGACCCCTGAGTGGAATGAGTGAGGAACGCTTTACTTTTTGGCATCATGCGTGTCGTTGTACTGTTGGACTTTCCGGCTCTGTAAGGAAGCACTTTCCCTGTCTTCTCAAGCTATCGGTAACCTTTAACGACCTAGATTTTTTGTAAACTGAAATGAGTAATTTTTAAGTGATATCTGATTTTCACCATCTGCTCTCCTTCCTCCCCAAATTCAAACTTTTAGGAAGGCTTTACTTTTTGTGGCAATATCTGCAAAGGTTCCGGAAGGATCTGTCCTCCTTCTTGCCAGGATATAATTGGGGAAGGTTTATGCAACCGCGCCTGGGCCTGAAAGACGTGTGTGAGAACGACACTTATTTGCTGGGCTGCGACCACTCTTAAGGGGCCGAGAGTGACTGTGCAGCATCCACGCTCACAAAGTCCCCTGGGGGAGGGCAGGGGCTCGCAGGGTCGCAGCCTCCAAGCTGGGAAAAAAGGCTGCACTCTGGCAGGCCAGGGTTTTGGATTATCATGGGACCCTTGAGAAGAGAGGGGTTTATCAAATTTATAAGTACTGCAGGTGAAATCTGGAGGAAAGCTTTTTGTGTTTGGTTTCCTAACCTCAGGATAGCAAATAACAGAGGCTTTTTAAGTACAGCTATGAGGTCTTCCAGCAAAACAAACCGAAAAAGGCCTGTATGGCATGGTGGCACTCTTGCCACCTCTGTGCAAGCAAGGATGCCACACCTAGGGGGACCAGCCTTATTCTGCCATCCAGAATAATCTCTCTTTGAGATTATGTTGGACAAAAGGGGGGGAGGCTATGAGGAAATTTGGAATAAGCACGGAAGTTGACACTGGCTGTCTCCACTGGAGAATACAGCTGCAGCCGTTTGAAGTCCATTTCAACATTCCTGCACTCCTTACACATTTAGGGTTCTTGGATTTCTCTTTTGAACTGGTTGCACCTTCTTACCAGCTCCCATTCAATTCATCATTTCAGTAAAAATGTTTGACACACGGTCATTTTAGATCTGGATGAGAGGCATGACTTCAGCTTTTGCTGTTCACTCGTCTCCAGCGGTTCCAAAGCAGGTGCGAGTCTGGGCATGAGGCGTGAGCCCTGGGGATGGGGGCTGGGACAGTCGTGTTCTTCGCTGGTGTGAGAAGCACCCAGCCTGATGCTGCTCCTGACTGTGGGAGGCCAGCCCGGCTGCAGCTTCGGACCACAGGAGGACCCCCAGGCTGCCTCATCAGGAGGCCATAGGGCTTCCTGACCACATGCTGAATAATTTTGCGAATCCTTTATCCAGAAACAAATAGCGCAAAAAAAGTTGATAAAATGAAGTTTGAAAATGAGATGCAGAGGCAGCAAGATTAAGGGAAAAATGAAGGTTTTATGTTGGCTCCTGGCTTGCAGGCAAGTCAGGGCTGGAGTTCGCGAGAATGCATGGCAAGTCATCACAAACCCTTTTGTGTGGTTTGACTGGCAGTGCTGTGATATTAAAGCAAGACGAGACAAACAAATGATGAGACAGAGGGTGGCTCCTCCGCTGGAAATTGATACCTCTTCATAATCAGCTGAGACCTGGGGATGTCAGCTGGAACGTCACCATCTGGGCGCCCTCATGCTGCCTGCATTAGAGAAGGCTGACACTCACCAGGTGCCAACCACAGGCAAGTGCTAGTCTAAGATGTTTACACATGGAAACCGAGGCACACAGAGATGTGTGTAGCTCCCACGTGCCCAGCCAGAAGCGTATATCAGGACTGCATCTCGGGCCACTGGCTGCAGACCACACACGCTTGACCACAACATACACTGACCTCCAGGTTATTTAATGTCTATATCCAACTGAGCCTCCTTCTAGACACCATGTAATGGAAGGAGCAGTGGATTTGAGAACAGGAAGCCCTTTGGTTAACCAGTGACTCCTTTTGTCCCTGGCTTCTCTTTCAACCCTGTGGGCATCACATAACCAGGACGAGCCTCAGTTGACCATTCTGTAAACAGGGCTGACGGCATCAATTCCACCTGCCTCTTGGGGCTGTGAGAAGCAGTAAGTGAAATGACAGGTTTGAAAAGAATTACACAGAACACTACTGGTTTGACACAAAGTTCAATTTTATATCATTTCAGTTGCCATGAATCTCACTGTCCCCACTGGTTGCAAATTCTATGATTTTCACACAAGTCTCTAGGAGGTCTCTGAGTGAACAAATGTACCTGGAAAAACTTTCCGCCACCTTTTGTCTGGCACCCACTGTTATTTCAGCAGGAATTCGAGTGCACAATCTGCAGGGTTTCCGGAGCTGGGAAGAACGAACACCTGGCTCCACTGTTTCTTGGGGAGGGCGCTGCCTTGACCTTCAGAAAGGCGGGAATGGAGGCCTGGGAACGGGTCTGCAAGCGGTGTGCTCGTAGAAAGACAGGCCTGCTGCTTGTTGGGGTGGATCAGCAGCAGTCAATCCAGAGAAGGAACAGAGCTACGGGTCACTCAGGCACATGGTTTGACTGGATTCCTGGCTCAGCTCACAGCTGGTACGGGCCGTGGCCCTACCCCGTCAGGCAGTGCAGGAGGGCACAGGGGACCGGGGGCTCTGGTCGGTTGCACCTTCTTGCCTTGCCACCAAGCCTGTTGTCAAGCTGATGGCCCCATCAGTCAGGTTGGCTGGGTGGGGGTCCTTCTGACAAAAGTCCCTCTAGGTCACCCCTTCCAAGTGGGGATCCAGGAGGGAGACCCAGGGTCACAGTGGCCACCCTGCACCCATGGCAGCACACGGGACCTCTGCCGGCCAGCTGTCCTGCACATGCCTTGCCTCCTGCTAACCCTGCCCTGTCTCCACGGCCAAGGGGACTGGAGCGGGGGGCCGCCTTAAGCCCCCATGGCCAGCTCCCAATCACACTCTTTTGCGGGAACTTTTACTGAGAGATACGGAGCTGGTGGCGACTGTCAGTGAGCCAGGGTCGCATGGATTTGGGGCCAGGCTGGCCACACGGGGACCCTGAGAGGTCAAAGGGAGAAGCCTCAGAAGGCACGGGCAGGGGCCCCGAGCACGGGGGCAGCGGGCGCTGTGAGAGGGAGGGGAGGGGCTGCAGGCTGTGACAGCCCAGGCCCACCCAGGCTCCTGGCACCCCAGGTCCGGGGGATTTTTTCCGAAGACCCCTCAGCCTCCTTACAACAGCCTCTCCCTGAGCCTGCTCCACACACCCATCGGCCTCCGCAGCAACACAGATCTTCTTGAACTGGCTTGAAAAAGAGTCTGTTTCTTGCAGTGAGAAGCATCTTAACTGGCACACTTAGAAGAAACAGGGCTGGAGTTTGAGGGTCCGGCCTCGAGGGGGCTGGGAAACCCACGCCCAGGGCCTCTGGGTTAAGGGACAGGACAGAAGGGTCTCTCATGGGCGGGGGCTGAGTCATTTCCATTCCAGTTCCAGAGGCGTCTTCCTGAATTTGACTCTATTTTATCAAACAGAGTGTTCTCCTGTCTCCTCTTCGGCTCTCCGTGGAAAGGCTTATTGGGGGGGTTGCGGGAAGAGTCCCTCCAGTTCCCCCTTCTGAGCCCCACATGGTGCTGCTTGCAGGGTGAGGCTGGGCCGGAGGAGGGATCAGAGCCCAGGCCAGGGCAACAGCTCTATGACCGGGTCTCCTCGTCGTGAGGCTGAGAAGAGGCTCTGGGTCCAGAAGGAGGAGCTCCAGCTCCTGGGGGGTGCTTCATGGTCTTCCTGTAAAACCAAGGCTCAAGTAAAGGGATTTACGAGAGCCCCGGAGCAGCAATCTACCAGGACTCCAGCCATTGAACGCCAGGCGTGATTGCAGTGTGAGCTATGCGGGAGGGAGGGGAGACGGAGCGAGGGATGAGGCAGCTCAGGGTTCCGAGTGGAAATCGTACTTGGAGGATGCATGCACTGAATGGAAAATAGGACACAGACTCGATGCCAGCAGCAGCCTGCGGGTGGGCATTCTGGAAGCTTCTTCAACCTACTGAGCCAGCCTGGCATCGACACTTCCTCACCCGGGGCCTGTGGGGAGGAACCAGGGCTCACCTTGGTGAACATGTCGTGGTGTGGCGCGGCTCCCTCCTCGTGACCTGGATCTCTGAGGTCCATGGGACTCCAGCTCTGGCAGCTCACCTGTGTGTTTTTATCTGGAAGGTGCAGCATGAAGCCCAAGGCAGCTGCATGCTACAGTTTGGAGGGGACTCGTCTGGGCGAGGTCCTTCTAGTGGAGGATCCTTCTGATCAGCGCGAGTCCACTGGGCTCCAGCCATGCCGAGGGGAAGTGGCTGCCCCACCATGCTGCCTCCCCCAGCCCTATCTGTGCACCCTGATCCATGGTACCTGCTGTCATGCTCGCCTGTCCCTGTCCCACAGATGGTCCTGGCTGCCGCACCTGTTTCCCCCGGGGGCGGCCGCTGGAAGAATGCTGGCTGCACATCCGATGCTGTTTGCTGTCCATCGGTTCTGATTTTTGGAGCATGCATTGACGGATATATGGCCCCTTCCACATACGACTTCAAATTCACACACGCGTTCACATACATGAAAACTTTTTTTAGTTTAAAGAAAGACTGATTCTAATGTCCAGCCTCTGCTTTCCTTCTGCTTCTTGCCTTTCCCTTCTTTAAGGTCCAAGGAGCCATGGGAAGACGGTTACCCAGAAATGGGTGTCCTTGGTCCCAGCCTGGCCTCCTACTGGGGCAGGCAGCTCTCAGAAGGGCATTGAGGCTGCAGAGGGGCCAGGCAGGAGTGTGGGAGGAAGCACTGGTCTAGCGCTTTTATTTGGGCTCCAGATAGAAAATGACTTCTCACTGTCTCTGCCCCATTTACCCTTGCCATTTCAGCATCTATTCAGTCCAAATGTGGCTGGCAATGGCTGCTGAGAAAATTATCCCCTCTTCAGAGCAATTAGGAGCCAGGCAGAAGGGCTGGTAATAACAGAGCAGAGATCTGCAGCCGGCAGAGATCCCGCCAAGCCCCTCACGCCCCCAGGGCTCTGTGTTGAGTCGGCTTCCATCAATTCCACACCCGGAAGGGAAGAGCAGACCCGGGTTCATTTTTCTATTTGTTTGAGGCACTTCCTTGCAGCTGCCGTGAACATTTCTTGCTGGGTTTGTCAGACTCTAGTTTGGATTGGCACAAAGTCAATGACCACTGGAAATTGTGGGTTTCTTGCACAGACATTTGTGGTGCTACCTAGAAATGCTCCAATTCCTGGACAAACAAGATAACTAGGCCAGGCTCTGTGGCTCACGCCTGTAACCCTAGCACTTTGGGAGACCGAGGTGGGTGGATCACCCAAGGTTAGGAGTTCGAGACCAGCCTGGCCAGTGTGGCAAAATCCCATCTCTACTAAAAATACAAAAATTAGCCGGGCACAGTGGTCCCAGTTCCTCAGGAGGCTGAGGCAGGAGAATCACTTGAACCCGGGATATGGAGGTTGCAGTCAGCCAAGATCGTGCCACTACACTCCAGCCTGGACAACAGAGCAAGACTCCATCTCAAGAAAAGAAAAAAAAAAGATAACTGGATGGCAACTGAGGTTTGAGTTGAGCATGATAGGCTGGGGAAAGAAAAGCAGCAGCACCGTCAAAAAAGAACAGTATTGGTGTGAAATGCTTAGGGGCCGGGTCACGGGGACAGCTGGAGGTGCCTTCCTAAGACAGCACCCTCTCTGTGAGGCTGGTTGTAGTCTTTTTCACCAGGGAGACGACCCCACAAAGCTGGTAAACCAGGATGGCATTAGTTGCCTCTCTGAATCCCTGAAAGGTCTGTGTTACCTTCCAAAATCATTAAAGACATATCTATGTCAGGGAAGTCGTACTTTGAGACCGGTTGTTGTAAAACGTGCAATTATGTTCACTGTCTTGCTGTTACCGCTTACATCGGCTGAAATTCTTTATTCAATTGCCTTAGCAACAATTTTTACAGAGCTTCTTTGAACTTGGAATAACGGATCTGGAGCGAAATTGTCCTCATTATAGTTATTCTACAAGCTTTCCCCCCAAGTGGTTTTAAGTGGCTAGGGCTGAAGATGAGAGCCCAGGCATGTACACAGCACGACGCTGAGCCCCTGCAGGAGAGACGGGCAGCCCGTCTTTCCATCACACTGCCCTTCCCCAGGAGGCAAGAGCGGGCTCTGCTCCTCCCCAAGGGCAGCTGGTTAATGAGGCTGGACGCCAGGCCGTGTGGAGCCCACTGCTGGTGCCCACCCTGCTGTATTCACACGGCTGCTGATCTCAGCCTCCCGAGCATCTTACATCTCACCCTGCCTCGTATTTTTATTTACTCTTGTAACTTCATGATGATGCTTATTAATTATAAATGTCAAACTGACATCAGCAATCTCCTACCGAATCAAAATAAGCGGTACTGATTTCTAAGAGCAGCCGCATTGGCGCCAAGACATGGAAGGCAAATACCAGTGACAATCACACTAACAACCACGAGAAGGTGTCACACTGCCCCGAACTGAAGATAAGCCAGACGCCCTCCAATGGGCCAGTGCTAAACTGGGGTCTGCCCACAACATGGAACGCGGCTCAGCCAGGAAAAGGTGCACACAGCCACTTGGATGGATCTCAAGGGAATGATGCCAGTTGAAAAAAGCCAATCTCAAGAGGTTACATACTGTGTAATCCCATTTATATAATATTCTTGAAATGACAGAATTGAAGAGAGAGAGAACAGATTCATGTTCACCAGGACAGGGTGCTGGAAATCGAGTTAGGGATGGGGTGTTGGAAATGGGTGCAGGTAGGGGATGTGGTTATAAGAGGGAGCCTTGCGGTGATGGAATGTTCTAGACTGTGACTGTGGTTGTGGATTTAAGAGTTTACACAGGCAAGAACATTGTGCAGAACTAAGTACACATGCTCAAGTGAGTACAAGTGCATTAGGCTGTTCTTGCATTGCTATAAAGAAATATCCGACACTGGGTCATTTATAAGGCCAATTTCTAATTGGCTCACAGTTTTGCAGGCTGTATAAGCATGGCACTGACATCACTGGGCTTCTGGGGAGGCCTCAGGGAGCTTTCACTCAGGGTGGAAGGCGAAGCAGGAGCAGGCATATCACGTGATGAAGGGAGGCGTGCACACCCGTGTGTGCTGAGAGAGGAGATGCCTTCCGCCCTCACAGATGAACAACCAGATCTTGCAGGAATTCACTCACTATATCAAGGATAGCACCAAGGGGGTGGCACTAAGCCATTTGTGAGAAACCTACCCCACGATCCAGTCACCTCCCACCAGGCCCCACTCCAGCACTGAGGATACCAGTTCAACATGAGATTTGGCGGGGACAAATATCTAACCCACATCAGCAAGTACAGCTGGGGGATCTGGATCAGATGGGGGCTTGTTCACTGTCAATACCCTGGTTGTAAGACTGGGCCATAATTTTGCACGACATTCCCGGTGGGGGAGACTGGGTGGAGGGTACACAGATCTCTCCATTGTCTTTCTTACGGCTGCATGGGACTCTCCTCTTATCTTCAAGAGAGTATCTGAGATGAAGCAGCGGCGCGAACCCAGAGGCGGTGAGGCTGGCGCCGTTCGGGCTGGCGCCGTTCGGGCACAGCGCCGTCCGAAAGCAGGTTGGCGGTTTATTTGTGCCCTTTGACCCAGAGTCTCATTTCCAGGAATGGCTCTTAGGGACATAATGAAGATAAACATAAAAATAAGAGCATTTATTAAGTGCCAGGCGCCATTCTGGTGCTTTCCACGAACGAGGTCATCTAATCTCCATAGCACCCCCGGATTTATACCCAAACCAGTGCTCTGCACCGCCCTGCTGCAAGCAAAGATGCGCACTGAGCATGTTCCTCTGGATTATTCACTGCGGAGAAATGGAATGAAGCTGAGTATCTCATAAACAATGAAGTGATTACATTTTAGTGAGCCTCCATGATGGAACTTTATAGCGGCTTTAGAATCATGTTTTTGAAGACAATTTAATGCTATATTGGAAACTGCTGCTGATGTAATGCTGAGTGAAAATGATCAGGATGTGAAATTGTGTAGAAGAAAGCCACACACACACTCACACACACACTCCTAAGTGCACACTTGCATGAGAACACCAGCAACTGTGGTGCTTCGGGGTTAACAGCAGTTTTCTCTGGAGTGGGGGATGAATTATTTTCTCCCTGATACTGTTCTGCATTTTTCAAAATTTCTGCACTGATTATGTGGGGTTTTTATAACCAATAAAAAAGTTCTCTAGCTCTGGAAGCTGAGCTTAGAAAATGATAACAGAATCAGCCTACGAGCATGCTGCACGGCGTTTACATAAAATTCTCATGGGAGAAAAAAGGTCTTTACCATTTTTATTTGGAAGAACGCTCTTTGGCATTAAGCCAAGCAGCTGAGAAAATTAAACGCCAGTTAACCAGAGGACAGAAATCCGAATGTAAAGAGTGTGTGTCTGCGGGGTAGGAGAGGGGCTGGTGCAGGAGAGGGAGGTTCCTGGAGGAAATGGGGCAGTGGGAGGCAGCAGAGAGGACCTGGGGGAGGACGAGCAGAATCCGGAGCGGAGGACAAGGCGGGGCCCCTCCTGGGAAGGGAAGGGGAGAGGCCTCCATGGCTCTGCACTGACCACAGGAGCGTAGGCGGAGCCATTTTACAAAGGCCAGGGGCTGGAGGGAGGGAGGAGAGGAGCAGCCCCCACCCTGTTCTTCCATCCTGAGAGTCACACGGAGTCCTGAGAAGAAGCCTTGTAGCCAGGCCTCACTCTCCAAGGGCCAGGACTCGGCGGAGTGTGAAAGAATTTCTCCCACCACTGTACCCCAGCCTGGACCCCAGATGGAGACCCTGTCTCAAAAAAAACAAAAACAAAAACAAAAACAAAAGTCTAAAGATCCAGCACTTCCTACTGGCCCTCAGATCCATGCATCTCCTACACTGTGGAAATGGAGTTTTCAGTGATGAGGAAGGGTGTGGTGTCTGCGGGCTCCAGGAGAGTCCAGTGAGCCTGGGCAGGGGCCCCACTTGGACCACTCAGACCACGCCAGCAAGAGGCCAGCTGGGACTTGCTCCTGGTCGCCTGTGTTGCCTTGAGCAAGGTTTAGGGAGGGGGAATCTGTCAGCATGGATTCAGATTTCATTTCTTCGTTTCTATAAGTACCTCTGCTCTAACTCTTTTAGACACGAATTGCAAAGCAACACACTCATTGTGTAATAACCTAAATATCAACACGTTCAAGGATGACGCATTCTCTTTGGGGTCAGGTCCACTCAGCGTCCGTGAGGCCGTTCATGAGCGCTGTCCTGAGACCTGAGCGTTTTGCAGATGTCCTGCAGGCCGGCGAGGCGCAGAGCAGCGCTGCCCAGCCATCCGGGCTGGCCCACGTCTGCCGAGCGGTGCAGGCAGGACCCTCCTCACACAGCGAGGAGGGCGGTTCTGGATTTGGGGGCCACCATGACAAACTGAAGCAAAGTGATGCAGACACTAATGTGAGCCTATAGCTGTCACCTCGAACCCCCAAATCCAAATGCAGAACTTATGCAAGAACCCTCTTGGTTCCCATTAATTATCTTCTTGGTGCCACAAATGCAAATTTATGAAATAATGGAAAGTATTATGGTTTGCTCAAGCGTTCATATATGTTTCATATGTTAGCATGGTGTTACAATTTTGTGAGGAAAAGGGTTCAGTTGCTAAAATTGTGCAAAGGGCTGCACTAGACTCATAGACCATCAGGGTGGAGGAGGCTGTGGGCCTGGAGGTGAGAACAGTCAAGCAGCAGACTGACTTCTGCTACCCAATGCTCCTAGCTGGCTCTGTTGCACCTGGGCAGGCCTGGGGTTGGCTGGGCCAGTGCCATTTAACTGTCTCTTATCTCCAGGATCGCCCTGGTCAGTTGTTGATGTTGTACACTGCTCTAGGTGCAAGAAAGGCAGAGGAGTAGGAAGAGAGGAGGTAGAGATGTGAGTTCAGCTCCAGTCCCTCCTCCTACCAGTTTGACCCAGGGAAGAGTCCTTAACTTTTCTGAGGCTCTGATTCTTTGGCTGCAAAGCGAGACAAATCCTACTTCACCCACGGGAATGTTAGGAGGATTCGTCATGCAGATAGAGGGCCTGCTACACATTACTTACTCAGTTAAGTGGCAGCCGTGATTACAGGAGGGGACCCTTGAAACTCATGGATCCTCCTCCTCCTCCTTTTCCCTTCAAAGGCTGTTTCGCAAGCAAGTAGCACCAAGGCACATGGCCTTAACTTCAACATGTCAGCATTTCTGGGTGTTTCAATAGAGTATGGGACAAAAGCCTGTCTTAACTCGGGGATGCCACCACACAGCAGGCTCTGATTGCTCTCACTGACCTACTGAGCCCTGCATTGATTAGCAGCCACATCCAACTGTATCCACAGTGCGATGGAAGCTGGAAGCCACATCAATACAAATACGTACGCGTTAATAAGATCAACCACGTCGGATGAACAAAAAAACCAAACTCGACAATCCATTTGACCTCACTGTGGTTTAGGCCAGTTTTCTCGTTTTCTAAACACAGCAGGGCATCTTGGGAAGGGGACATCTTTGCAGGCAGGCCCCAGGTGGGATCCTCCACACCCCAGCACTGAGCTGGACCTGCCCTTTGGCATGCGTTCAGTGGGTGCGGGTGCCCAAGCTTGCTCCTGTGTGCACCGGGGTGGGCAAAATTCTGCGTTCCGTGGTTTTATATTATGTGACTAATGATGCTCATGCCATAACCACAGCCACCAACAGGGACAGAGACCACGCTCGGGCTGGAACCAGAGCCAAGCGCCCTAAAAGTCCAGGGACTCTGGGTCCTCAAAAGGACCTCCTGAGCTCTGTTCATCTTCATTCCCACAGACGAGGACAGACAAGAGAGAGAAGAGCCCGGCCTGGCCTCGCTCCAGGCCCTCAGCTCCAGGAGTGCACGCACCTAAGTCAGACCTTCAGCCGTGGTCTGAACGAAGGCGAGGTGGGCTCACGGCCATAATGGGATGTGCAGCTTCTGTTTGCCTTGTTCTCAAATTACTGATATTTCTGAGTGCATACCCAGAATAAATATTGATTTAGGCTCCCCCAAAGGAAAATAAACCAATTCAAATTCCTTTTATTTTCTCTATCCTAGATTGTGAATCATTTTTAGAGCTTTTATAAGCTATTAAGCTTTTATATCGGCTTCTGTAAGATTTTGCTAGGCTTTGTCTGCCCTCAAGACAAACAAGCACATCTCAGCCAGGCTTGGAGATCTCTCTAGGGGAGGGAACAGACCAAACCGGCCCGCAGGACCAGCCAAACCCAACCCACTAGCAGATTCGCAAATTCCTATCTTTGAGGGAGTTAAAAGGTGAATTTTCTATTGCCTTTTTCAGCGCTTGATAATTACAAGTGTTTAATATTTTAAAAACCAGCTAAAAGAGGCCAAGCCCCAAATTCTACATTCTATTGTTTTTTCTTTTTGCCCAAGAAATAAACATGCGTTCACTGAAGAAACATTGCAAGTTATCTACAAATCATCTGTCAATCAATCTATCAATCATCTATCCATCCATCCATCTGTGTATATCTGCAATTCACCTGCAATTTACCTCTAATTACAAATTATATATATACATTTGGACATATTGTTCATTTTGTTTGGTCTTTTGTTTTTAGAATACTTAATAATGCCACACTCAGAATGGATTACAGTTAACCGCCAGACAATCACTGCTTCTCTATTTGCTAAAATAAAATCTGTATTCAGCCTTATTTCCTTTTCCAGTTTAGGAGATATTTTTCAGGTCATTGCATTTGAAAAAGAATATACAACAACAGAAATTACCATGGATTCCCATGTGCCAGAGGCATTTAAGACGTTATTTAAAAAACAAAAAAACAAAACAAAACAAAAACCCCGCCTCTCTGTTATGGAAATGCTCAGACGTACACAAGAACTGGAGGAAAATGTCATGAAGCCTCAGCTGCACACCCACAGCTTTAACACCTGTCCCCACGCCTCCCCTCCCGCTTGAACGGGACCCCAACCTCCCCAGCACAGGAGTCATCCTGAAGCTCCTCTCAGGTGTCATGCTAGTCTGTCCGCACCGTTTCCGCGCGGTTCTCTGGAGTAGAACACTTCCTTTGTGGTTAAGAGAACCACAATGTAATTAATACACGGAGAAAAAATTAACAACAGTCTCACATCATCTCTCAGCTTGTCATACATCTGTATCTCTAAGTCATGGTTTAAGGATCAAAGACAATGGACAGGTTCTCGAGGAATGGAAGAAAAGGGATGGAAGATCTCTCGACTGAAACTGAACGACCAGGTGGAATGGAGGGATATGGAGGAAGGACATGAAGGAATGGAAGGATGGAATGGAAGGAAGGAATCAGTGGAAGGTGGACAGGATAGGGAATGGATGGATCAGATAGGAAGGGTCTGGTGGAAGGAAGGAATGGTCTGATGGTGGGAATGGAATGGAATGGAAGGAACGGGAGATGGAGGAATGGAATGGAATGGATGGAATGGAAGGAAGGAAGGAAGGACAGGACCCGATTGTGCGGAACGTGCGGTGTGTGTGAGCAGCGTGAATGTGTGAGTGCGGAACGTGCGGTCTGCGGAGTGCATATGTGCGTGCGGATGTGCGTGAGCGTATGCGTGAGTGATCCAGGAGTGATATGTGTGTGTGATGCGGAACGTGAGGTATCCAGTGGAGCGCGGAATCGTGAGGCAAGGTCCCCTGTGTGCGGAGCGTGAAATCGATGCGTCCGTGCGCGAGCAAGGTGTGTGCATGAATGTGATACATGGTCCTTTCCTTTTATTGCCATGCATCTGTTGAAGCACCCACATTATCTTGGATCCTTAAAGCACATCTTCAAGGTGATGCTGGCGTGCCCACCTGGGGCCAGGGCCAGCCTCTCCCTGGAAGGCACGGTCACACTGGGCTGTGTGTGCAGGCTCCCAGGCTCGGTTCCAGCTCTGTCCCTTGTTATCCGTGACTGTGGGCAAGTTCCTGAACCTCTTCATTCCGTGCTGAGCAGCAGCAGGGAGAGGATACCAGGAGCCTCTATGAGACACTCAGCTATCTGGGATGTGGCGAGCACTTACGTCTGCTGGGCAGATCCTAGCCCCATGTCACATGTGGAAACTGAGGCCCGAGAACGTACAGGCAGCATGTGCCATTGCTGGGTTCCAACCTCGGTCTGCTGATTCCAGGGCCCCAGATGAGCCGCCAAGTGGGGTGCGGGTCATCATTCTGACGCCAAGTCTCTGAAGCATGCCATGGCCTCCCAAGATTCATCGCTTAACTAACGTCCCTTCTCTGGGGCCCGGCACACAGGAACCTTCAACAAATGTCTGTTAAGTGGAAGGATTTGAGAGGCACATTTGTCTAACATGGCATGAGTTAATCCAATTCAAATGTGGAGAGAAACTCAGTGGGAAGTGGAGAGATACCTAAGCCCCCGCAGGCAGGGGAGGCAGGGACGTCCACAACACACAGAAAGGTGGTGTCATGCGGCTGCAACTCCCAAACTGCGGGCAGCCACCAGCACTGGAGGAGGCAAGGCAGGGAATCTCCCCGGGAGCCTCTAGAGGGAGCGGGGCCCTGCCCACACCTGGATTTCAGCCCAGCGATTCAGATTTTGGACTCCATCCTCCAGAACTGTGAGATAATCCCTTTCTGTTGTTTTAAGCTGTGGCATTTATGGCCATTTGCTACAGCGGCCCTGGCCTCTGTTCTAAGAGGGGTGGAATCTTTTTCGCAGGCAGTGGGAGTCCTTGATGCCGGGTGAGCCTCAGCATGTGTATGTGATTGGGAGGACACTTTAGGAGTGGATGGTGAAGGAGACATTAATGAGGGGAGACAGTGAGGGCTCAGCAGCTGGCCAGAGGCTGCAGAGGGAGTTGATGTGACCCGCGCGGGAGGTGGGAGGGAGGTGGGAGCGGCTCCAATAATCCATGGGGAATTCCTCTACCGATGGAGGATGTTCATGCGCAGGACACGGCTATCCAGACCGTCTGAACAGCCCTCCCGTTCACACTCAGAGCTGCCTGGCCGCACGGTGGGATTTCAGCGCCCATTTCCCCTGCGCCGGCATCTGCACAGATCCCGGGCCTCCGCGCAGAGTCCATTTGTCATGGTGGCTCTGCTCATCACTCTTGTCAGTTTTCTGGGTAGCTTCGCTTTTGTTTTCCTCACTAGTGTCTGAGGCCAATCTCCATCGTTATAAATAATGGATCACAGGGGACTGAAAATGCAAAAATCGACGAACCAGAAGAACAAGAAGTGTGCTAAGATGGAGCTCTGGGCACAGGACTCTCACGGGGCATTTCTGAAGGCCTCTCGCCGGTTGCAATCTGCTTGACTCCTGGACACCCGGTTCAAGCAAGAGGCAACTCTGGCTGCATGAACATGACCCTTCCGCCACCCCCTCTCTGGGGCCTCACCCTTGTCTTAATAATTCATGCTCACTTCTCCCAGGGCCTCGGTCTGTCTCTACCGTATCAGGACTCCGAGTGACAGCTAACGTGACCCTTCCCTGGAATCCGGGCTCCCTGGACCCTGGGCATGGCAGGAATGGGGAGGGTGGGGTAGGAGGTGCTCGGGGGACCCAGGCGGCAGCCCCTCTGGAGGATCACTGGGAGAGAGTACCTTCTCTCAGCACGCAGCCTCTTTGAGCCCAGTTTCAAGGCAGTATGTGAGAATGGTGTGGCTGGGCATGGGTGAAAAGATATAGAGGAAACCATGGGAAAGGGAGAGCCCAGCCAGGAGGCAGGGGAACGCAGACGAGAGTGGAATCCTTTTTGTGCATCCCTCTCCCCAACTTCGACCCTGAGAACTTGGATGTCTTAAGCCGGCATCGTCCATTCCATCATCATCGTTTCCAAGTGGGAATGGGATAAGGGAGGGGAGATTCCACTAGAACTGCAGTGGGGAAAGGGCGGTTCATCGCGCAGAAACACATGTCCTGTGCTGGTTCCCTTGAGAAGGGTCAAGGTAGTCCCAGTCAGGACTGCAGGGGTCCTGACCAAACAGCAGGGGGTCTGGAGGAGGGCACTTGCCACAGGGTTCTAGGGAAGGGGTGCCTGCCACCCTTTCAAGAAGGCCCAGCAAGGCTGTTAGAATAAAGGTAATGTCTGGTTCTTGCAAGATGCCTGTTGTGATCCCAACTTGCATAAAACCCAAAAACCTGCGACTACCATGAGCGGAGACAGCCTGAGACCATCTGAGAAGCAGGCCGAGCGTTTTCATTCTTCCTGGTTCATTTTCCCTCCATCCTCACCACTCTCTTCCTTTGTTTCAAGAGAACAAAACAAACATACCGGGCAGGCAACTGGGAGGGAGCGGCGTGTTTCTATTCAAAACTCTTTTTCATGCCACCTGCCAAATGGAATTCTAAATCCCCCTTTAAAAAAACTGTGCCCCATCCATGAAGTAGTTTAAGAACTGTGGCCACATCAGCAGCCTCCTCCCTGGTCTGCGCTTGCTGGGGTATGTCTCCCTTTTGAAAATCAGTATATTGTCTCTCCGTTTTCTATGGATTTGGTGTCTGAATGGATAGGCTTATGAGCTGCTAGAAGTTTCGGGGACCTGTCATCCAAATTCCTCATTGTGATCTCCAACCACCTCCAACTGGTCATGTGGTTGGTCAGGCTGCAAAGCATGCTGGGGTTGTTTGCTGTTTCGCCAGGAAGGCCCTTCACCCCTGGCTGGAGGACAAAGAAGCAAAGTCTGTGTGCAGGGAGTGAATGGGCAGATGGGACCAGGCGCCTCAACATCCTGGGGGTGGCGGGGGAGTGGGGACAGCCTGGTGCCCGGGAGGGCGAGTCGGCCGTCACCAGGTGGAAGACCTTGGTGCCGCCTTTCAACCTTTTGGGCTGCGATGCTCTCCTTGGTGACCCAATGTCGTTCTGGGTCCCTCCTGCTTTCCCACTTTAGGGTTCCAAAGGCCAGAAGATGGGGAAGGGTGATGGACATTCCTACTTCCCAAAGGGGGTGCTATGGACTGAACTGTGTCCCTTTAAAATTCATGTTGTAGTCCTGACCCCCAGCACTTCACAATATGACCTTATTTGGAGACCAGGCCTTTCAAATGAGATGTCCTTGTAAAAAGAGGAGCTGAGGACACAGACACGCAGAGGCTCGGCCCTGCATGGACATGGGGAGGAGGCGCCAGCCCAGGAGAGGCCTCAGGAACCAGCCCTGCTGCAGCCTGACCTGGGAATTCAGCCTTCAGACCGTGAGGGCCTTGGTGTCTGCTGTGGAGGCCGCCGGGCCTGTGGTCCTTTGTGACGCCGGATGCACATGGGGGAGTGCAGCCCTCAGAAAGCAGAGACGGAGCTGCGGGTGGGGCCTCGGCACCTTCAGGACCTGCTCTGCACTCCTGCTGGGTCCCAGCTGCTGAGTCAGATGGGCTCATCCAGAAACAAGCCAGCTGCCCTCCCTCCTTCCCCGTAGCCTCACACTTGGGAGGTGGGGAGACCTCAGAAATGCTTTGGTGCTAGCCCTGCCACTGGCAGCTCCAGCTGAGATCCTCCTGGACAAGGAGAACCCAAGTCCAAGGACAGCAAGAAAGGCCTTCTGGAGCTGATGGCCGCGCCCTTCCTGCTGCAGCCACGCCCTTTCTTGATGACCACGCCCACTGCACAGATGGCCACGCCTACTTTCTGATGGCCACGCCCCCACCTCAGGGCTGCTTTCCCCTTTGATAAAAACCATCTTTTTAGATGTCAGGGCCAGAAGGCCCTTGGGGAAGGTGAGCCTGTTCTACAGGGCCCCAGGACGGCAGCATTTCCTGTGCTCAGGACTCCCTTCTCACCTTCCATACCGCCTCCCCAACTGACTTCAACGGGGCCTCACTGAGCAGAGGTGCCCAGGGCAGTATCAGGAGCTTGAGGCATAGACTGCGGAGCCACGCGGGAGAAGCTTCATCCCTGGCCCAGCTGAGCAACGCCCTCCCATGGGTGAGCTGCATGCATCCAGTTCATTATTCAACAACTGTTACTGGTTCCCGCTTCGGGCCAGTCTCTGGGCAGGGGCAGAGTTGGAAGGTGAGTGACTTGATCCTGGGCTCCAGGGGTGCCTGGTGAGGAGTTATTACAGTGCAGAGAGGCACCTGCACGCGACACATCCGGCTTCCTAGGAGAGGGGACATTCAGCGAGGGCCGGCGGGGGCAGGGAAGGCCGGGAGCTGTTGGAGCAGAGCAAGGTCAGGGGTGGCTACCAAGGCTGGAGCCACGTGTCCAGGTCCCGACACTGCTGGCCTGTGGGAGCCCAAGTGACAGGATCACAGGGTCCTTGTGGGCGTTGATGAGCTCCCTTGGGCAGGGTGTAGCCAGGGGTCGCTGGGTGGGGGAGGAGGAACAGAAGGCAGGTTGAAGGGTCTTCTAAGAGCCAATCAGTCCCTCAGAGGGCCAGAATGAGGGTCGACAAGGCGACTCCCTGAGTGTCCTGGGGCTGCTATAACAAAGACCACAAACTGAGTGACATCAAACCACAGAGGTTTATCTCTCATGGTTCTGGAGGCCTGAAGCCTGAGCTCGAGGCGTGGGTGGGGCTGGCTCCTTCCCAGGACCCCAGGGAGGAGCCTTGCCTCTCTCAGCTTCTAGGGGCTGCCCGCAGTGCCTGGCTTGTACACACATCACTTTGGTCTCTGACTCTGTCTTTACATGGCCTGATTCTGTCTCCACGTCTTCCATTCTCATTTCTGTGGACAAATGAGTGTCCACATTTCCCTCTCCTTAGAAGGATGGCAGGCATATGGGCTTGAGACCCACCCCAATGCAGTTCGACCTGTCTTGATGTGACTATGTCTGCAAAGACCCTATTTCCAACAGGACGTTCCAGGTACCAGAGGTTAGGACAGGAATCCATTTTTTTGGGAGACACAATTCGACTCGCAGCAGTGACCAGTAGGGGACGAACAGAGGTCAGTGGCAGGACGTGGTGACAGTGCAGGCAGGCGGAAGTCGAGAGGAACCTGAGGCTCTCGCAAGGCCGACGCGGCCGTGTGTACCCAAATAGGAGACATCAGATAAGAGGTGGTGAGTGGAGTTGGTGATGGGGGGCTACAGAAACCCTGGGGGCTTCCATTCGGATGGGAATGGAACCCCCTCCCTCCCTTCCTTTCCCTCCTCTTTCCTTTCCTTTTGATTGCCTTGGAATTTCAGTAGAAAATGAAGCACGGTTTTCCTGCCAGAAAAGAAACGTCTCTGAGTGCTGGCACCGGGGCCTCGCGCTGGTCCAGTTGGCTCCAGGCCTGCTTTGGTGGCCAGGGTCACCTTTACGCCCTTCCTGCCTTGTGTCCATGCAGAGGCCAGCCCGGAAGGCAGGCGGAACCCCGCGCTGGCCTCCTGCCTCATCTGCTGCAAGTGTCTCCCTGGATCTGGGCTCCTCCTCAATGCAGCGGCACCGTCAGGGGTGGGTGCCACTGTGATGTGTCATCACCTGCAGGTGGCATGTCCCTGTGCCAAGCTGAGAATGGCACTTTGTGACCAGCGTGCCCCATGTCATCAGTCCTGTGTCGTGCTGCGAGGTGAGGCACCATTGCCCAGTGAGCCGAACACAAAGACTCCCTCTCGGCCTCGCTATTTTTAGTTTGATGCCTCGGACTCACAGCAGTTGGCCGGAGTCACTAAACCTCCAGCTTTCTCTTCCAGAAGCCAAGCCTGGCATTCCGAGGGGCAGGTGGGAGCTGGAGATGCGTCAAGAAGCCCCTTTGGCATCTGGACCCGACTCGGCCCCGGGTCATTCTCTGGGGGCTCCCTGATCCATCCTCTGAGGACACGCAGTGGACTCACCACAGGGACTGAGGCGGAATCAGAGACTCCAGACCCCAGCAAGGACCTGGAGCATCCTGGGTGGCCTGGCATCCAGCTGATGACCTCGGCCATCAACACCTGGGAGACTCCAGGCTCCTGGATGCTGAGAGGCCTGGGCTTTGGGGAAAGGCCTGGGAGGGGTGGTGCTGGGCAGACGGCTACCTGGAATAAATAGGATGGGGCCTGGCAGGCTTCAGTGGGGCCTCAGCGTGCAGTGTAACACAGGGCTGAGGGACATGGCGCAGGCTGGTCACACGGTGCTGGTCTCAGCCTGGCATGAAGATACGCTACTGCAGGTGACGGCACATCACGGTGGCACCCCGCCCCCAAGAGTCGGGCTGGGTGACAGGAGAGGGCGGGAAGATGGAGGGCACTGCCAGGCCTGTCTGCTGTGGGCTCAGCCCATACCCTCCAAGCTCAGTCACTTCAGACCTCATCAAATCAGGCAATAAGATCAGGGGCTTCACCCTTTGGGCACCCATAGGAGGCGAGCCCCGTTGTGAGTCCGCAAAGAAGGCGCCTTCTGCCCTTCCTCCGAGCTGTGTTGCCGCCTGCCTCGTCCCCTCTCAACCTGAAACCCCCGGGGGCTCTGCTGACTGCTCTGTCATCTTCCTACTGTGCATGTGTGTGGTGTATGTGCATGTGTGTGATGCGTGTGGTGTGTGTATTTGTGTGATATGCATGTGTGGTGCGTGTGCATCCGTGTGATATGTGTATTTGTGTGATATGCATGTGTGGTGAGTGTGTGCATGTGAGTGGCGTGTGTGCATGTGTGTGACGTGCGAGTGTGGTGATTGTGATGTGCGTGTGTGTGGTGTGTGCATACGTGTGACGTGCGAGTGTGGTATTTGTGATGTGTGTGTGTGTGGTGTGTGGCAGTGCATGTAATGCGACGTCTGAAGTGTGGTGTTGTGATGTATTATTGTGGTGTGTATTGCATGTGTGTGATGTCGCGTGTGTGTGGTGCTTGTGATGTGCCTGTGTGGTTTGTGATGTGTGTGTGGTAGGTGTGGCCTTAATGTGATGTGTTCTTATTATTGTGATGTGCACAGTGTGTATGTGTGTGTGATGATAATATTATTATGCAGCGGCATGTGCATATATGTGATGTGCGTGTTTGTAGTGTGTATTTTTGTGTGTGATGTGTGCGTGCATAATGTGTGTGTGTGCTTGGTGTGTGTGTGGTGTGTGCATGTGATGTGTTTGTGGTGTATGTGCATGGTGTGGTGTGTATGGTGGGTGTGTGCATGTGTATACGTGTGTGTGCATAGTGTGTGGTGTGTGTTCTTGTGTGTGATGTGCGTGGTGTGTGCATGCGTGTGGTGTGTGTGCATTGTGTGTGATGTGTGTGCATGTGTGTGATGTGTGTGTGCATGCGTGTGATGTGTGTGCATTGTGATGTGTGTGCATGTGCGTGATGTGTGTGTGCATTGTGTGTGATGTGCATGGTGTGTGCATGCGTGTGATGTGTGTGCACTGTATGTGTGGTGGGTGTGCGCATGTATATGTGTGTGTGTACCATAGAGCTCCATCCCTCTGCAACAGTGGGAGGGGACATGGAAGGCATCTATCTTCCCTTCCTTCAGTGAGGAAACAGGTAGGGGAGCATGGACGGGAGCTAACCTGGGAAGCAGAGCTGCGCGGTGAGCTGGCCCTTCATGCATACCCGGACACAGCCCGTGCTGGGGACGATGGTGGGAGGCACAGGGGCCACTTGACAACCTGGGAGTGTGGGGCCTGGGTCTCTCTCCACCAGGCACTGAGATTAGACTGCCTTAAATCCATGACATGGATAAATAAATAATAAACAAACAAATACAAATGGTAACATTTATATAGCATTTACCAAGTGCCAGTGTGTTCTGGCATTTGACACGTATTGGCCCACTTAATCTTCCAAAAACTTCCCCCCACTGCACAGACAGAGACACTGAGGCACAGAGAGGGTGAGTGACTTGCCCCGGGGAGGTCACACAGCTGCTGGGCTCAAGGGCAAACAAATGACAAATCAGCCCCGTCTGCGCTCTCCACCAGGGCTGGGAGCTGAGCTCCGTGGCGCGGAACCTGGCGCATCTGTCTTCCCCGGGCAGCCCCCTCCCCTTCCGCTTCGACACATCACAGGCTACACCACCGGACATGCACACAGCTTCGCAGAGCAGCACAGCCATGACTCAAGACGTGGAGAGGGCTTCGGGAACTCGGTTTTTCAGAAGACGCAACAATAAACCCATCGCAACAGGCCAGCCCTTTGCAAACTGAGGAACTAAGAATGAAAATGACTGAGGCTTAAAAATATCAGGCAGTTTCATCGATTCGTCCGTTTTAAATGGAAACACAAAATGTGGCCCCTCCACACAATGGAATCTCGCTCAGCCTTAAAAAGGCAGGAAATTCGGACGCGCGCTACAACATGGATGCATCTGAGGACACGATCCGAGTGACCGAGGCCAGGCACAGAAGGGTGATCCTGTCTGACTCCACTTCTCTGAGGTCCCCGCACTCGTCAGGTTCAGGGAGACAGAAAGCAAATGAGCAGCACGGGTCAGGGTGGGGAGGGGATAAAGTGCTATTGTTTCTGTATTTTACCACAATTTAAAATTAAAAAACAGGCAGACGGTCTAAAGCAAACGGAATAAAACGTTGTGGCTCTTCTTTTAGTTCGCTTCGACCGTATTTTCGCTTGTGATCTGGATCCAGGCGTCAGGATGGGTCAAATTGCTGTAACCCTCGGCAATATTTTTCACCGCAGCGTACGCATCCCTGTGCCCACGTGGCGACTGCTGGCACACACCTCCAACCCCTGCATGGACCTTGCTTTGCCCCTCCCTCCTCCCTCCCTCCTCCCTCCCCCTCCTCCCTCCCTCCTCCCTTCCTCCTCCCTCCTCCTTCCTTTTCCTTCCTTCCTTTTCCTCCTCCTTCCTCCTTCCTTCTTTCCTTCTTTTCCATTTTAATCTTTTTTTTTTTTTTTTTATTTCAATAGTGTTTGGGGAGCAGGTGGTGTCTGGTTACATGGGTAAGCTCTTTAGTGGTGACTTCTGAGATTCTGGTGCACTGTCACCCGAGCAGTGTACACTGTACCCAGAGCGTGGTCTTTCATCCCCCACCCGGTGCACTTTCTTAGAACACTTTCTTCTCAAAAAGATTTGGACCCCTGGAAATGCAGGCACCCAACTGGTCTTGGTCTCAACCTCCACAAGCCAGGCACTGACTTGCAAACTGCCTTCTCTGCGAGCCGTCCCTGCAGGCCCTGCACCTGCTCCTGGAAGCTGGAGGGATCCTGTGCTCAGGGTGGGTTTGTCTGGGGAGAAAGCCAAGCAGTGCAGACACGCTTTGTCTGGGACAGGCCCAGCTGGCAGGCTGTGCCGTCTGGTCTCTGGGGGCTCTCTGGGCCCTTCTTGCCCAAGACCTTTTGAAATTTCCCAGGAATGCGGCTTGCTGGGTCACCTGTGCCCAGGGAAGCAGGTGATTGGGTGGGAGAGGGTTCAGGTTTGCCCACCACCCCCTGGGAAGCAAGCCCAGGACCGGGCTGCTGGGCCAGCCTCTCAGGAAATCCTGGCCCTCTGGGGCCCGGTCCCTGCCTCCTCCCTGCCCGGCTTGTGCCCCAAGGTGTCCCGGTTGCTGCACTGAGATCAGCAGCCCGGCGTGTCCCCGTTTCATCTCTCATTTGCATGTCAGTTCATCTGAGGCGTCTGACGGGGACAGCGTGCCCTTCCTCTGTGCTAGATTTACCTCCCTGACAACCAGAGCTGTCTTTTGCCCATTTCTGAGGCTAGACAGCCCCTCCACCCACACTGAGCTCAGAGCGGCTGGCTTGAAGATGAAGGTGCAGGCTGTGGGACCCAGGCTCCTGGGGCCCGTGGCTCTGGCTCCCTCTTCATGGTTGCCTGTGGTTCCAGCTCACAGTGGACTCGGGGAGTGACAAGACAAGTGACAGGAAGGTGCTGCCGCTGCTGCTTGCAGAGTCTTCTGGGCTGATGGGTCCAGGGTGAGAGAAGTGTCATGGGGGCTGTGCTGTGCCCAGGCCTGAGGGCCAGGGTGGCCTGAGCCTCCCCACGTGCCCTGGCCTGCTCTGGAAACTTCACCCCATTCCTCAGCGTGGCCTGCACAGCGAGCCTCCACTTCCCTGGGGAGAAAGTGACTTTGCCCAGGCCTCCCGGCTGGCAAGTGGCAAAGGCGGATGAGACGAAGCTGTCCGTCTCAGCACCATGTCCCCACTGCTCCATGGGACCAGCCCTCCTGGATTCCCGGATTGGGCGGCATCGATTTAGCCTGAGAGGTTTCCAGACCATTCACAGAAATTCCTGATGGCGTCAGGTGGGCTTCCGGCTTCCAGCTGTCCCCTCGTGGGCCTCTGGACGTTGGAAATGTCTGGCTAAAGGGGAGTTCAGACCACACCAACGGGAAGGAGTGGGGAGGCCAGCAGCACCCTAACTTCTCGGTGCCCTTGGGTTAAAACTGGGAAGGCCCCAGTTTCCAGGGCCCTCTCTGAGACAGCACCTGCCGTAGCTCTCAGGTGGTCAGGCACTTCATGGCTGATTGCTGGTTGACAAAGGAATCGAAAACGGAGGGTTCTTATTACTTTTCACAGCCTGGCTTCAATTCAGGCAGAGACAGGGGAGTCGTCCCCAGCTAGGGGTCAGGACAGCAATAAGGCTGGCAACTTCCATTGGTCCCTGTCCCCCACCACCGCCACCCCCTCCATTGATACACTGGAAACCCCAAAAGGGTGCGAGTGACCCCCTTCCTTCAGCGGCTTTTCTTGGTTCAATGAACTTACAGTACCATTTTTATACCAATTTAAAGATCAAAAGTTATAAACATGTAACAGGCAGACAGATGATAGGCTGGAAGTGGAGAGGATGGCGAGGAGAGCCGCTGTCCACCTGGGAAGAAGGGCGTAGACAGTGATGCTGGAGTAGAGAAACCTGGAGAGGGGTCAGTGCGGCCGGGGGACGCAGCCCTGCACGAGTGAGCAGAGATGCTGCGGCCACAGGAGAGAGCGCTGCGTGTGTGGGCTGAGCAGGCCATGCCTTCTAAAATGAAAGGAGGTTTGCATTTGACCATGTCAGGGGGCAGGAGAGGGGAAAGGCACACAGGAGCCGCGTGGGGCTTAAGGCCCCACCGTGCTGACCACACCAGACAAGGTTGGGGCCGTGCACTCTCCTCTCCCCTGAGGAGCCGGGAAACACCAGCTCATGCTCATACCAAAGCAAGAAATGAAGGCAGAGGGGCCGGAACAGGACGGGTCAGTAGAAACAGGCAGCAGGGAGTGACATTCCCCTCATGGGGCCAGAGACCACCCCAGCAGGGTGCGGAGACCTGGACTCCAAGTGCAGCGGGGAGGACCTGAGCCAAAAAGGGACAGCTCTGGGGCCCACAGAGGCTGGCCATGGAAGCTGGTGAGCTTCCTTGAGAAGCCTGGAGGCCCCACCAGCTGCCAGAACTTACCAGGCCTAGGCTCCGACAGACTGAGGGACGGGACTGGGGCATGGTGGCAGACAGATGTAGGACACGGGGCAAACTTCTGGGGCCAGGGCACTGCTCACTCACGTTTGGAGGCTGTGAAGCTACGGCTGGTGGAGACAGGCTTGGCCCATGACTTCCATTAGGCGCTGGGTTCAGACAGAGCCAGGAAACAGGCTACCACAGCCAGAAGGTGCGAGGAGGCCGATACCCAGAGTCTGAGAGTGTCCTGAGGAAGACCCGCCGAGACCAGGGCAATGTGCACCACAAGTGGGGAGCATTCAGTCTCACACAGATGTGGCTCCTCAGCTACACCCACAGCCAAGGCCCTGCACGGTCTAAAAGGCCTCTCTCTTCCCAGAGATTGTGGAAGGCAAGCCTGGATGTGTACCTGGGTGCGGACCCCACCAGCTCTGAGTCTTTAGGTGCATTGTCCCTCTCTGACCCATAGGGCAGCTCAGCTGAACAAACCCTTTCTCCATAGGCAAGAAAGGCAGGTGCAGCAGCCAGGGTTCCCCAGGGGTAGGGAAGCTGGGAAAGGAAAAGACAAACCACCCTCTGGGAAAGGCAAGCTTCGGCTCCTGAGACAGTCTCAAGCAGGACCTCCCAGCCTCTCAGGTTTACAGGACCTGGGCTCACACCTCTCCCATTCTTCTTAGCCCACATCTGGTCTGGACACAGGAGTGAGCGGCGAGAGAGGAGGGCTTCACCTGGTGCTGGGGAAGTGC